>NW_015169779.1:1463850-1509282 GCF_001447785.1 Gekko japonicus | reverse complement strand
CCCCCCCCCCCCGCCCCGCCTTCCTGGCACAGCATCCCCACCTGGGCACCTTGGTTGCCCCCCCCCCTCCTCCTCCGGCCGCCCATCCTCAGACTTAACTTTGATGACTGTGCAATGCAGGGCTTGCACACACACACACACACACCCGCCGTTTCGGATTCCTTCTTCTTTTTAAATGTGAGGTTAAGGGGGGGGGGAACCCCAACGACCAACCCCCCAGGATTTGGAGAAAGGAAGGAGAATTCCGTTCCCAGGGAAAACTGTTAAATGTCTGAGATTGCAAAGAGCGATCATTTCTGTATTGATGGACGGTGGGATTCGGTCGCTTGGTGGAGCGGGCTTTTGCTGCCCCCACTGCTGGGTTGGGGAAAAAAAAATCTACTGGCCAGCAGACATTTAGGAAACTGGCTGTGTGGTGAACTTGGAATGGGTGTCTTTGTGTGCCTGGGCAAGGGGGAGGGGGGTCTACCTGAGGATGGTGAAAAGTTGACTTGGCAGAATCGGGAGCTTCAGAAGAAGGTGGGATGCTCCAGTTGGGGGGGGGGAGGGGGGGGAGGGGGCTGGATTTGGAAGGGGAGCCGGGCAAGTACCCCCCCCCCCCATCTTTCTTCCTTTCCAAACCAGTGGCAAGTGAAGTGGGGCATCTCTTTGACAGTGCGGCTGTGTGTGTGTGGGAGGGGGGGCATTGTGTGTGTGTGTGTAGGTTGTTCTGACCAGGGAGGGCTCTGTGTTCTTTCCTGTGACTAGGGGCAGGAGCGTTGCTGAGCTCATGGAAAAAACATGCCGCCTGCAGCCCTGGTTTCCAGGAAACTAAAATCCCCAAACTAGCAGTTGCCAGTTTAAAGTTACACCTCATAGCTAGGGATCAAGACACCTCACCGTGCGCGTGAGCGCTCTCTCTCTCTCTCCTGCTTTCACTCTCTCTTTCTCTCCCTCCACCAGTTAATAATACAGAATGTTCCTTCTCGAACTGAACGGGCTTTCAGCAGCCGGTCTGAGAGCAGCCAGACATTAAGGGGGAGAGTGGGAGAAAAGGAAGGTAGCTCTGGGGTGCACTGGCAACTGTGTTCTGTTTCGTGGTAGGCAGAATAAGTATGAGACTCTTTCCAGTGTGTATCTGGATGGGAGGACGTATTCATCACCCCCCCCCCCCTTTAGGAAGGCACCTCAGGTCAATGTGATGGATGACTTTGTAGGTCTGGACTGAGCAAAGAGGAGAGGGTCTTTGGGAAGGGGTTTGCTTATGCTGGATGCATTTTATCTCATCTTCCCTGCTGAGCCTCTAGTCCCAAGGCACAGAGTGCGTGTATCAAAACCTAGCATGTCATGAACTTAGCTTTAGCAAATGTGGGTACATCGTGGAAGCAAGCATGAAGGTATGGTCACTTTGTGTGGATATGTGTATGTGGGGAACACATTTTCCATAAACTGCACGGGCTTACAGCATTTCCCTTCCCTTGCTTTCATGCCTGGCATTCCAAGCTGGCAGTCTTGGTAGCCAATCCTAAGTGGGTACCACAATTTCATAATGCATCATTGAGATAGTTATTCATACCTTTTAACACAGTGCGATGCCCTGAACATAAGTATGCAACTTCTTTGCCTGTAATTTATGAAATATTTCTGTGGTTCATTTAAAATCAGTCTCGTGATATTTTTTCTATAAAGAAGAGGCTACAGGAAATTATTCACTATAGAACAAAGATCAGCTTTAAACCAAAAATAAAAATAGGTTTTTGAAAAAAACAAAACAAACTCTAAACTTATTTGCACAAATGGCTTTTCTAATGCTTATCTTTCTGAAAGGAATTTTAGTTTGCGTTGAAAATAGAGAAAACTGCTGGCAAATCTCTTAGTAGCTTGCTCTGTGATAACACCTGACTAATGCTGAATCTGATTTCAGGCAAAACCCAAAAAGATTATTTAGGTATATGAGCTATTTTTAGTAGACCTTTATAAACTCTTGAAATTTAGTACATAAACATCATTTAAACATGCATAGGGAGAGAAGCTGATGACAGAAGCCTTAATCATTGTTGCCTTTGCCACAAAGAAAGGGTGGGTATTTTTTTTTATAAGCTCAGATATATATGAATACACCATATTTGTGTATGTAAATGTATTCGTTCTAGTTCTCTCTGCTCTTGCCTGCTTTTCAATGCCATGTTGCTTTATTTCGTATTCATCCAAGATAGAATCACAGTAATAGCTGAAAATCAGTTTGCAATCAAAATATATAAAGGGTACAGGCTTACTTTTTATTTTGATATTTTAACGCTGTGATGTTCCTGTGGCCTGAATTCAGAAAAGCAGCCGAATTCTTTTACTTCTGCGTGAAGCTGTGCCCAGAAGTTTACATACTGTATCTTCTCTTTAAATACAGTCAACAGCATTTACTTGGATAAAAACAAATGTTTTTGTCATTTAGTAGTAGTAGTATGATTTGATTTAGGGGAGGAAATCCTCGAACATACCACAAAATGTTTTGTAAAGGGAAAGGCAGACTGTGGCATGTGTCTCTCTGTGCATGTGGGGGGATAGCTTTTTATTCCTAGATCAATATGGTACACTCTGTGAACATCTAATATGATATAAAAGTGCCCTGTTTAAATATCAATAGAAGTTCAGCCAGGACTTGCTAAATCTGTTCCTGGCACAGAGGGATATATATATATATCATAATAAAACTATACATAAAAGAACACATATATAGAATAAGCTCTTAGGTGGAGGGGGAATGGGTTGTACTTAAGACCATGTGACATTGAAATCAGAACAATTTCTTGTGAGTAAAAAAGTACAGGTTTAACCCCCCCCCCCAATTCCTTTGTCGTGAAACTTTTCTTCATCTTTCAGAACCAGATGTATAGGAGGATTATTTGTCGGGTGTGTTCTTCAGGGAAAATACATTTGTCTTATGTATAAAACTCTCACAGAAGAGATGTACTGAGGAAATGGCATGTGCCAGTATAGGTACCAAGCAGGGGTTCAGTGCTCCCTGCATTGAAACAGTGCACTGAACACTGTGTAACATAGTTGGGATACGAAGTGCTAGTGTGATCAGGGTTTGTGTGTGTCCAGTGAGGATTTTTAATTCCCCCCCCCCCCATGTCAGTATCATGTCCCCTGGAGGGCAAATCTGAGGAAAGTAAGATAATGAACCTTCTAGCCTCAAACAGGGCTGATACCATCGAAGAGGTGGCAAACTTCCTTTACAGAGCATATAGGAGGATAAGTTCTTTTTCGGCAGAAGGGGTAGTGAATTAACTGTTTTGCGTGCCTACGACCTCTGTACCTAAGGCTGCTGCTGTTGTTATGCCAATAAAGGTTTGTTGTGTTGTGTTGTGTAGTATCTTATCACACAACTGGAACTGCCCATTTTCAAATAGCTCTATGCTACAGCCGCATCTGCTCCAATCCTAGAGACAGAGATTCTCACCTGAGGGATCTACAACAAACCTTTTTGGAACTACAGTATCCATCTGATGGAAGTCAAGAAACAGATTAACAAAGCTAGAATGGTATTCAGAGAAAACCTGTTACAAGACAGGCCTCAAAGAGACAATAACAGAACACTATTAGTGGTCACATACAGCTCTCAACTCAGAACAGTCCATCGCATCATCAGCGACTTACAACCTCTACTGAATAATGATGGTTCTCTGTCACAAGACACTGGGGGTGGGGGGCAAACCTTTTCTTGCGCACAGACAGCCCGGAGTCTCAAATAACTCCTCACCAACAATAATGCAACATTTGATTTGAACATAGACACTGGTACCAGAGCCTGCAATAAACCCAGATGCCAGCTGCCACATACACCCAGACATCACAGGACCTAACAACATCAACGACACCATCTTAGGCTTATTTACATGCTCATCTTTTAACATTGTATGTGCCATTAAGTGCCAACAATGCCCTTCGGTTCCCTACATAGGGCAAACAGGTCAAACCCTATGCCAAAGGATAAATGGACACAAATCTGACATCAAGAATTACAAAATTGAGAAACCTGTACTAGAACACTTTAGCCTTCCAGGACATTCAGTGGGTGACCTCAAGGTCGGTGTTTTATTGCAAAGGAACTTCAGGAACAGACTGGAAAGGGGAAATCGCTGAATTACAAGTCATTACAACACTCAGAACAACCCCCCCCCCAGGACTTAGCAGAGATATTGGTTTCTTATCTCACTACATATGCTAAACTCATTCAGTCCTTACATCTGTATTCTCACCAAGAAGGGCTATACATCCCCTTTATTTTAGTGTATTTCTTATTTGAAATAATAGTGATTGTAATGTAATGCAATGAATATTAGAATGTAATGTCATTGAGAATAGTAGAATGGAATGTATTTCTCTGGTCGGGTGACAGAGGAGACGTAGCACTGCACAACCAATCATCCACCCCAAAGAAAAGGATGCTGTTAGTTACCTCCGTGCTTGAGAAGAGATGGGTGGAATGTAACAACAGGGTCTCAGTTGATTGCTCCCAGCTTTCCACAGTTAAGAAGGATACATTTACACATCAGTCTCCAGTTTTGATAGATTTATTTGCTTCGCCATGTTTCCCGCCCCCAAGTTAAATCCAAACAAATGGTTGACCACATAGATGTAGCTTGTTATTCCTGTTTGGTCCTTCCATCTGTTAAAACATCTTCACTATGTGGTGTGCTAATTTGCTGCTTACTCTCTAGCTACATGGATGGACTGGTAACTTCCATTTCGCTGTATCTGAAGAACAAAACTTTGTTGGTCTTAAAGATGCCACTGGACTCGGAACACTGTTCTGCCGCTTTAGACCAACGCAGCTACCCACCGGAATCTGTTTGCCATGCCGTTTGAGGAACACATGTCCAAAGTCTCATAGGTGTTTGTAGCCTAGGCCAGGGGTCCCTAACGTGGTGCCCACCGACACTTTCATGGCTCTTTCCAGTGTTTTGAGAAAGTGGGTGGGATCAGGTGGGGCTTCTGCCCAGCAGGGCTTGTGATTGGTCACTGGATCGACTGGCTTTGCAAATTAAAATAACGCTGTCGTCACAGCGTTGGTTTCATTCTCTCTCACTTTTCTTCCCCACTGTATTTTTTTAAATTACTTCTCTTGTCCCCTCTGCTTGGACTTCCTCTGTGTCTGTGGTTCTGCCTCCAGTGGCAGTCATTTTGTGGTTGCTCCCACAACCTTGTGTCAGAATCTCAAAGGGTGCCCACAGGCTCAAAAAGGGTGGGGACCCCTGGCTTAGCCATTATCTTGACTAAAGGATGGCCGTGTTTGGGGACTCTTCAGTCTACACCATGCAGTTAAAAAGTGCATGGGTGGAACTGAGTTCTCTCTCCCAGTCCCTTCCCTGTGGAAGCACTTTCTTGTGGGATGCTCCTAAACATACCCCTACGTACTCATCTTTACAAAATGTTGTATGCCATGTTGAAATCAGTGTGGTATAGAATGTTGGACCAGTCCTGGTGAGGAATTTGTTCAGATCTCTACCATGAAACATGCCTGGGCCATCCACTTTGGGTTGTTGTGATGATAAAATTGAAGAAGCGACTGTTGCATAAATTACAACTTGGAGGAAAACTGTGATAAAAATAGAATAGCAGCAATGATCTTATTTAGATAGGCATTGTAATGTTATTTCAGTGGTTTTGTTGTAAAGGTATATTATTCTTAGTTTGAATCTTATTTGAGTTATTGGTTTATTCTAGGTTCTTTACAAACCCCCTGGAATGTGTGTAAAGTGGCAGAGTATTGTAGACATTTAAAAATAATAAAAGCAGAGTCTCTCTCTCTCAACCCCCCCCCCCTGTGGCATATATTTATAGTTTTAATATAAGCAGGTAAGATGTTCAGAAAATTATAGCATTTTTTTTAGCCTTAATGACTAATGCTTGCTTGGCAATGGGTTGGATAGAGTCATCTGTTTCATGTAAGGATTGTGGATTATCCCATCTTCCCCCAGCAATCCCTTCTCATTCTGGGAAGGACCATTCCTGGGGTGGTTGGACCTGCTTCATGGAGTGGGAGAGTGATGAAATTGCTATCTCCTCTGTCTTCTGCAAACCCCCAACTCTGCGGACACAAGAGGCAGAAGGCTTCCTTCCCCCTCCTCACTGCAGCCCCACATGGGCCCTGAGATGCTGGGAAGTGGGTTTGGAAAGGACTGCTGGGTCAATATAACAGGGAAAATACCTGTGAATGTCAGCTCCTTCTGCATACAGATTGCTGCTTCCAATCCACTGCTTGTAATCTTTCACTAGGTGTCACTATTGTTCTATTTGCACAGCTAACAGGAGTTCAGCAGAACCTAGAAATGAAACCATTAGCAGCTAGTGCACATTTACATTCCTTGGAAACAGCCAGCCATTCATTTTCAGTAATGAAGAAAAACCTGTTGATCTATGGGAGCAGGCTGAACGTTGTTTATACAAACATGCAATCACAGAGGAAAGAAAATTAATTACTTCCTAGTATTCTAAGTGAAGAGAGAACATTTCAAAGAAATTATAGGAGGCTTCCTTTACAAGTGGCCAAAGACCCTCTTTGAGTATAGAGGAATGAAACAATCCCATGTAATTGTTTAATTTATACCTAAAGCAAAGATAAAAATTGCCTATCAGTGCTCACTAGCATCAAATAGTAAATAGGAGTACCTGCATACATGCTTTAAACATACTAGGACCAGCTCCCTTAAAGAAGCTAAATGCTTGAAGCAGCGGATTGCCCCTTGTGCCCGTAACAATTGCAGTCAGCCTCAGGAAAAGATATCTGTGGTCTCCGGTATTGCACAGATATCGACGGAGGAAATAATGGCTCTTAACCTTCTGGCTAAAATGAAAGTACATAATGACCAGGACATGTTTGTACATCCCTTCAAACCTGTGTTCCTTGGAAGGCCCTGCTCAAACTTCTGAAGACTATTATGGTAGTGGTCAGTGAGACCACCTGCTGTTTTGGATGAACCCATTGCTCCCCAAGTGGTTCTTCCTGAAGCAATCTAAAAGAATTTGTGAGCTCCTCTCTTGGCCCTACTTGTTTAGGAAGTGCTTGATGGCCAGATTTGCATGTTTTTGTTTAAGATTAATTTCGTTTGGAAAGAAAAGGTTCTTTAACTACAGCAAGCAGTTGACTAAGGTTAGGCCATCTGCAAACAAGGTGATTGTACCCCACAACACCTGCAGTTAAAAAATAAAACAAGATTTTCTATCTTTATTTCTTTCACCTTAGCTAAAATGGAAGGTATATGGAAATTGCTGATCATACCTTCTTGCGTTCTTTTACCTTTGGTATTTCTGGGTTATTATATTAACATTTAAGGCTCTTGGTGTGCAGTTGTATGACTTTGAGCTGGAAACTCAACACTCTGTAGTCCTCAGTAGGTTATGCTTGTGGCAGAGTTTCTTTAGATTTGGTACATCATCAGATACTGAACTTAAAGCTCTTAATAAGATCTTAATAGGGCATTTAATTTTAGTCTGGTTTAAAATGGTTGTTTATATCCTGCTTTTAAATTGCAGGCATAGCCCTTTTTGGTCTACATGTTCTAAAAGGAGGGATTTATCCATTTATTTTGTTCAGTTCAAGCAAAACCAGTCAAGAGTATGGTAGGTTGGGAATCTACCAACAGTAAGCCACAGCAGCAGTTAGTGTTGGATTATGACCAGGGAAACCTGGGTCCAAATCCTTCATTTAAGTTCATAAGAACATAAGAGAAGCCATGTTGGATCAGGCCAGTGGCCCATCCAGTCCAACACTCTGTGTCATACAGTGGCCAAAACTCAGGTGCCATCAGGAGGTCCACCAGTGGTGCCAGAACTCCAGAAGCCCTGCCACTGTTGCCCCTCTAGCATGGGGCAAGTACTCAGAAGAGCCATAGGTTTAATGTTAGCTACATTTGCCTCTTGAGCTACTGAGTGAGTAGTTTTTGTTCTCTGCAGATACCCAGGTGAATGCTTCATTCAAAATTTTTGCTTTAAAATTATTCAGAGAAAGAAAAGTTGTACAGGTAACGTTTTGTACGAAGGTACTTTTAGTGCCATGTTCTTGTAAAACTATGTTGGAATCCTATTATTCCTGTTGTTGGGTCATTTTTCAGAGCAAGAGGTGTCTTGATTTTTTGCAAACTGCTCATTCATTCTTTCTTTCAGCCACGTCCAGAAGAGTTGGCTTGCCTGTGTAACGTATACATATATGTGTTTGCAATATAGCAGCTACCCCAAAACAAGAACCCTGTCTCAAGTAACTGTTCACAAAATATTCCTTTCCTGCTAGCTGAAGGGCGATTCTTACTTTCCTTAGACAGTCAGGCAATTAGCTATTTACAGGTCTGCACTCATGGTTTAGTTCAATAAAACTATCCAGCAGTAGCAAGAGATTAGCATTTAGAAACCTGGTGTAGAAATGTGGTTGCCAGCCCTGCCTCCAGCTCCTGTTCCCGGCTGCTGCTCAGAGCAGCAATGTGTGTGTGGGGGGAATATTGGGCCAATGGTATGACATCACTTACAAGACAACCCACTCTAGGAAAACCATAGAGATTCCAACGATTCCCTGATGGGTGTGACATCACTTCCACATTTTCCTGGAAGTGATGTCCAACTGTCACCAATGGCCCCTCCCTCATGTCCCCCCTTGGTCTGGTGCTGGCAACCTTTTATGGAAAACCTATTGATACCTTGGAGAAAAACAGCCAGAGGCTTGATTCTGCATAAGCATATGATACCAGTTTACAAGAAGACATTCAGCTTTCTAAACTGAGACGTTACCACTCTCCTTTGAAAGTATATTAGTTTATCTTAGCATACTTAACTAGACATTGTAAGTTGAAATACAGTCCCCACAGTGGTCTTAAATTATTTTCGTTTTATAGGCTAGAGTGTAGCTAATGCAATCTTGGGGTCTATCAACAGAGGCATAACATCCAAATCGCAAAATGTCATAGTCGTGCTGTACACTGCATTGGTCAGGCCGCACCTGGAGTATTGTGTGTAGTTCTGGAGGCCTCACTTCAAAAAGGATGTGGACAGAATGGGAGCATGTGCAGAGGAGAGCAACAAGGATTATCAGGGGCCTGGAGACCAAGAAACCCTGTGAGGAAAGGCTGAGGGACTGGGGAATGTTCAGTCTGGAGAAGAGGAGGCTGAGGGGGAACAGGACAGGATTGCTCTCTTGAAGTATCTGAGGGACTGTCGCTTAGAGGACGGCAGGGAGCTGTTCCTGTGGGCAGCAAAGGACAGGACTCGCAAGAATGGGTTTAAATTATAGGTGGGAAGGTGCCGGATGGATATTAGGAAACACCTTTTTACAGTCAGAGTTGCTCAACAGTGGCATCAGCTGCTTAGGGAGGTGGTGAGCTCCCCCTCTGGCAGTCTTTAAGCTGCAGCTGGACAAACCCTTGTCAGGGATGCTCTAGGCTGATCCTGCACTGAGCAGAGGGTTGGACTAGATGGCCTGTATGGCCCCTTCCAACTCTGTGATTCCATGATTCAAAACATGGTTGCAAGAGGGAGAAGAAGTGTTAGTAGCTTACAGCTGTATAACTAGAGGAAGAGGGGCAGAAAATTCTTGACTGGTCGTGTGTGCAAGTGGGTTAGCAGAAATGTAAAAGTGCAGGGTTTGCATTGCAATGAGAATGGGGTCATCCACCCTTTGTACTCATCATCAGGGAAGCAGAACCTTCTTCCTGCGTGACCATAGGAAATCAATGAATACACTTTGCTAGTGTAGAGATAAATGTGTACTGCTGAAAGGTATTAAATATAAAAGGGCAGCAGAAGAATGATTTACTGTGTTGTGGCAGGGAGACTTGTTTTTTTGGCCACCAAGTGACTTTTTTATATATTTTGGGACATGATGGTTGCATTCTCAGTTTTTCAACTTTATGCTTTTTTAAAAAAAGTAATAATTTAACTACCCTTTTTTGGGGGGAGGGGGAGGGGATACTGCACTGTCATATTCCCCTATTTTCCTCAGTCCCCATGATGATGCTGTCTGTCTGTCTTGGGGTATCCTCATGAAAACCAAGGATGTATGGAAGGAGTAATTAACGAGAGTTAAAACAAGCTTCAGTTGTGAGGGAAGGGAGGGTTGGTTATCCTTTTTTGCTTTGGTGTAGCATGATGGTGAAATCTGAAACACATACTGTAACTTCCACTTCCCTCTGCAGGGGGGGGGGGTGGACCCATTAAGATGGTCTGTCCCAGCAGGCACTTGATGGATCCCACTGGCTTCCTGACCGCACTTGGGGATGTTCCCAACCTCATCTGCTGATGATTCTGTCAAGGCCCTGGCAGCTCTCTGGAACAGGGAAATGGCCCAGGCTGTTGACACAATCTCCCCTAAGAGCACTCTCTTCCCAGGCAGATCCAAGCAGTCTCCCTGGTTTACAGGGGAACTGATGGCGATGAAATGGAAGGAACGATGACTAGCGTGCCATTGATGGAAAACTCAAAGCCAGGCTGACTGAACATGGTCTAGAGCAGGGGTGTCAAACATGTGGCCTGGGGGCCAGATCAGGCCCCCGGAGGGCTTCTGTCAGGCCCGCAGTGGAACTGTCTTCTGCTTCTTCTTCCAGTTCTGCTGCTGCTGCTGCATCATCGTAGGTTTGCAGCTTACAGATACACACCTGAACAGCATACTCAAGATTGCAACAACACAGACATTTTGACGCAGTAATTCAGAGCAAGAGGTGTCAGTTATCAGACACTGTTAAATAAACAAAATATTGCAAGAGTGCTAATATTTTAAGTTAAAAAACCCTTTGTGTTTGTGTCTTTTATAAAGTTTATATCTCTGCTACCTGGCATTACATTTTATGACACACATGGCCCGGCCCAACAAGGTCTCAGGGATCAGTACTTGGTCCACTGCTTTTTAACTTGTTCATTAATGATTTGGAGATGGGAGTAAGCAGTGAAGTGGCTAAATTTGCGGATGATACAAAGTTGTTCAGGGTGGTGAAAACCAGTGAGGATTGTGAGGCACTCCAAGGGGATCTGTCAAGGATGGGCGAGTGGGCGTCAACATGGCAAATGGGGTTCAATGTGGCCAAGTGCAAGGTGATGCACATTGGAGCCAAAAATCCTAAATATAAATACACATTGATGGGGTCTGAACTGGCAGAGACTGAGCAAGAGAGAGATCTTGGAGTTGTAGTGGATAACTCACTGAAAATGTCGAGACAGTGTGTGACTGCAATAAAGAAGGCCAATGCTATGCTGGGGATTATTAGGAAGGGTATTGAAAACAGATCAGCCAATATAATAATGCCCCTATATAAATCAATGGTGAGACCTCATTTGGAATACTGTGTGCAGTTCTGGTCACCACACCTTAAAAAGGATATTATAGCTTTGGAAAAAGTGCAGAAAAGGGCAACTCGAATGATAAAAGGGTTGGAACACTTTCCCTATGAGGAAAGGTTAAAGCGCTTAGGGCTCTTTAGCTTGGAGAAAAGACGACTGAGGGGTGACATGATCGAGGTTTATAAGATTATGCATGGGAAAGAGCAGGTAGAGAAAGAGGTACTTTTCTCCCTTTCTCACAATACAAGAACTCGTGGGCACTCCATGAAACTGCAGAGCGGTCGGGTTAGAATGGATAAAAGGAAGTACTTCTTCACCCAAAGAGTGATTAACACTTGGAATTCACTGCCACAGGAAGTGGTGGGTGCTACAAGCATGGATGGCTTCAAAAGGGAATTAGATAAGCATATGGAGCAGAGGTCCATCAGTGGCTATTAGCCACAAGGTATAGCTAGGGGCTCTGGGGCAAGTGATGCTCTGTCTTCTTGGTGCGGGGGGGGGGTCAACAGTGGGAGGGCTTCTAATGTCCTGGCCCCACTGCTGGACCTCCTGATGGCACTGGTATTTCTGGCCACTGTGTGACACAGAGTGTTGGACTGGATGGGCCTTTGGCCTGATCCAACATTGGCGTCTCTTATGTTCTTATGTTCTTATGTCAGATCATAACAAACGAGTTCAACACCCCTGGTCTAGAGCTCATATTTGAGCCTATTCCGTGGCAGTGATGGCAACAAAAACATGACATTTCTCTGTTACGCCTGCACATAATGCTCCAGCAGAACTGTTCCAAGTAGTTCGAGGAGTATTACATCATAGCCATGGGGAATTGGACTCTGACCACATGATGGCTTGCTACGATCAATTATTTTGCAGACAAAATTGCCCAGATCTGCTCTGAGTTAGATGCTGGCATGGATGCATGTTTAGATGATTAACCTTTAGCATCTGCTTGTCTGATTTATATGGATATCTTTCAGCTTGTGGCGAATGAGAATGTGGACAGGATTTTTGGAGAGGTGAGGACGACCACCTGTGTCCTTGACTCTTGCCCTTCTCTGATAAAAGCTGCCAGAATTGGGCTGGCTAATGGGTAGGGGGAGTGGTAAATGCTTCATCGAGAACAGGAGTTGTGCTACCTGTGTTTAAGGAGGCAGTGAATAGACCTGTTTTGGAAAAACCCTCCCTGAGCCTTACTTTGTTCCATTCTGCATCTGGCACTCGCTCCATATTTTCACAGCACTCTACTTGGGTTCCCCCTTGCCTTGGAATATCTGTTTTCATTGTGGTTCCTGCATTGGCTACCCATTAAGTCCCAGATTTACCTCAGTCCAACTTCATACAAGTGCTAATACGTCTAGACAATGGGATTGTCAAGCCCCCCCCCTTCAAGCAGGGAACAGAGATTTGGAGGGGTTAAATACTAGAGAAACTTCAGGAAGGAAATTCTGGAGACATCAGGAAAAGCTTCTCTGACCTGGCCTGACCTGGTCAGAGAATATAACATGGAAAAATGGGTTTTGCTTATATTTGTCCAGAAGAAACCTGAGTCTGCCTGTTAATATATTCAGGGGTATCTCTGGAATGTATATGGGAGGACCAAGAATGGGGGGGGGGAAATCTCATGCCTGGTCAGTGGGTGGAGAAAAGAGAGGTGATAAAACTCAGGTGATCAAGGAGGGGGGTCTCTTTGGTGCAAACTCCATCAGAGCAGGCAGAACTCTTAACTGCGATCTGGAGGAGGCAGCCATTAACCATGTGGTGGCCGAGAGAGCTGGATGAAACCTCAAGGTAATGAAAACTCTGTAGAGATTTGAAACTTCCTAAGCTAAGAAGCCTGACCTATATTTCAACATCAGATAGGGCATGTATAGAGAGAGGGACAGAGGAATTGTGTTTTACCCATTTCTTTTGAATCCCCTGCTCAATCTGGTGCTGTGCTAAAAATGTCCCTGTGAACATTTTCTTTTTAATAAATACTTTATAACTTTTGATGCTGGTGGTGGTTCTCTGTACCACATAGACCTCCACCTTCTTAGACTTGCTATATTTAAAGGAATGCCTGGGGGGAAGGCAGGCAGTTGGCAAGTGGCTATTCCTCCAGGGGCACACAAGGCAGTAAACTGTCTCAGTGATGACCAGGTGCTGGGCAGCAGGAGACATAGATGCAAGGCCTCAGAACTTGGAAGGGAAGCTAGAAGTCTTGACTTTCCCGGCAGGCAATTCTACAAAGGTTGGGTGGTGGTGATGAGTTACCAGAGAGAGAGAAAAGCCTTTCCAGGTGCTGGGAAAACCTTGGAGGGCAGGGTGGAACAGGGCCTGTACACCACAATAGGCCTGTTCTGCCACACTATAATTTAAAGCCATTTTTGTTGTTGTCAGAAGGGGAGCTAAATTGCTGTAGAGAGAAGAGGGAGGTTGAGCATGACCCCGATTTGCCAACCAAGGTTCAGAAGGAGCCACTGTGTTATATTAGTGCTGCATCTTAGACTTAGAGCAAGCATATGAAACTGCCTTATACTGAATCAGACTGTTGGTCCATGAAAGTATTGTCTATTCAGACTGGCAAAAGCTCTCCAGCGTCTCAGGCAGAGGTCTTTCACATCAGCTACTACAACGTCCTTTTAACTGAAGATGCCGGGGATTGGTCCTGGGACCTTCTGCCTGCCAAGCAGATGCTTTACCCATGAGCTGTGGCGCTACATCAAGCATTACAGCCAAACATTCTATATAACATGGAAAAATGGGTTTTGCTTATATTTGTCCAGAAGAAACCTGAGTCTGCCTGTTAATACATTCAGGGGTATCTCTGGAATGTATATGGGAGGACCAAGAATGGGGGGGGGGGAATCTCATGCCTGAGAATTTGTATTTTTTAGTTCCTTCTTCAGAGGTCTGCCTCTCTCTGCTTCATGTAGAACAGGTTTATTTCATTTCTTTCTCAAATAAAAATCATGCCCACACATTTACTTTTGCATCTCTCTCTTTCTTTTGCTCTCTCCCTCCCATTATTTATTCTATTTTATTATTTATTTGCAAGAACCGATTTAGTCCTTAATGTTAACAATGAATGATTATGATTCTCTGCTTCCGTTTACAGCATAAATTAACATTTTTGTTTTCCATTACAGCTTTTGAATGAGGAATTATAATGGATAATTTGCAGCAAATAGATGTTATCATCTCGCTGGATGAGAACAACCACATAAACTCGTACAAATGATAAAAATGGAATCAATTACTTCTCAGATGGAAGCAGTTTACAAACCTCCATGTAGAAAAGTAGCAGTGGTGGTGGATGTATTGTGACAAATAATTAGGTATTTAAAAACAACGATTTATTGAATTCCATTGGCACTTTTAAAAAGTTGTTTACAGGGGCCTAGAATACTCCCCACTATATTAACAGGCAAGGTTTGCATTGTGTTAAGAATTTGTTTGCCAGCAGGTTTATTATTAAGGAGAATGGCTGTTTACCTGCATTTAAAATAAAGAGCCTCAAAACAGGACTTTTTTTGTAACACTACTTTTTATTGGAATTAATAGTTTTGGGATATCATTCTATGAACCCTCTTGAGGGATGAGCCATTAAAATGTGTGCACTGTGCTGACCTGAATAGCCCAGGCTGCCCTGATCTCTT
This sequence comes from Gekko japonicus, assembly GCF_001447785.1. Classification (NCBI taxonomy): domain Eukaryota; kingdom Metazoa; phylum Chordata; class Lepidosauria; order Squamata; family Gekkonidae; genus Gekko; species Gekko japonicus. Next base: position 1,494,346 of record NW_015169779.1, on the reverse strand, counting down.
CAGATTTCTGAAGTTAAGCAGGGTCAGCCCTGGTTAGTACTTGAATGGGAGTCTTCCAAGAAAGAGTCAGACAATGGCAAACCACCTCTGAATGTTTCTTGCTCTGAAAACCCTACAAGGTTGGCTGCAACTTGAAGGGACTTTCCACTACCACCACCACTATAGATGCAGTCTACTGAAATTGTGTGAGTCTCCCCAGTTGATCCGTCTTTTTTATCAGCCTCTTTCAGTAGTGTGAAGGATTAGTCTGTTGTGGGGAGGGGAAGGGAAAAGGAGGAGTTTGTAAGCCGCTCTGAGACTCCGCGTGAAGGGCGGGGTATAAATCCAATCTCTTCTTCCTCCTCCTCCTCCTCCTTCTCTTCCACTCTTGAGCCACTGGTAAATAGGATGGTGTGGTACAGATCCAGGAGATAGCAAAATTGACTTCAAGATGAAAGCGTTAACACTGTACTTTTCTAGTTAGTGTGCTAAGAAAGTAGGGTTGAAATTAAAAAGTTGAGAATTTAGTTGGTGTTCATGTTTGGAAACTCTGCTACCTGTGAACTATGTCTTTATAGAAAGCCTTTGCCTCTAAATCAGGAGTCCCCCAACCTCTCTGAGCTGGTGGGCACCTTTGGAATTCTAACACAGCATGGTGGACACATCCACAAAATGGCTACCACAGGAGGGTGAGCCTGCCACAAAATGGCTGCTGCAGCTTACCTTCAGTCACACGGTGAAGATCCTTGCGTTCTGGTGGCAGCTGCTGCCAAAGCAGTGTTTTTAAAAATCTGCACAAGTAATCAACTCTCCTACGGCCGATCAGAAGCCTTCCTGGACCAAAGCCCACATGGCCTTGCCCACTTTCCAAAAGTACTTGGTGGGTGCCATGTTGGGGATTCCTGCTCTAAATGTATATCAGCTGGGGGGGGGGAGAGGATGAGAGCAATAAGCCAGTCCATATATGTTCAGAAGCACTGTATTTCCTTCCTGGTGTTTTTCAGGAGCTTCTGGGACCCTAGTTTTTATTAATCCTTTGACTGATAGGCCTAGAAAATATTAAAAGATTAAGAATATTTGTCTTGTGGAACTTCAAAATCTGCACGATGATCATCTGAGGGTAGAATAAAATCTGGATTCTAGTGGATCTTGCTCCAGCATTTAAAACACAACAACAATGATTCATGCACACATGAACATGTTACAAGTATGTTTGAAAAAAGTGTGCCATGCAGGTTTACTTCCATAGGCTGCGTACAGTAGCAACCCCAGGTTCAGATTTTTATTATTTGTAATGGTGTTTTGGGGGGGAAAATACACAAGCTGGGACTGCAAAAAGTTCAGTATTAATGCGGACAGAGCTGCTGTATCCCTTGTAGTCTTTATTCATTAAGAACATAAGAGATGGCCTGATCCAACATTGGCTTCTCTTATGTTCTTATGTTCTTAAGTGGGGCCAGGACACTAGAAGCCCTCCCACTGTGCCCCCCCTCCAAGTGTCAAGAGTACACTGCATCACTTGTCCCAGCCTGAGAGTTCCTATCTATACCTTCTGGCTACTAGCCACTGATGAACTTCTACTCCATATGCTTATCTAATTCCCTCTTGAAGCCGTCCATGCTTGTAGCCGCCGCCACCTCCTGTGGCAGTGAATTCCATGTGTTAATCACTCTTTGGGTGAAGAAGGACTTCCTTTTATCTGTTCTAACCCGAATGCTCAGCAATTTCATGGAGTGCCCACGAGTTCTTGTATGGTGAGAAAGGGAGAAAAGTACTTCTTTCTCAACCTGCTCTATCCCATGCATAATTTATAAACCTCGATCATGTCACCCCTCAGCCGTTGTTTCTCCAAGTGAAAGAGCCCCAAACATTTTAACCTTTCTTCATAGGGAAAGTGTTCCAACCCTTTTATCATTCTAGTTGCCCCTTTCTGCACTTTTCCCAATGCTATAATATCCTTTTTGAGGTTTGGTGACCAGAACTGAACACAATACTCCAAATGAGGTTGCACCATTGATTTATACAGGGGCATTATGATACTGGCCGATTTGTTTTCAATTCCCTTCCTAATAATCCCCAGCATAGCACTGGCCTTTTTTATTGCAGTCTCACGCTGTCTAGACATTTTCATTGAGTTATCTACTATGACTCCAAGATCTCTCTTGGTCAGTCTCTGCCGGTTCAGACCCCATCATTGTGTATTTGTATTTAGGATTTTTGACTGCAATATGCATCACTTTGCACTTGGCCACATTGAACCCCATTTGCCACGTTGACGCCCACTCGCCCATCCTCGACAGATCCCTTTGTACAATTCTACATTACAGTCTCTCATACATTTTACATACCCTTGTAGATTATACCGGTACGTGCTGCACTGCCTATAATGCTGTGTGGAGATGCAGCATTCCCACTAGCATGTGGAATATAATATTCTGTATATACACTAGAATTGGTCTTTGGCTCATATAGCATGTTTTATTGGGGAGCGTATAGCTCTTGGTTTGCAAAGAGCACTGACAGTTTCCCTCACCTCTGAATCAGTTTTGTTGTGGCTTTACCCATTTGATGTATGCTGCCTTGGGTAGAAAAGCAGCTTAAAAGGTCTAAAAATGATCTTTTTCTTATTTTTATCTTTAAAATAGGAGATGCGGTCAAAATGTATGCAAGAAACCTCTATGCTACTGATTGTTATTTTTGTGTGCTCTATCAAAGAAAGTATAATTAGTATAATTTAATTCTTGTGGTGGTATGAATTTCAGTGGAAATCTTCATAGAATATTAAAAATGTGTCCATTACTCATTTCCTGTCTTTTGGATACTACGTTGCTTCTTGCCCAGAATGTTAATACTGAGTTAAAAGTAAATCCTTGAGTTTAGGAGGCGCATGAGAGATTTCATGCTTAGTTAAATTAGTAATTTTTGCATTATTTAGTTTAAGCACATTGTTGGGCAGACTCCTTGAGACCAAGTTTGGTTACTACTTGGACTGCAGACATGCTGAAACTTAAGATAATGCTGGAAATAACTGGTACCACGTAGAAAAGATCTTTAATATGGCACATAATTGAATATTGAATCTTTTTAAAACAATGAGGCTATGAACTGCTGGCTAAATTCATTAAGCAACATAAAAGTAGTGCTGCACTTACTACTTTTTTTAAAAAAATTGAGTTCAAAAGGTTTATAATTGCCTGAGGATTAAAATAAATCATACGTAAATGTACCAAAATGATGATTGGGCACAGTGGCCGAATAGCCATGGAAGAAGTTGTTAAAAGAGACATTTGTGTTTTTATGATGTTAGCGATAAGAAGATGTGGATCTTTGATGTTACTCTTTGACTTTAACAGTATTTTGTAAAAAAAAAAAAAAAAGCAGAGACTTTCTGGATTTATTAAAGATCCATCTTCCCCCCTAAAGAGTCAGGGCACCTTTATTAATTAATTTCCTGACACTCATAATCACAGTTGCATTGCAAATAAATTTATAAAGGAACTTTTATTTCCAGAAGCAGAACCCCTGCAGAACTTGTTGTGAAGAAACGGAGAGAGAATGGATTAATTCTACATTGTGCATTCTTAAAGAATTATAATCCCCTTGATTGGTAAAACTCCTTTGCATATTTTAAAATCACACGGTTATACTATATCGTGTCTTTTTGCGCTATAAATAACTCTGACTTTGTTCACATTGTGTCTGTGCTATCTCTGCCTAGGTACAAACTGTGATTGTGTTGTGTAAACCTCTCAGAACTTCACGTTGCCAACCGGTGGAGAAGTCTCCAGCTGTGAGCACAGATGTGGTTTATTTAAAAGTACAGGTAATCAGAGAGATCTGTGAAACAGGCTATTTAAAGTTTTACTGGAGAGTCAAGCAAATGCTAGTGAGACAGAGAAATTGCTATTGGGTGCTTGAGGGAAATGGGAACCTAGAAGAAGTGATCACTTCATTGTTCTTAAATGAAAACTGGGAAATGTTAACACTTCTAAAGGAAGCTATCTTTAAGTCTGCTCTGCAAATGCTGAAAACAAGCAAGCCTATTGTTTAAAGCTCAACAGTGTGGGTGGAATCTTTAGACATTCCTGGAGTAATTAGGGAACAACTGTGTCACTCCTGGTACATGTAAAATGAACCCTTTTCTGCTTCCTTTAATGCTTATTTAGTAGTTTCACCACTGGCTGCATTTTGACTGAAAATGCTTGTTGTTGCTAGCTGGTGTTTCTCCAAATGTGTGTATTTGTTATTAAAAATAAAGTTATCTTTGATATATGTGACTTCGCAGTGGGTGTTATGTCAGTGCATTTTACAGCAGCATGTTTTTATGTCGGCTTTGCAGCCCTTATAGTTTGCAAGATGCATACTGTTTTCAAGTGTAGCTTTTCATCTGAGGAACACAGGAGACGCCACCCGAAAACAACAGCAACGACAACCCAAGTTGGTGTAATCTCTGTTGCAGTTCATTATATCAGTCTTGTTCTGGATGTTCCAGCTGCTTGCTTGTTAAGCAACAGAGGTGTTTTAGACTTTTTGCTTATTCCCACAACACAATTTTTGGCTCTTAATTTTTTTTTTTTTACTAACAAGGGCATTGGAAGCCGTGTGGCTGCATATTTTCTGTTCCCTTTCGAAGGGACATGTACATAGCTGCATGTCAGTCTAGTGGTGGCTGGTATTCCTTCCCACAACTGTGGCACTCAAAGCTGTCTCAGCTCATTATCACTCCAGTTTCTTCCACTGTTGCCTTTACAACACAGGCTTTGCTGAAATGTAAACAGATGAGTTCCAGAGGCCAGAGGCTTGATTCCCCGGGGAAAAATTCCAGTCCTTAGTAGGAATGTGTATTTCAGACTTGGCTAATTCACATCCAATCCAAATCATACCCATTTATTAATATCTAGAATACTCCATATCTGAGCAGAATTATTTCTGACACTTGTGAATGGCTGAAGTTCTATTCTCATAGCGATTCTGGTGCCTGGCTGACTGGTTTCAGTTGCGCTAGCAGTGATTGGCCGGAGAAGCAGCGAACAGACAGAGTGACTTGGCGTTTATGAGCAGGGCAGGGATATCATCTGACCAAAATAGCGTGCCTGTGTTCCAGCAAATCAGGATTGTCCTCACTGCCATTTCTGTACATAGCCTCCACTCCCCCCCCCGTTTGGCCCGGGGGGGGGGGGGGGAGGCACATGAGTCTCTTCCTCTACGTTCCCACTCCTCCAGCTGCACAACTTAGCCTACTTGCCAGTGGATAGGGTAGGACTGCCACCTCCCCCAAAGCAATTACCTCTTTTGCAAAGGGAAGCAGAGATTAGACATGCTATATTCTCCCCCCCCCCCATACAGAGGCATTGCTTGCACTAGTTCTTATGGCATCTCAGTAGGGTCGTCACCTTCCAGGTGGTAGCTGGATATCTCCTGGGATTACAATTGATCTCCAGGTGACAGAGATCAGTTCCGATGGGGAAAACAAATTGCCACTTTGGAAGGTGGACTTTATTGCATTATATCCCATTGAAGTCCCTCCTCTCCCCAAACCCCGCCCTCCTCAGCCTCCACCCCCCAAAATCTCCAGGTATTTCCCAACCTGGAACTAGCAACCCTACACTCCAGGTATACTGCAAATGGGGTGGGATACAAATGCTTGCTTATCCCAACAAATGATGGGGCTGGACAAGATACATAAGAGATCCAGGAGCAACGTGGATCTCAGCCTTGGTCCGTGACAGATTGATAACAGACCTTCGCCACGAAATATCCCTAAATTTCATACAAAAACATTAAGGCTGTACTCTTTCCTTAGAGAACCCTTCTCTCTATCTATCGTTACCTCATGGGAGAAGAACTGTGCCATCTTCACCTGTACTGACTGATTTGAGGCTGGCCCACCGAGGCTTCCTTTGGGAATCGGCCTCAACAGAGGTTTGGCTGGTGGGAACTGCTCTTGCTGGTGGGTGAGGGGTTGAAGGAATTTTTTGGGCTGTTGCTGACTTTGAAACTCCCTCCTTCAGGCATTGAGAGTGACCGCTTCCCTAAAAGCCTTGATTTTCACTTATTGTAACTGTATTTTTCTGGTTTTTATTGAGATTTTTATTGTATTTTGTTGCGACAACCCCCCCCTAAATAAATAAAACCTTCTGTACACATGTAAACAAAGTAGGGTGCACGAGGGATCTAGATTTGAACAGAAATGGGTCGTGGTGGTCAGGGGAACTAAGACTGCCTCAGCTTGTACCTTTTTTTGGTCCCTTCATTGTTTTCCTCCCAGGGCAGATGTCTTCTGATGTCTGAGCCAAGCCTCGGGGGGGGGGGGGGGGGGGGGGATGCCGAAGGCCCTAGAGCGCTGTGTGGGGGGGACATTTAGCTTCTCCTGCTGCTTATTCCATTTTAGTAAGAAAAATAATCTTCCCTCATTTGTGCATCTGGGGAAAGTAGGAAAATGGGCTCACTCAGGTGACCGTGTTCTCTCATGCCTCTTGGTGATCACTTTGCACAGAGTGCTTTCCCTTTGAAACAGGAATATCATGTCTTATTGGTCTGCACCTTGGCAGAGATGATGCTGTAGATGAAGGGAACAACCCTCAAGAATATTACCCCATTTAGCTGTCGGGGTGGGGTTTGGATAGATGTAGCTGGAAATGTTTTCTTCTGAAGCCAGTGGAAATGGCTGTTGCATTGATCAAGTAATACTACCAGCTCTAATTCCAATTCTAAAAAAACCAGCTTCAGTTTTAAAATGATATAAGACAGACTCTGAATCCAACTATTTTTCATCTAGTGATTATCCCTAAACCTTTGGGTTCTTTGCCAGGCTTTATTCATTTATTTATTCCCGTCTCTAGTTCCAGCTCCTGCCAACCTAGCAGTTCGAATGCAAGAAATTGCAAGTAGATAAATAGGTACCACTTTGGTGGGAAGGTAACAGCATTCCGTGCGCCTCGGCATCTGGTCATGCCGGCCACATGACCACGGAAATGTCTTCGGACAGCGCTGGCTCTTCGGCTTTGAAACGGAGATGAGCACCACAACCCTAGAGTCGGACTCGACTGCTTTAGAGCAAGGGAACCTTTACCTTTTATTCATGGATAGCACTCAGCTACAATAAGGGGCTAACGCTTAGGGGAAAGCCTTAAATGGCAACAGAAGGTCTGCAAATGGACCCTGCTGAAATAAACCAGTTGATGTGCACACAAAACTCTTAACGTTCCAGATTATACAGGTTGGTGGTGTACATATGTGCAAGTGACGGAATGTTGGGCATGCAGATCAGAGGCTTTAAACAATGTAGGATTTTTGATCTGAATAGGGAGAAGCGACTTATTTTCCCTTTTTTGGGTGGGGAGTCAAGACGAATGACTTTCCCATACCAAACGGTAGCTAAGTACAGTTTTGGGAACTCTCTTCTTAGGCAGGCACAAGCAAAGAAGTAAAAGCAGTACTTCTCAGACTAGAACGACAGATTGAAGCCAGAGTTTCCAAAGCAACATGATTACTCTTTACTTTGCTGAGGGTGAAGAAAGGTGTTGCCAAATTTTCTCTTAGCCTCCAATGGTTTATATCAGGGATCCCTAATGTGGTACCTGTGGGCATCACAGAGCCCACGGGCACCTTTTTTGGGGGGGGGCTCCAAGTGTTTTCAGGAAGTGGGTGGGCCCAGCAAGGCTTTTGATTGACTAGTGGGGATTTGATTGGCTGTGCAGATTTTTTTTAAAAATGTTGTTTTGGCAGCAGCTGTCAAGAATAGAAGAGGGCCAACTCTAAAAATCTAATTATGAAACATACAAAAATATACCACACAAATTAAAATAACAAATAAGGGCCCATTCATGCCTCATATACAAATATAAAAACATACAAAGGCTAATGAAATAGACCTAACGCGTTTCGGCCTTTACAGGCCTTCCTCAGAGGTCTAATACAAATAGAACATGTTGGCTGATATGTAAAAATATGTACAATCATACATATACAAAATATGAAATAAAGACCAGAAACCAATTGTTCCAAAGTTTAACCACTGGGCAAAGAAAAGAAATACAACAATACAAATGAAGCCTCCAGTGCAATCACATGTCCAGTAGTACTTCTCTCTGGTCAACTATATATTCTCCTGAGGTTGTACAGCCAAATGTTCCCAATAAAATGTTCCTTAAGTTAAAAGCAGCAGCTGCCACCACAGCACAAGGATCTGCCCTGTGTTACTGAAGGTAACCCGTGACAATCATTTTGTGGCTGGCTTTGCCTCCTGTGGCAGATATTTTGTGGCAACCATTTTATTGCTGTGCCTACCATGCCATGTCTGAATTTGAGCCTGCAGGCTCAAAAAGATTGGGGACCCGTCATTTAGATGCTCCTTCACTGGTACAAATTGAAGCCCAGTCTTTTATTTTTACACTGCATTTCCAGTTAATTCTCAATAGGGATTCTCTGTGGAACATATTAATAGTTGGGATGCATGTGGGAGGGGGTGTAGAAGGCATTATCTCAGAATGGTCTTTTTCCTAAGCATAGCTTTCCAGCCTTGTAAGTGCTCATGAGAGATTATGATAAATATTTGGGGGGGGGGACTTTACCGGAGCAGTATTTAAATTGGTTGCAGCACTGAAAACTGCCAAAGAGAAACGTCAACTCGTAAAAGGCAAGCTTCATGAACAGGAATGTTTGGCGTAACATTCTGGGAGGTAGCTTGTTTTTATGTCGTTCTTCCTTCCAGTTCTGAAGGAAATAGTTATATGTTGCTCTTCCCTCCAGTGTTGGAATAAATACTTTTAGTATCATAGGCAGCTTCACTATGTCATCTAGACTAGGCCTTAGGACATCTAGACTAGGCCTTAGGACAGTGGAATCCAGTTATTATGATGGGGATAACGGCTTGCTCTCTTCTTATCATTATATATTATTCTGAGCATGGCCCCAGATGTGGTTCATTCAACATGCAGATTAGGGCTGTATACAGAAGAGGGAGATATTTCCAGGGCTATTTTTGGGCAGGAACGCACAGGAACGGAGTTCCGGCTGGCTTCAGAGTTGGCCACGCCCACTACAGCTAAAACGTCTGTGCTCGTGACTACAGAGGGAAGTCCTGAAGAGCAACCCCCCCCCCCATGACTCTGAAGAAGGCGAAGCAGGACGGGCGGGGGGGGGGGCCCTGGAAGGATCAGGGAGACATTTAAGGGCCAGCTTGCCAGGCATCCCGCAGCCGTGAGGCAACTGGGCAGGTCAAGGGAAGACATGGGGTGTGGCCTAATATGCTAATGAACTGTTTGTTGGGGTGTGTGACCTATTATGCTAATGAGCTCCTGCTGGGCTTTTTCTACAAAAAGAGCCCTGGATCATATTTCTACAAACTGGGGGAACTTTCAGGTTAGCAGAAAAGTCTTAGCAAAGAGGGGGATTAGAAAGTTTCAAAATGGTGAGGCTTCATAGGATTTCCTCATGCAGTCTCAGCAGCTGGACAACTCTGATAATCCCAAATAGCAGCTGGAGCTTCACTGCTTTAGGTGAAGTGGGCAAAGTGGGCAGGTAAGACAAAGCAAGAAGGATTATGGGAGTGGGTGGGAAGAAGGGAAAAAATGAAGCGAAAGGGGGATGGGGACTGGAGGAAGTCAAGAAAGCAGGAAAAACAAAAGCTAGAAGAGGAGAGGATGGGCGGGCATGGCAGATGGGATGAGATAGGATTGTGAGGGAAAGAATGGGGAAAAGGATCAAAGCTGATGACTTGGGTTGGGCATGAATCAGCTCATGAACTAAAGTTCATGACAAGATTCGTCTGGTTCATAGTTCACAAAATGAAGTTCGTGGTACATCAATTAGCACAGACTTCCCATGAACTTTCAAGCATGTTTCTGGAAGTTCCTGGGGAGGGTGGGGTAAAAATGCACATAAATAAATAAAATAAATAAATGAAATGAAAAGTTCATGAATGGATGCGTTTCCAGACAGTCTGTGGTCCTTTCCACACTAGACCTTAAATCCTGGTTCAACCCTGTCCCTGAACTTACATTCCACACTGCATTCGAGTTCACCCCTGTAATTATCTCAGGGTATTTTTTTCTTTCCACATTACACTGAGGTCACCCCAGTTTCGCCCCACACTTGTCCCGGGATAAATGGATGCTGTTATAACCAGGGATAAATGCAAGGGATTGTGTCGCGAGTTGAACTCTGATAAAACCAGGGCTGAAATCCAAGTGCGGAAAGGACGAGTCTTTGCTCAATCAAAATGCTTACCAAACTTTAAAGCAACAGGAGGAGTGGAATTCTCCAGCCTTGGAAACACTGTGGCCAGTCTCAAACTAGTCAGTTTCTAGAGGGTCCCCCCCTTTGCCAGCCTTTCTGTGCTCTCTTCCTATTTTTTGCACAGAGCTTGCAAAATCCCCCGCCTTACTTGGATTTGTTTTGACACTGTGCTTTGAAAGCAGTCATTTTAAGCTTGCAGTGCCAGTGGCACTGGGTTCTGCTGGTCATTCCGCACATTGTAACTGCAGGGATTCTCTGGTTTGACATTAGTCCTCCTTTTGCTTGCACTGTCACGTTGGCACTCATTTTACTGGGCACTCTGTGACTGCACTGGTACTGCTGGGCACTCTGTACGTTTCACTGGTTTTGCTGGGCTTGCAAGAATGCCCTCCCTTGCTTGGATTGTGATTGAGCTGGCATTGCAACATTAGCACTAGGTTGTGCTGGGTACATTGCCCTGGTTCTGTTGGACTTGCAACCCCCTGCCCACTTGGAGTGAGATTTTGTGCTGAACATCATTCCTGTTGAGCTGGCATTTACACAATGGCACTAGGTTCTCCTGGGCACTAGTACACTGAATTAGTTCTACTGGGCTTGCAAAAATGTCCTTCCACCTCCAGTTTATATTATATAGAGTCTCTGATTTGACCTTAGTCCTGTTGGGTTTGCAGAGCCACAGTGGCACTGGTTCTACTAGACACATTGCACTGGTTCTGCTGGGCTTGCAGAAATGCCCCTCACCTTCAGTTTCTACTGCTGAGATTCTCAGGGACTTTAATTCTGTTCTGCTGGGCTTCTATTGCCCTTGCTTTTTTTGCTGTTCCCCCCACTGGAAACAATGGAGGGTGGGGGCACCTTCTTTGGGGGGCCTTAACTTGGACCCCATAAATCTTGGACCTTAACTTGGATCCCATAAAGCAGAGTCAGCCAGAAATCCCCTGCAAGCTTGGTGTCTCTAGCATGCTGGGAGGCAATTCTGCAGCATCACGAACCCCACAAAACAAACTGGTTCATTTAAGTTCATGACAGTTCATGACGGTTCACGGTTCGTGGACTAGGCATGCCACAAACCGTGCACTGAACTGAACTGTATTTTCCCAGTTCACGCCCATCCCTAATGGTGAGGGAGCTGTGATAGGGAGGTAAAGAGGGAAACTGGAGATAGGTTGAGTAGGAGGATCTGCTGGGTGGTGGGTGATGAGGTTCCCCCATAAATCCTCCTTGGTCCCTTGCTTGTTTATGTTATAATTTTGTACAAGGAGATTTTATCTTGTTTTAATTATGGAAGCTGGTTTGACTCCCACTGATTGAGGATATAAACGTTCTAAATAAATACCCCCCCCCCACACACACAAAGGTTATATGTCGGTATTTGACTTGGGTTTAAGCTTGGTATTACAGCAAATGTGTATGCTTGCTGTAAAGACTTGCTGCATTTTGGCACCTTCTCTCCTGGTAGTATGTAGTTGAGGATATTCATTTGAGGTCACCACTTGCCACATTTCCTTTTCTACATTATTGGCCTATGCTTTGGGGGAGGAGGAACATGGGAAGTGGTGGGTTTCCTTTAACTAGACATTTCAATGACAGAAAGGAAACTAGATCTGTACCATGAGTGCATATCTAGGCTGAGCTTCAGTTCACCAGCCCCCAACTTTGCAAATCCAAGGGGAACTGGCATAACCTCTTCAGGCAGTTTGCACTGCTGGGGGGGTGTGTGTTATTTAATTATTTGTTAGCAAATACAGGGTGTGGGCCTGGGAAAAGCACGATAATTGAGAATTAACTCAAGCAGCAAATCCAACCACATGTATTTAGTCAAATTAAGGAGAATGTGACTTCTTGATATATCTCGAAAACCAGAGTCACAAACCTAGCATTGAAAGAGTTCCTGAATGTCACTGTGCAGATAAATGACCATACGAAAGACGTTTCATCACCTGGATTAATTGTGAATACCATTTATAAGTGCTGGATCGGAAGTGCAACACCCAGCTACCTTCAAAGCCACAGTGAATGGGTGGGCTACGTGGTTGAGATATAATGTACAGCAATAATAGTCTTAAGAAAAATGTACAAATGTGAATGAAGTCTGCTGTGGAAATTTTCAAAAAGCTGCCAAAACAAAGAATTTTGAAAAATCTTCCACAAAACAACAGGTGTAAACAACAGCAAGTTTGGTGTAGTGGTTAAGTGTGTGGACTCTAATCTGGGAGAACCAGGTTTGATTCCCCACTCCTTCACTTGCAGCTGCTGGATGACCTTGGGCAAGCCATAGTTCTGTCAGAGCTGTTCTTGAAAGAGCAGTTCTCTCAGAGCTCTCTCAGCCTCACCTTACCTCACAGGGTGTCTGTTGTGGGGAGGGGAAGGGAAAGGAGTTTGTAAGCCGCTCTGAGACTCCAAGCGAAGGGCAGGGTATAAATCCAATCTCCTCCTCCTCCTTCTCCAAACAGCAGCTGAATCTCAGGTGACACTAAAAGGCAATAAAAGAGAGCTCCACCTATTAAAACAAGAATTCTTTCTGATGATGCCTTAGTTCTGGGGTCTACAACAGTTTGCCAGAAGAGCAAAAAGATTGTGACTGCATGACTGAAAGTCAGCTGTGTGTATACAAGAAAACATACGCAATATATTCCTTTTAAAAGGCATCCTTTTAAACAAGGCTTCTGCCTGAAATGTTGAATAGTACAGTTGCGCATGACCTCTCTCCCTGACCTTTTCTGGATGGCTGTGTTTCTTGTGGCAGCCATTTTGTGATTGCATCCATCACGTGTCAGAATTCCAAAAGTGCCTGCAGACTCCAAAATATTGGGAACCCTGTCTTAGGCATTTGGTTACTTTTCATTCTTCAGATGTAAAGTCAGTGTTCAGACTGTAAAACCGGATAATTGTTATATTAACTTCAAAACTTCAAAACAGGATACTGCATTCTTTCAAGATACCTTTGTTTGGTTTTTAAACTTATGTTCAGTGGTTTGCCTGCTGATTAGGTTAAGATGTTTGTGACTGTCCCTGGGCTGTTTATATTTTATTTAGTTATTTAATTTATTTTATTTGACTTATAACCCCGCCCTCCCCAACGAGCAGGCTCAGGTCAGGTCACAGCATGTCAGTTGACTACATAGAATAATTAAAACATTAAAAACAAGCAACAATCCAATTGAGAGCAATAAAATTTCTAATCAGATCTAAAGATGGCGACTATTCCGGGAGTTCAGGCACCTCCTGAAGGAAGCTAGTTAAGATGGTCATAAATAACTACCCATAATATGTGTGCCCATAGCGGGGTTCATAATAGTCACTGTCACGAAAAAGAGGGGTGGGTAGCTGCTCACCACTTTAGGCGCCTCCGCTGCTGGGTCCTGATGCTCAGCGCCACTTACAGCAGGACCTGGCCTTTTCCCCCCGGGTCCCCCCCCCCCCCCCCCCGCTCGACTCATTCTCCAGCACATCTTCCTCGGCTTGCAGGGTGCGGGGGGTTCTGACTTTCGCCGTCCCTTTTCTGGGAAGCAAGTTGCTCCGGCACTTGTCACCTTCTCCCCCCCCCGATCCTCTCGCCTCCCCCGATGGACAGCTGGCTGTGAAATGGCCTCGCTCCCCACATCTTAGGCAGAGTCCCTGTTTCATCCATGGCTCTCTGACCGACAGCAACTGCGGGGTGGGCTTCGCCTTGGGGTGGGGTGGTGCCGGTGCCCTTCCAGCCGCTACCGCATTATCCAACCACATAGTGCGCAGTCTGCTCTCGGCGCTCTCCGCCTCTTGCTTCCAGGCCGCCAAGGTTCTTGGGCCTCGGGTTCCCATGACTGAGTTCCAAATGTCCGTATTCAGCCCTAACCAGTACTGCTGCATGAACCAGTTCCGGATCTTGGCCGTTTGCTGGTGGAATTCAGTTGAGTATTCCCGAACAGACAACTTGCCTTGTTTAAAAGTGCGGAGGAACGCTTCTGCCTTCTCGCCCGCAGTGCGGTCCTCGAACCGGGCTCTTAGTGCCCACATAAATGCATCAACGCTCCCAAATTCCACAGCCTCCATGTTGTGGAGGCCCACATACCAGCTAGTCGCCACACCCCGCAAGCGGGAAGCAATGAAATCTACGTTGCTCCTCGTCGGGGAACAGATGAGCCCAGTGCTCAACAAACTTCATCACCTGTATGATAAAAAAGGAGAGGTTCTCCGGGTCGCCATCAAAAGTAACGTCAAGTAAGTCCTTTGGCCGTGGCATGGCCGGCGGAGGTAGGGGGGCTGCAGGCTGCACTGGGTGCGGTGGTGGTGGTGGTGGTGGAGGCAGCGGAGACGACTGAGGGTCTGGCTGGCCCAGCCCTGGGTCAGGTCCGGGGGGGGAGTATCGGTGGGGACCGTGGAACAGCCAATTGGGTCTGCACCGCATGGGCCTCTATCCTCGGAAGATTCTGGAGCAATTGCCCCCATGTCCCACATTATAGTACGGCAGTCCAGTTCCAGGCTAACCAGCCTCTTATCCACGTCCCTCCCGGACTTAACAATCTTGATGGGAACGTGATGGGTCTACCCGGGGTTATCCCGAAGCTCCCTGAGCTCAACCAGGGGTCAAAAATACTGTCCTGACTCCAACTCCCTGGCATCGACTGGGTAGTTTGCGTGGAGTCTCCCAAATGCCGGCCCCAGTCCCTATCTTTGCTGCGGTAAGTCACCTCCTTTCCCAAATGCACAAGGATGAACAATACTGCTGACCGAGGTGTGGCCCCTCCATCCGTTGACACCAGCCTTCCTGGGCTTGCCGTCGTCCGTGGGACCATCGTCACTGGCACCCCCATTCCCGAAGTCGTCGGAGTGGGTACTGCCAGTGCTGTCGTGGTTGGGGTTGTGTTGGGCACCGTCATGAGTACCATCACTGGCACTGCTGTGGTAGTTGGGGTAGGCACCGACGTGGTAGTCGGGGTAGTCACTCCTGCCCCCCCGGGGCCGCTCATCTCGTTCAGGAGAGAATCGGTCCAATGGGGTAAAGGAGATTCCTAACAATTCTGTCAGGTTCAACAGCATGCAAATCTCCACACATGTTTCCAGGAAATCGTTATGCTTTATTAGACTACAGGTCCGTTGTCATGATCTACAGGTATATTGTTAGGAATGACAATGGGGGCGGATGCATCACTACATATAACATGATGCTGCAATTGGCTAAGCAAATGAAATCCAAGCGCGCGCGCGCAGGAATTCTCCTGGCGGGAGGTTACATAATGAACGGGAGAGTCTCTGTGCCTCATGAGAGCAGAAATATTCACACCAACAGTGGAACACAAGCCCTCCCTCCTCCTCAAGGTTAGTCAGATAACCCAGTCTGGCAGCGCCAGTTCTCACGGTCTCATGAGCGCCTCCCTATCGCTGTTTACAGCAAGCAAGCAAAGCCAGCGAGCCAGCATGCGCAGTCGCGCCACAGTCAGGAAAGGACAAATGCAAGTGAAACATGGCTGCTAACTGACAGTGATAAGACTTTGTGAAAAAGCGCGCAAATGCCTCCCAGCCAGTAGCCAATTCCTTATATATTTTTTTAACCTGGAGGCTGAGAAGTTAGGGACCAAATTATCCTAAATAATTTGGCTGGGCTTGAGCTCACAAATGTGATGGAGGCTTTCACTGCTGTCTCATAGGCTTTCGTAAATGTCCTGTAAGATGTTCTTGTACCTTCATTGGGAGCAGTCTGCCACCGTCCCTTCAGTCATCTCAGCTCTCACTTCACCCTCCTTAAGTCTGGGGTGTACCACAGGGCTAGTTTATCATGAGAGTGGAGGGGGCTCCAGGGGGGCGATTTCATTGATGGCTTCGAAGAGCCGGATATGTCCGTCCTCCACCAGTTCATCCCACAAACCGCCAGGGGGTATCAGATCCCACAGAGCATTCAGGAACCTAGTGGGTTTTGCAGTGTTTGAATGACTTAAAAAATGCCTGTAGACAAAGATTTGTTCTTTGTGATTTCTATCAAATCTATAAACTACACTCTCTCCAAGGGAAAAACAGGCAGATTGCTTAGGAACTGCAGTTCTTTAAAGCATTACACATGCACAAAATTTCTGTTGTTGCTGCTGCTATTTGTCTGACCCTCATAGTTTCCCCTTTTTTGGAAGGAATTAACCAAAAACAAGGTGATTTAATGTGGGACGGGAATGTGGGACTTCCTGAATGACTTACCTCAGAAAGGAAATCATTTAGAGAAAGGAAATCATTCACAGAATTAGATACTTGCAACAATTCCACCACTGAACACTAATACCGTTATAAATTTAAGAACTGCAGCATCTGTTGCCTTCAAAACAATGTGTAACCAGGCCTGTAGGTAGGATTTTGTGGCTTGTGGGGCAGAATTTTTTCTGGTGGGGCTGCCATTATTTGCCATAATGAAGGGTGTGTGTGTGTGTTGTGTACGCGGGCTGCCACCAGGGGTCTGCGGCTACAGCAAGGAGCTTGAGTCCTCGAGACAATAGAAGCCTAGGATCCTAGTTCCCCCAGGATTCACCAATAGCCACTTTGGCGGGAAATTCAAACCCTCCGACAGGACTGGGTGTGTGCTGGGAGGGTGTATATATAGTTGGCCTTGCAGGGCTGTTAGTCATTTCCAGTGTAAATAAACAATAAACATGTGCAAACGCATGTCGTTGTCCGAGTCTTCCATGTGGCGAACCCAGTACTTTTCAGTGGCGACGAGGATGGGATTCCGCTGAGCTAGGCCTGGCTCGCATCCCAGTGTAGCACCAAGCATCGCTCCAGCTGATGCCCCCACGCCCTGCATCACTCCCGAGCAGCACCGCACTGCGCCCTGCGTCCAGGACACCGTTCCTCACTCTGCGCCAAAGCCATGGCCTCCGCTCGAGGAAACCTGGAGATCTTTGATCCAGCCCATTCAGAACTTTGGGACTCATGGACAGACCAACTGACCTGCCACCTCGCCTACAATGAGGTAACCGATCCGGGCAAACGACAGGCCCTTCTCAGTTCCTGTGGCATGAACACCGTTCGACTCGCAAAGAGTCTCCTGGCACCTAGGGCGATCCTCGAATGTCACTGACGCCCTGACGAGGTACCTCACGCCCTGGCCAACAATGCTCGCCAGGCAGATAGAGTTCCAGGGCCGTGTTCAGAAACCGGGTGAGTTGGCCGCTGCTTTCATGGCAGCCCTGCGCCAGCTGGCTATGGACTGTGCCTGCACCAAGGTGGAGGAGAACCTCCTAACACAATTTGCCTGGGGCATCAGCAACATAAAGCTGTGGAGGAAGATGATCAGTACCACCGACATCAAGATCGGTGAGGCCCTCCAGCTTGCCATCGCACACGAGGCCTCCCACCATGAACGTCCCTCGTCTGCAGCTCATCTTGTGCTTCCTGACTCAGCACCCGAGAACTCCGATGAGGAGGACGTCCATCTCGTCCGTTGACCCTCTCGCCATAAGCCACTGGGACCCTCTGGGAAGACCGCCGGCCATTTCACGTGTGGCAGCTGCGGGGAGGCACACGAGCAGAAGTCCTGCCATTTCCGTGACACTACATGTCACGCATGCAGAAAACAGGGTCATCTCGCCCGTCTGCCGGTCCAAGGGAAACCGGCACCAGCAGCCTCCAGCCCAGCCCTGACGCCAGGCCACTGCCACCTACGAGACAGCAGCGGAAACTTCCGAACTCTACCTCCTCACTGACTGGCCATTCCTCCAGGTACTACGCCTCCCCAACTTGTCTGTAACGGTCCGGATTGAGGGGTCCCCCTGCCCTATGGAAGTAGACTCGGGGTCGGCGGCGTCCATCATTTCAGTGGACACACTGCACAGACTTTGCCCTAAGAGGGGACCCCACTTACGCCCCTCCCCTTTAGGTTTGGTGGACTTCCAAAGGAACCCAGTTCCTATCCGGGGTGTGGGAACTTTCAGAGTCCAGTACTGGGGTTTTGAGGGACTGCTGGACTTGATTGTGGTGGAGGGAAATTTTGTCAGTCTGCTGGGGCGGGCCTGGTTCATGCCATTGGGCATCACGATTTGGGGGGGGGGTTTAATAAATGTGTAACAAGGGACTTTGCGAAGGTTTGTGGGGATTTCCCTGCCGTTTTTGATGGGGCTTTAGGGTGTTATAAAGGGCCCCCGGTTTCCTTGCAGCTTGACCCCAAGGTGGCCCCCATCCGCATGCAATTCCGCACTGCTCCGCTTGCACTCCGGCCCAAAATGATGCGGAGCTGGACCGCTTACAAGGGGTCCTAGAGCCAGTCTCACACGCCATTTGGGAAACACCGATAGTAACCCCAGTTAAACCCAATAGTGACGTCCGCATCTCTGCGGACTACAAATGTACCCTAAATAAGGCCCTACATTAATAAGGCTCTCCACGACCACTCCTACCTGGTCCCAGTTGTAAGTCATGTCCTGGCTTCTCTGGTGGGGGCTAAGATTTTCGGCAAACTAGATCTGGCGCAGGCCTATCAACAGTTGCCGGTCGACGAGGCCACGGCACAAACAATAGTCACGCACAAAGGGGCTTTTAAGGTAAAGAGGCTACAGTACGACGTAAGTGTAGCTCCGGGGATCTTCCAACAATTAATGGACTCCTTGCTAAAAGAGATCCCTGGCGTGACGCTGTTTTTTGACGACATCCTCATCGCCACAGCAACCTCGGACGACTTCGTCTCCCGCCTCCGCGCCGTCCTGCAACGTTTCAACTTGGCGGGCCTCAAAGTGAAAAGGGAGCAATGTCTCCTCGGGGTTCTGGCAGTGGACTTTCTGGGGTTCCATGTTGACACGGCCGGCCTCCGTCCCGCCAAGGACAAGGTGAAGGCCATCGTGGAGGCCCAGTACTTTTCGGTGTGTCCCTCTCCCTCCTCCTCCCTCCTGCAAGATTTAAAAGGCCCTCCAGCTGATCAGCGGGCCACGTGCTCTCCTCTGATCAGCTGAAGGGCCCTTTAAATCTTGCAGGAGGGGAGGGAGAAGGGTGTGCACCACCCCCGGCGTCTTCTTTTTTTGGGAAGAAGGGGGGCCTTTAAAGAAGGGGGCTTGCCCTTTAAGGAAGGGGGCAGAGCCCCCGATAGCCCACTGTAGCCGTGGGCCAATGTGTGACCCCCCAAAAACCCTGTATCTTCTCTCAGAGGATTCTTTGCTGCAGATTCTGGCAACTGTGATGTGTGCTGGTAGGGTTGCCAACCTCTGGATCTCCTGGGGTTTCAGAGATCAGTTCACTTGGAGAAAACGTACACTTTAGAAGTTCAGCTCCATATGGCATTATACCCCATTGAAGTCCCTCTCCTTCCTAAACCCCTACCCTCCTTAGACTCCACCCTACAAAATCTCTGGTATTTTCCAACTGGGAACTGGCAACCCTGTGTGCCAGGTGTGTTTCCCTAGTAGGCACGTATGTGACAATGACCCGCAATCCATTATACACATATGTTAAAAACGTGTATGACTTGGATACCCATATTGTGTGTTGGGAACCTTCCACCCGACTGAATCTTGGTTGCAGAGTGGTTAAAAAAAGAAAGAAAGACTTCTCACATTATCGAAGCCCTGCCTGAAGAGAAGATGGTTCTAAGAAGCAGGGAATGCTCTGGGAAGCCTACAGGGTAAAACAAATGGATAAGGGGGCCACACATTGTTTTGGAGGCAATGGATGCTGCTAGCTATAAACTTACAATGCTATTAGTGTTTCGATGCTGGAACTGTTGCAACTGTCTGACACCAGGAATGATTTCCTTGCTGGGGTAAGTGAGTCATACTGTCCCTGTGGAGAGAAATGTATTAAAAATGTGGATCCTGGTAAATTATGCTGTTTGGGGTGAAACGCTGAAATATATCTTATCTGCAGTCTGCATTGTTGCATTTCAAGTAGATGCCCTACCTGCAGCCTAAATAAATACGAGCACAGAGTGATTTTCTTTCGAGATGTAGCCAGAGTGTGTAATCGGACATTTTTCAGAAGATGGAGTGTGCGGGCAATAAAGGATAGAGGAGGGAAATGGGTAAATGATAAATTAAGCCTGCACCTTCTGAAGTGATGTCATCCCTACAAACGCAGGAATAGGTATTTATCTAGTCCCCCCACTTTCAGAAACGAGAATCGCAAAGCACCGGGGCGGGGTGGGGGAGACAGTGCTCTAATACACCTGAGACCTTGAGGAGTCACAGTACACTTCACTTCAACTGTGCGTGCTCGCTCGCTAAGGAAGGCTGCTTACGCCAGAAACAGAAAACGAGAGCGTTCCATAGGATGCACTGGCTGAAAGTCAGACAAAATATGTGCAGGGTATGAGTTTTTGTGAGTTGCTGCTCACTTCTTCCGAGCAGTGACTCACAAAAGCTCCTCCCCTGCCACATATTCTGTTAGTCTTTAAGGTGCTACTGGACTCTTGCTCTTTTTTACTGCTGCCGACAGACTGACCCGGCTACTCATCCTGATTTGGCTGAAAGTCAGTAGTCATTCGAATGCTGCAGGTGCACAAGGATGCAGTTGTTGATATCTGTTCATAATTGGGGGAGGGGGCGGCTGTGTTCAGTTTCCACATGAAAGTTTGTTCATAGTTGTTGGTTGTACACGTCATTCCACATTATTCATTCACATTTTAACTCTTGCCTTCCTTTCCTTCAAAAAGCTCATGCTGGCATAGATGAACACGGTCCTGTTTTATCTGAGCCACTCTCGATTGTAGACGAGGCCCAGATATGGTTACTGGTCCAATGTAAAATCCATCTAGTGAGCTTTATCATTGTTTGGGGTTTTGAACTTGGAGCTTTCTGATATGGGTCCAGCACTGCGATCCAAATCCCAGGGTATTGTCATATTGTTCAGTCCCCGAGTGGCTCTGTTTCTGACACTTCAGGCACTGATAGAATCTTCCAAACTCTCAGCTTTTTTTGTATGGGGGTACTGTGTTCGACAAAAAGAAATTACCGTAAGAATGAACTCGCTGACTTTTATGATCAGCTTAAACGGAGCACAGTTAACATTGAACCTTGATTGTGGTTTTCTACTACTGTTTAAATTACTGTTTTAATTATTTTAACAATTGTTATTGAGATTTTGTGACTTTGTAACCCGCCCTGAGCCCGTCCGCTGGGAAGGTGGGATAAAAATCGAATTAAATAAATAAATAAAATAAAATAAAAAGTTGTGGGCAGGGATGCAGAGTTTTTCTGATTAACAGTTTCTCCCCAATATTTGGGCAACGTGTTTCTTTTTAAGATGATAAAGAAATGCGGTAGATGGATGTTATACTGGAAAAGGCATATCTCCTACTCTCTCACACAGACGAGTGCTCTTTTCAAAGATATCACCAACAGCATCTGAAAATAAGGAGTATTTTATTTTAGGTTTTGCTAATGTGATAAATCAGGATTTCTTTAATTGGGTGACAGGCATAATCGAAGATAAATGGAGGAGATGACACAGTGGTCGTGCGTCTTAACATCTGTCATTATGCTTGTTTCTGTTTTTGAAACATGTTTTTGGAACCACACAGATGCAGAGGTTCCTGTTCTCCGTGTATACGTTTCCTATCTTGTCCATGGTCACAGAGTAGAAAAAAGCAAGCCCTTGAAAAATATGACAAGGATGGAACACAGGTGTTTAAAACAGCCAGAAGACCAAAAGAATCCAAACAGAGGCTGCTGAAAATCACGATTTTGAAGCAGGCCTGCGGTTGGGGAGGGGGGGGGAACGTGTCTGTTGTGCTATATTTTAAAGAGCAGAATTTGCAAGCGGCGGGAAGAAAAGGCTGGGTAATGTGCATAATGTATTTCAGTAGACACTAGAAGTATGTGTGCAATTTGTAGTCAATCAATGGCAGCAATCAGAATAATCACAATTTAGCTGCCTACTGCTTATCAAGAGAAGTGTTTTCTGCACACATTACACACAGTTAGTTTTTTTAAAAAATTGTGTACCTCAGATTAAGGAATTAAAAACCTTTCGGATTGGGGAGGGAAGCGGGAGAGGGCTTGTGGGAAAAGACAATATGCAAAGGAAGCAAGACGGCAGGATTTGGTTACCATCTTAGAACCAGTCAGGGTTTGGCCCTGGGTTGGGTGTTTGCCAGTTTGGTGTAGTGGTTAAGTGTGTGGACTCTAATCTGGGAGAACCGGGTTTGATTCCCCACTCTTCCACTGGCAGCTGCTGGATGACCTTAGGCAAGCCATAGTTCTGTCAGAGCTGTTCTCTCATGGACAGTTCTCTGAGTTCTCTCAGCCCCACCCACCTCCCAGGGTGTCTGTTGTGGGGAGGGGAAGGGAAAGGAGTTTGTTAACTGTTCTGAGACTCCAAGTGAAGGGCGGGGTATAAATCCAATCTCTTCTTCTTCTTTTCCAACCCATGGTGCTGCTGGTTGCTAGCAGGTAACCTGGACCAGAGCAGAAAATATTGCTCTGATGACTGGGCAAGGACTGAAAGTTAAGGCCCTAATGTAGGCCTCAACTTTTCTGGGATCCAGGTTGCCACTGCATCCTAGGGTTGCCAAGTGACTTACGTTTTGGAGCGGGGGAAGTTGGTCCCAGGCTGGGATATTCGCGCGTGCGCCGCAATGACGTCGCCCGGAAGTGATGTCATCACACTGCGTATGTTGCCGGGCAACACTGTACCATAGAGTTTTCAGGTACCATAGAGTTTTCAGGCTGATTGCTAGAGCATCACCCGGCGATGTGCCCAGTGCAATGACATCACTTCTGGGCGATGTCATCACTCCGGGCACATCGGCCCGATCTGGGAATTTTGGGGGGTGGGGTTCCCCCTGCCAGCTGGATCCGTACTGGCAGGTTGGGGGCCCTTTGGGCGGGAAAACCCCCACCCCCCCTGGGGGACTTGGCAGCCCTACTGCAGCCTGAAGTTTGATTATGGTGCCTTAATCTCTGGTACGGTTGCCAAATGCCAGATGGGGCCTGGAGATACGGTTGCCAAGTTCTTTTTCTTCCGCGGTGGGGGGCTCCTGGACGGCGTCTTGAGTTTTCCCCTCAGATGGCTGTGGCCCCGCCCCCAGCGTGCCCGGCGTCATCACGTCACCTCTGGCTGACGTGCACGCCGGGGTGGGGTTTCCCCCGGGGCCCAATTCCGCGGCGGCCTCCAAAGCGGGGGAAAATCCGCCCCCCAGGGGGACTTGGCAGCCCTACCTGGAGATCTGGAATTGCAGTTCATCTCCGGACTAAAGAGATCAGTTCCCCTGGAGAAAATGGCTTCTTTGGAGAGTGAGCTCTGTGGCACTGTACCCTAACGAAGTCTCTCCTCTCACCCAATGCCATCCTTCCCAAGGTTCCACCCCCAAATCTCCAGGAACTTCACAACTTGGAGCTGGCAACTCTAAGGCCTGGTGGCTGTCAGCCTGTAAACTCTATTACAGAGTTTAAATGGAGGAGGGAAAGGGGGAGTAAGCCCCTAAAAGAGCTAATTTGTTGCTAGGATGCAAACTCTGCTGCAATCGGGGCTCAGTGGCTGCTGGCTCTCCTTTGCCTTTGTTGGGAACATCTGCTCGCTCCTGCTGCAGTTGGGGGAAGGCTGAAGGCAGGCAGGTGGTTGATCGTTAGGGTTACCCACCTCCAGATGACCAAGATCAGTTCCCCTGAAGAAAATGTCTGCTTTGGAGGGTGGACGCTAGGGCATTATACCCTGCTGAGGTCCCTCCCCAAACCCTGCCCTCCCCAGGTTTCATCCCTAAAATTTTGGGCGCTTCCCCAGAGCTGGCAATCCTGTAATGTGCTTGGTGGGGCGGCCAAAGGTAAGAGACTCCCCCCCCAAGGGTAGGAGTGGCGGGGAGGGTGGAGTGGAAACAGAGGAACCTGTCCAGGAGTGGAAGCACCAGGTCTTTCAGTCTTCTAGCTAGCTTTCAGTGGTATTGGAATCATTCAGAGCACAAATAATAGAGTAGATTGTGAGGAGTTTTACCTTCCGGTTTGATGTACTAATTCAGGGGCGGCCAAACCTGCTTAACGTAAGAACCACATAGAATAAATGTGAGATGTTTGAGAGGTGCAAGTCATGAACAAATGATACACACGTCTTTACTGAAAAATATGCAGATTCACTTTTTGTTAACATTAAATGAGACTGCCAGAAATAAAAACAAAAGGGGTAAAAACAGATATTGATAATGACATTTATTTATCCAATGATACTTGTAGGCTGGGGGAGGGGGGCTTTGAGAATGCATTTAAAGTTGCTTTCTTTCTCTGCTCCCCCCATTTCATACCTACCCAGGGAGGGGAACACTGGCTGGGGAAGGGAAGACTGCCCAGCTGGGAGCTGCACAATATGTGTGAAAGAGATGCATGTAGCTCCCGAGCCACAGTTTGACCACCCCTGTACTAATTACTGGGGCTGAGAGAACTCTGACACAAACTGCTCTTTTTCAAGGACAGCTGTGCCAGAGCTTGTGACTGACCCGAGGTCACATCAGCAGGTGGAAGTGGAGGAGTGGGGAATCGAACCCGGTTCTCCCAGATTAGAGTCCACACACTTAACCACTACACCAAACTGGCTGGCCCTGAGGTATGAGACTTCAGAGCTTTGTGTCTAGGGACTGGCATGAATCGGAGGTTCCTGTTTAAAATCTGTTCCTTCCCCAAAGGACTTCATGCTTGAGTATTCTTGGGTATATTCCTTTTCTTCTGTTCTAGTTACATAGCAGTCTAACGGTAGCGGTTGGCCTGCCTCACGTTAGCGTAAAGAAAAAGGGCGCAGGTCTGCAAAAGCTTATGCCGCAATCGATGTCTTTTAGGTGCTGTACGGTTCTTGTTTTTGTTGACACAAACTTTACGTTGTTTTTGGGTTTTTTACAAAATTTATATCTCATCTCTCTGCCCTTACAAGGGTTGCCAAGGTGGCTACCAATTTAAAACATATAAAATAAAATAACAGTATAAAACCATTAAAATTAACACTCCTCCCAAACATACATCAGTAAAACAATTTTTAAAAGTTAAAAAAGTTAAAACACATACAAAACAGTTAAAATATCTCCATGCTTACTGTTTAAAATCTTCTAGCCTTTAAGGTTGTGAAGATATGTTTGAAAATCAAGGCTGGATGAAAGTTCAGAAGCCAGAGGGGCTGTAGATGTATAAGATTTCTGGTGGCCCTGAGGTATGAGACTTCAGAGCTTCGTGTCTAGGGACTGGCATGAATCGGCTCATGTACTCAAGTTCATGACGAATTTTGGCTGGTTCATGCTTCTTGAAGTCAAATTTGTGGCAGGTCAACTGGCACGAACCTTCCACAAACTTTCAAGCTGTTGGTGCAGGTTTGTGCTGATTCGTGAGTGGAGACATTTCCAGACAGACTGTCCCCACTCAATCAAAATGTTTACGAAACTTCAAAGCAATAATTTGGGAGGCCATCTAGAGGAGCATCTGGGGGGAGGTCCCCTGCGACCTTGATGTCTCTAGCTTGCACAGGATCCCTTCTATACACAACTGAACCTGCGCCTGTTAGACAGCAAACTTGGAGGGCACATAAAGGGGCAAGGCCAGACAATCAATATGGATTGAAACTCACATTGACAACCAGTTAAGTTCCCTCTTTTGTTGCCATCGCCAGGCCGAAGGGAAAAAATATGGAATGTGAAGTTCATGAACAGGGCATGCCACAAACCACGAACCTAACTGCATTTCCCCAGTTTGCGCCCATCCCTATTCGCATCTCTCTGTGACCACAACCAGCAGAAGAAGAGTTGTGTAAAATAATAAAATGTTCAAATACTAAAGTGTTAAATTATGTAAAATAAAAGAAACAATGCAGATTTGTTTACTTTTACATCGTTTATGCAAGTGGCAGCATCCAATTTTTCATGCAGCATTTTTTTTTAGTGTTGAGCATACAAACTGCAGACACACTGAAGAGTGAGTTGCCAACAAGACTTCGCTTTGGTTTTTAATCTCTCCCCCCCACACACACCTTATTGTCAGGGTCAGTCTCCTCTCTGTCTTTGCATCATGCTGCTACAATTTCTGGTCTGACCTGGATGGCTCAGGGTAGCCTGATCTGGTCAGATCTCGGAAGCTAAGCAGGGTTACCCCTGGTTAGTATTTGGGTGGGAAACTTACTTTCATAAGAGCTGGAGGTAGAGTGGGACCATGCTTAATCTTATCACCTCAACAGGAGCAAAACAGGTAATCACGGCTGACTTATGATGGCCCCGTAGGGTTTTCGAAGCAAGAGACATCCAGAGGTGGTTTGCCATTGCCTGTCTCTGAGTAACAACCCTGGTATTCCTTGATGGTCTCCCATCCAGGCACTTACCAGGGTCGATCCTGCTTAGCTTCCCAGATCTGATGAGATCGGGCTAGCCTGGGCCATCCAGGTCAGGGCATTCAATATTTCCCCTAATATGCTGAATGTTCCTTTTTCTCATATATTTCTATTATTGTTATATTATTCTGTCTAAAAGCCCATGTGCTATGTAGACGTCCTTGAATAAATGATAATTGCATGGAAAGAGAATATCTTGTATCTGGAAAAGATTATTACCGTGGCAGTTCGTGGTTACTGACTGCATTCACTGAGGCAGAACAAACAGCTCAAAACATTTCAGTGCCAGTGCGATTTTGGTTTGTTTGGCGTGCCAGTCCATCACTTGCTCTTGCACTCTCTTTAGAGAAGTTCGGTATGCTGTCTCGACAGGGGAGTCTTTGTGTGGAAGAACAATCTTGTGTACTGAGGACACTCCTCCTTGTGACCTTTCAGGTGTTTCTTGGGGAACGAGTCAGCTCCAACCACAAAAGTTTGTTGTGCGTCTCAAGGAAGTTTATTTACCCAGGCAGGAACTAAACAGGCCAGTGTGTCCATATTGGAGCTTATGAAATGAGTATCTGTGAGCTGCAAGACTGTCACTAGGATGGAAATACTTGTATCAAATGGGCCACGTGCGCTAAACCATTTCCAGCGCATATTAGAAATATGCTTTAGTAGTATGCAAAGTGTACGTTTGGAGTATTACAGGAGTCATTATCATTTGGAGGGAAGGGGGCATGTTGTAGCCCCACTTTGTGAGATCTCAGAAGCTAAGCAGGCTCTGTACAATTGGGTGGGAGACTGCCAAGGAAGCCTCTGCAGAGGAAAGCAACGGCAAACCCACCTCCGCTTCTTACTCGCCTTGAAAACGGGGGTTGCCATAAGTCAGTTGCAACTTGACATATGTAATTATCGTCCATTAATTCTGAAAACAAAACCTCAGAACTTTATTTTGAAGAAGAAAAGCCGTGGGACAAGTCAGTAAATATGCTGAAACTGTTCCAAGGTAAATGATATTTCTGGCTGTTTTGTGGTATCTCAGGGCTTTTTTTGTAGAAAAAGCCCAGCAGGAACTCATTAGCATAATAGGCCACACCCAACAGCAGAAACTCATTAGCATATTAGGTCACACCCTGACAGCACATCTCATTAGCATATTAGGCCACACCCCCATGTTACCAGAAGGGTGGTCACCCAGCCACACCCACCTTTTGCTTCTTATTCTGTTCACTTTGTTTGTTGTCAAAACCCTGGGCTTTTTTTGTAGCAGGAACTTCTTTGCATGTTAGGCCACACACCCCTAATGTAGCCAATCCTAATGAGTTTCTGCTGTTGGATGTGGCCTATTATGCTAATGAGTTCCTGCTGGGCGTGGCCAACACGGGAGCCAGCCGGAACTCCGTTCCTGTGTGTTCCTGCCCAAAAATAGCCCTGAGGTATCTTGAGCTTTCCGCAGTGTCTTTGTTCCTTCCATGACATTCTAGTTTCTTGCTGTTCCGCGCACTCCTGAAAACACTGGTCAGGGCAGGGACTTTACACCATTCAGTGACTTTTGTGACTCAGTGCAGAGTCTACTGTCAGTATTGATATTCTGAAATGAAACCTTGCAGGAGCTGGTGCTCTCTCCCCCCCTCCCCGCCCCAGTGTAAAATATAGGGTTGCATATTCAGTATAGAGAGGCTGGTAATTGGCCACTTTGGAAATGCAGGACAAGGATTGATTTTTGTTTCCTGGAATACTAGCCAGCTCTATTTCTGCTTCAGCCACAGTGCCGGAAAGGAACTTCATGAAGAAGGGAGAGAATCCCAGTTTCCTCACAGTACAAAATCAAATAATGCCTCTTCCATGCCCATGCAAATATACCTACCTTGTTATCCGCAGGGACGTCTGTTAATGCTGAGTAACAATATCACTGGTAGGGCTAGCCATTCAGGTATTGCAACATAAGCAGTTAAGTAGGATGGCATTTTCCAAAGAGAATACTGAGTGGCTCATGCCAAGGCTGTAGTACCTGCAGCCAGATTCCTGGCACTGTCCTTTTCACAGGACATCTTTTATGACCAAAGCTTGCCAGATCAGTCATTTCTGACTTGCTGCACTGCCGGGGTACTCTTTTCTGTGCTCACTGTACAGGGTCTTTTTGTAGAGCAGGGGTCCCCAACCCTTTTGAGCTGTGGGTACATTTGGAATTCTGATGTGGCATGGTGTGTACAGCCCCAAGATGGCTGCGGCAGTATGCAGAGCCAGCCACAAAATGACTACCAAAGCTTAACTTCAGTAACACGTGGATCCTTGTGCTGTGGTGGCCGCTGCTGCCAAAGCAACATTAGAAAAAAATCTGCACAGTGAATCAGAAGCTTTGCTGGACAAAAGCCCTACCTGGCCCCGCCCACTTCCTCAAAACCTTTGGCGGGTGCCAGAAGAGGTGTCACTGGATGCCATCACAGACACCACATTGGGGGATCTTTGCTGCAGAACATTTGTGCGTGGCCACGAAAGCTCACACCTTGAATAAAACTTTGTTGGACTTCAAGATGCCATTGGACTCTACCATTGAAGTTTCCAGTTTGGTGTGATACCTTTCTAAAACCAGATGTGCTTCCTCTGTGCACCATACCCAATTAGATGCAGATATGATTTGGACAACAGAACCAAAGTCTTTCCCCTGTACTACTAGAGCATTGCATGTGCTGCTTTTCTCTTCATATATTACTCCAAATACATCTGTAGAAAGGATCCAAGTCAGTTGCTCCGTTGGTTCCATCCCATTCTGCCCTGCCCTGTGAGCTTGTCATTTGCTAAACTTACATGGTCCCTGTCTACAAACATTACCATAGATTTCTGGATGCCGTCTGGGGGGAAGGTGACTCCTAACGCCAGTCTCATGAATGTGTGAAAATCAGCTGTCTCTTATGAGCGTAGGTGTTTCTGCAAGGACTCCTCTTGGTATCATTCTCATTAGACAGAATACAAGAAGCGGGGGGGGGGGGCAGAAGGAGCTCCACATGGTGGTGGAGGAGGAAGCAGCTGCAGGTGAGCCTTCTCCCCCATCCCCCGCACTGACACTGAGGCCCGGGCCCACCAATTCTTCTCCCCCAACCCCCCAGCACTGATGGTGCAGCTCCCAGCCACTGGGCCCACCAATCCTTCTCCCCAGCCCCCCCGCACCAACAGCAAGCCGTACGGACCTGCCGAGCCTTCTCCCACCCCCCCGGGCACAGGCAGCAAGGCCCGAGAGGCTTGCCATCGGTGCAGGGGGGCGGGGGGAGAAGGATTGGCGGGCCCAGTGATCCTCCCCCTCCAATGGCCAGAGCGTTCTCTGCACATGTGCAGGGAATGCTTTTACTTTGGGGGGGATTTAAATATCCCCCGTATATTTTTTCAACTTTTTAGATGTTTCTGCACACCTGGGGACTGCCCTAGGTGTGCAGGAAAACCTCCCTGCCCCCCATGTGCCCCCGATGTGAGGATTTAAATATCCACATGGAGGGGGCAACTTGGCTATTAGATATATAGACAAGAAAGGGGACCCGCAAAACTTGCGGGGGGGGGCATGGGAGCTCCACGCAGAGCAGGCGGAGGAGTAAGCAGCAGTAGCAGGTAAGCTTCCCCCCCATCCCGCCGGTTCCCCCCGGTCTCCTCCACACACACCCTCCACCACCACCCCCAGCTCAGGGGGCGAGGCCCGAGTGGCTTACAGCCGCCGGGCCTCGTTGATCTCCCCCCCACCTCCCCCCCAGCTCTGAAGCAATACTCGCGGGGGGGAGTATTCCCACCCGCCAAGCGTCACCCTCCCTCCCCAGCAGTGGTGGGGAGGCCGGCCAGCCCACCAAGCTTCCCCCTTCCTCCCTCCGCAGCAGCAGCGGTGGTGAGGCCGGCCCGCCAAGCCTTCTCCCACCCTCCCATCCGCTGTGGTGGTGGTGGCAGTGAGGTAGTTTGCAGAGCGTTCCCCAGCACATGCGCAGGGGATGCTCTTTTACTTTTGGGGGGATTTAAATATCCCCCCGATATTTTTTTCACCTTTTCAGATTTTTGTGCACACCTGGGGACTGCCCCAAGTGTGCAG
>NW_015169779.1:1461884-1463508 GCF_001447785.1 Gekko japonicus | reverse complement strand
GAGGCTCGGGCGGCAGCCGTCCGGGCCTCGCTGGTCTCCCCCCCCGAAGTGGCAGCGGCGGCGAGGCCGGGTGCAGAGCGTTCCCTTCGCATGCGAAGGGGACGCTCTTTCACTTTTGGGGGATTTAAGTATCCCCCCGATATTTTTTTACAGGTTTCAGATTTTTGTGCACACCTGGGGACTGCCCCAAGTGTGCACAAACATCTCCCTCCCCCCCAGGTCCCCCCGATATGCGGAAATAAGTATCCGCACGCAGGGGGCGACTTCGGTATTAGATATATAGATAGTATGGCAACCTTAGTACTTGGCAAGTTATCTCTGGTCCAGATACAGAATTAAGATATTTTTAGGACCTTCTGTGTATATCCCATAATTATTGTCTTTTGCAGGAATATCCTGTTGTTGCCCCCTGCCCTCTCTCCCATGCTCCCAGAACTCAGTTCTGGGTTCAAGAGATTAGTGGCATTTTAGTGTCTTTAACTAGACAAATTCTGCGCAGTCTTGCTGCTGCAGCTTCATCACAGATACACGCTTTACAGTTCTTCAAGTACGAAAGGCACAGTTAACCGATAAGAAAGGCAGAGTTAACCAATAAGAAAGGCAGAGTTAACCAATGTTCCCTCTAAGCTGAGTTAGTGTGAGCTAGCTCACAGTTTTTTTAACCTCCGGCTCACACGTTTTTGTCTCAGCTCAGGAAGGATGGCTCCGAAGCAAACTAATTTATGCAGCGGCCAAATCGCTCGCTCACAGTTTTAATGTCGGTAGCTCACAGAGTAGAATTTTTGCTCACAAGGCTCCGCAGCTTAGAGGGAGCGTTCTGTACATTGTCCATTTATCTGAATGATGTTGCTCTCCTTCCCGGTCAGCATATGCTTCCTCCCTGCGAGACTTGATTTTCTTTTTTCTTTTGCTTGCGCCTGTTGAAATTTTTCTTCCCATAAATCAGAACTTCCCCATTTGGCAGCTGGATAGTATCGCTTACCCTCCCAGGACTTAACTTTTGCCAGGCCTTGCTTAATATGACCTGTGGTTTCCATCCATAGCTTTGTTGCTGAGATCCTGCTGGGTAGATGGACAGGCTGCAGAGGAATGAATACCTTTATTGCATATCAAGGAGTTATAAAATAACCTTGATTGGAATGTGATTTGGCAGAGCTGAGGAATGTTGTAGGGTGACTGATAACCAGCCCATGTATGCCCAAATCACTGAAGTTTACATACACTCAGGACTTTATCCGAAGTGGTCCATTTGCACCTCTTTACATAAGGCACCACCAGATGTGATGGGGGCAGGACCCAATTTGGGTTTAGCCTATTCCCTATAAAATGGGGAAGGGTGGAAAAATTAAAGCCAGTTTGGTGTAGTGGTTAAGTGTGCGGACTCTAATCTGGGAGAACCGGGTTTGATTCCCCACTCCTCCACTTGCACCTGCTGATGTGACCTTGGGTCAGTCACAAGCTCTGGCACAGCTGTCCTTAAAAAAGAGCAGTTTGTGTCAGAGTTCTCTCAGCCCCACCCACCTCACAGGGTGTCTGTTGTGGGGAGGGGAAGGGAGAGGAGTTTGTAAGCCGCTCTGAGACTCCAAGTGAAGGGCGGGGTATAAATCCAATCTCCTCTTCTTCT
>NW_015169779.1:1461149-1461816 GCF_001447785.1 Gekko japonicus | reverse complement strand
CTTCTTCTTCTTCTTCTTCTTCTTCTTCTTCTTCTTCTTCTTCTTCTTCTTCTTCTTCTTCTTCTTCTTCTTCTTCTTCTTCTTCTTCTTCTAAAGCATGGCATTGAGGGCTGGGAGAACTGAGCTGCTCCTGTACCCACGCGTTTGCCAACACAAATGCCTCCCCCTTTCCAATAATGGAGCTTTGATGTTGCGGGGGGTGGTGGTACCGACGACAGCTTTTGAAAAGCAGTTTGAGGTGGTGATGGAATGAATATAGGACAACGTTTAGCTTTGCCCACCCATTTGCAATTTACATTATTTATTTTATTTATTTATTTATAAGTATTTTTACCCCGCCCTACCCTGCGAGCGGGCTCATTACCCTGCTGCCCCCTGCTTAATGGGAACTGGCCAGCAGGCACAGTTCTGCACACGAGTCTGCTGTCTTTGCCATCTATATTGGCCTTCACATCTGTGTCAGTGAGATGCACAAATTCTCCTGTACTCTGTTGCTTAATTCAGTGTGACGGTGTGAATATTTGCACATGCAATGTGTAAATACGACACAAAATAAATACCATAGTTGTATATGTGAGTCCTTCTGAAATGACTTGTCTATGCAGGATTTCAATTCTTCGATCCTTTGTGCTCCCCAAATATATGTATCTCTTCCGCACTCTTCCGA
>NW_015169779.1:1450216-1461138 GCF_001447785.1 Gekko japonicus | reverse complement strand
TTACCATACCTAAAAACATGTTTAGAAAATGGCAGCTGGAGATAAATAAATTCATATGGAAAAACAAAACCCCAAGGGTAAATATTAAAACTATGTCCAGAGCATCAAAACATGGGGGCTTAGCTTCTCCGGATCTCTTTCTATACTATAAGGCAACCACTCTAGCACCACTGGTCAGACATTATAACTCTGACTCAGACATTGAATGGATGTGGATTGAGGAGGGATCAACAAAGGGTCAAGAATTTCAAGCTTTGCTTTGGTTTAGCAATCGTAAAATGTTTAATGCTAAAGGTATCTCACCTTTTCTAAAACACACTCTCAAAATTTGGGAACAAACTAAAAGAACACTTACCTCTCCATCTTCGAAATTGAGTACCTTCTGTGGGCAAACTTGGTTCTTGCCGGCAACACATCCTTCGCAATTTCGGCAGTGGAAAGAAAAGAAAGTTATGAGAATTATAGACGTCACTCATAATAATAAACTTCTTGATAAATTAGGTATTGAAAAGAAATATGACTTCCAAATACAGTGGTGTGAGTACCTGCAACTTCGCCACTTTATAGAAAGTTCAGCCTTTAAACTCTCTCTGACCAGGCCCTTGACGGATTTTGAAAAACTTCTCTATTTAAAACAGAATAAGAAAGGTTTAATTGCAAGAATATATAAAATGCTACAAGCCCCTCTGTTGGAATCTTCACTAAGTTAGCAACAAACCTGGGCATTAGATCTGGATAGGCAGATTACAGATGATCAGTGGGATCGAATCTGGAAATCCCAGACTAAACTTTCCAACTCCCTTTATATCTTTGAGGCCAATATGAAAGTTCTCACCCGATGGTACCTTACCCCAGCCAGACTAACACACATGATGCCTCAAATGAAACCCTTGTGCTGGAAACAATGTGGAGAAAAAGCGACGTACTATCATTGCTGGTGGGAGTGCAAAAGTATTGAGAAATTCTGGTTACTAGTCATTAGAAAGGTTAAGGAGTTAACTGGTTATGAGGTTCCATTGGACCCAGCCTTAATTTTATTGAATTTATGGCCTGCAGATGGGTTCTCATTTACTAGTAGAAAGTTGGTGGGTACTCTACTCACGGCGGCAAAGATAGCGATTGCCAAGCATTGGAAAGATCCGAACCCTCCAAGTATACAACACTGGCTTCATAAGGTGTGGGACTTACTCCTGTTGGAGAATTTTAATACGTTTCATTCAGAAATCCAAACAGAATGTGAATTGATGAGCCCACTTCATGCTTGGTATCCCTTACTGGACAAGATCAACATAGACAAATTTGACTGGGAAAATCTCAGTAATGCTAAATACAAATTGTTGCTGTATAACTAAAAATTGCTATTTTGTACGGTTAGAGAAATGTGGTTTCTTGCAATACCCTTGCTTTGTATTTGGACTTCCCTGTTGGATTTATTTTCTGTTTGTATAAAACTCTGAATAAAATTTGTTGTTTTTTTTTTAAAAATGACTTGTCTATGGAGCAAGGTTTTGTTGTTTGGGACCAGAAAATGGAGCTAGTAGTAATAATAACATGGAACTATTGGGTAAAGTTTTCAGGAGTTTGGGGATGTCACCGCTTTGGCGATGATGTTTCTTCTGTTAACCAGACTCAGGTGTAGGAATTGGACCCTACTTCGAATCCCTTAATGGACTGGATGAGGGTGAGTAAACTGAAACTCTATCCAAGTACGATGGGATTGCTTGTAACTGAAAATTGAGAATCTCTTTGCAATGGATGGTGTCACAGTTACCCTGGAAGAGAAGGTTTAATTGTTTATTTATTTATCCACCTTTCTGGTTGAGACGTAGGGTAAATTAAAATGATGCAGTAAAGACCAGGATAATACTCACGGAAGCAAAGTGATAAAACTAGATTCCACAATTAGCCAAATTCCAACTGTAGTTTCAGTTGTCCTTGTGGAAAGGCCCGTTTGGAGGACCTCACAATAATTTAGCCTCCAGGTTACTGTGGCATGAATCTGGTCCAGAGTTGGGAAGGGGTTGGTCTCTGCTTAAGAGCATGATGAACTGCTCATGTATCCTGACCACAAATTAATGTACACGTATAATCTGGAACAGAGTGTATCCTGAGTATGGTGACTCCATCATCTTGGGCCCTCATAGAGGTGCCCTTGTGCCAGATGGTAAGGACGTCTGTGTCTTGGGCCTGGTAGCATGGTGGGTGCGGCACCCTCAGGGTATCCTGTCCTGTTTTGTAAATACGATTCCACACTCAAGGCTGAGGAGTGCAGTGGTTTCTAGGCCTTAAGACAGTTTCCCCCTTGCACACAGGCATTCGTGCAAATGTTACTACATTTCCCAGGCACTCTATAAGCTTCAGGAGCAAACTGGGGCAAACGGAGGGGGAAAAAAATGTGAGCCAGTCGGTGTTGAGAAGGCAGATCATGAGAGAGAGAGAGAGAGAGAGAGAGAGAGAGAGAGAGCGCGCATCTAAGGCCCTGCATGGGGAGGGAGGTTGTTCTCTCCCAGAACCAGGAGCTAGGCAGCTGAGGGGCTGATAACAGCAGGAAATGATCCCTTACCTGAGGAGGGTGAGACTGACCTTGAGAAAACCAGGTGTCGAAACAGAATTATGAGTCCAGTAAAACAGTGTCACAGTAGGAAACTTTATTGTTTTCTAGCCAGCTTCTTTCTGTGGGAGTTATTTCTCTGTTTTTACAACTGTTTTCTTTCTCTCTTTTTCCTTTTTGGTCAATTGTTGAAGTGTTTGGCTAATAAAGTTGCCTTTTTCATTCAGCCGACCTGGATCCTTCACGCCGCATACTCAGCCTTGTGTCGGGGCGTGCCCGGACTGAGGAGGGAGCTGTCCGAGGGGACAGAGGAGGTGCTCTGGGCCCACTCCAGTCAAGACCTAGAACCAGGGTGGTGGCAGCTGGCTAGCCAAGAGGCTGAAGGGGGCAGAAGGTGAAGGGGTGTGTGTGTGGGGGGGGGGGCGGAGGGCCTCTTTGGAAGGGTCTCTCCCTCCACATTGAAACCCCGCATGGCCTCGGTCCTTCTGGTGGCAGAGAGGGTGAGGAAGGCTTTCAAGCCGTGTAGCAAAACACTGAAACGCTGAGCTATATGAAACTGTTCGAGAGCACTTGAATGAGATTATTTTCCACCTTGTTTAACTGCCTGTCTGATAGCGTGGTGACTGAATTGTTTCTACCGTTTTAAGGTTTATTGTTGTTGATAGGATGTTAATTTTTGTGAGCTGCTTCGAGTCTCGCAGGCAGGAGAAAAATCAACGAGTACATATTTTTAAATAATAATGTGGTGGAGTGTTCACTGCAGGCAACAGTGCCTCTATCATACCACTTCCAGCTCTTTGTCTGGAGACAGACTGTTCCCTGTCTCTCCCCCCCACCCCAGAAGTTTCAGCCACAACAGATTGGAAGATCTGGTGCCTGTTGTCTTCAGAAGAGTATTTCTTGATGTGGGAAGCTGAATCAGCTAAAGCAGCAGCTGGCGAGACAAAACAGAAAGCATGCATCAACGCATTTGTCTTTGTTTGTCAAGAAAAGAGGAAGCCATGTGAGGTCACAGTGGTGCAGCCATCCCCAGGAAATTCAGGAACCAGCAGCAAGGGCTTCTAACAAGAGAATATGACACCACTTGAGAGAAAAAGGCACATACAGACATGCGTGGATAGCTTTGGTAGCACTACTGCGGGAAAGTGGAGTCCCTCTCCTATGTTGAATAAGGGGGCAGTGAAAGGGGAGTGTTCCCACGGTTTCTAAACATTTTGTACTACTAGCTAATAGAGTGGATTCAAAAGCGTGCTGCTCAGAGACGCCTTAAAAAGACCAGTAAAAATGTAAACGCATACCTGAAAGACAGCATGCTTCTCACTCCTGATCTTCTGTAAAGTGTAAAGTTGCTCAGGGTGTACTGGGTGTATCCGAACTTTTTCAGTTCCCAACTTTTTCAATATAATGACACGTCCAAGGCTGGCCCAAGGTTTTTTGGCACACTAGGCAAACTATGACCTTGGCATCCATCTAGTTCAGCATGCTTTTGAGAAACCAACAAATATCACAAAAATGGCACAGCTGCCCCCACTATGAACCCCAAGCAAGTGGCATCCTGCCTTTGCATATGGAGGTTACATTCCAGCCTTTGACCACCCTCTCCTTCTCCATTACTCCCTCTAATTTCCCCCTTAGATCCTCACTCTAGTGACTATCAGGACAGTTTTTACTTGATCAACATGAATATGGAGTGAAGGAAAGAACCACAACTAACGTATGACCTGGAAGATACTGTTTCCAGGGTCAGATCTCAGTTTCCAAGATACAAAAGAGATTGGTGGAAAGGGTGGAGGGAGCCATTAGGGAGGGCTGGCCTGTGACCCACTTACAGAGGCTTCCCAACCCCCTTTTAGATCTCATCCCATAGGACATGTAGTCAGTTTACACTGTGGGTGACAGGGAGGCTCCACTTGTGTGGCTAGTGCCGTATCTGAACTGAATGTATCCTCTAAAACGTGGTCCCATTATCCTCTGCAGTGCACTAGGACACTCATTATGGCACTAGCCACACCTGTGGAGCCAGTTTGATGTAGTAATTAAGTGCGCAGACTCTAATCTGGGAGAATCAGGTTTGATTCCCCACTCCTCCGCTCGCAGATGCTGGATGACCTTGGCCAAGCCATAGTTCTGTCAGAGCTGTTCTCTCAAGGGCAGTTCTCTCAGAGCTCTCTCAGCCCCACCTACCTCACAGGGTGTCTGTTGTGGGGAGGGGAAGGGAAAAGAGATTGTAAGCCGCTCTGAGACTCCGAGTGAAGGGCAGGGTATTAATCCAATCTCGTCTTCTTCTTCCTGCTCCTCCTCCTCCTCTTCTTCTTCGTCATCATCGTCTTCTTCTTCTGGAAAAGGTCCCCTGAAAGTGGAAAGCTTGAAAACCATGTTGCTAGTGACCTCTGCTGTGTCTTCTCATTGCTCCTAGTTGTGCAATGATGCTACTATCTGATGCAATATGATCTAGCAGCACCTGAAGAGTTGGGAGGCACTGGGCCATCCCCCCCCCCATCTTTTTGAAAATTTATTTATTTTATTCTTTTCTAAAAAAAAAAAAGGTGGGATACAGAAGGGAAGAAGGGGTAGGGGAAAATATAGATTCATCAAGTTTGTCCAATATTATGAGCTGTTACGTACAACAAGTAAAATCAGATGTATTACCAAATGTATGACATCTTTGAAATATAGAAACAGACAATGAAACATCAATATTACAGAATTTTGGGATAGATTCTCTAAAGAATAAACAAGACCCCCCCCCCCCATCTGTTCAGTGCTCTGAACTCTAATCTGACTGTCTGTTTCTTAGACGCTGAAGTTGGACTTAGTTGTATATGTTCCCATTAGCCATTTGCACTTCCCTATAAAAACTTCCCAGTGCACTATCTGGTTAAAGGTTTAGATGTTGTAATAGGTCTTACACACACACACACATACTTCTCTTTTGTGGAGTTGTATATGCTGGGACTGTTTGTTTACTGCCTGAAGCAGAGCCGAATGGCTCTGGGGAACTGTAACTGACAGCAAACTTTGATTTGCATCCTGGATCTAGGGACCCAAAGGCAACTACAGCTTTCAAAAAAGGCTGGTTCATCCACCCGCAGGTTATCCTGTCCTGTGATTAGTTAGTGATTTCTTGTAAGTTTCAAGCATTGTACTAGATATAGCTCTTAATATTTTTGAATTCTCTGATATGCCAAAGGGAAATGTATCAATTTGCTCTTGAAATTGTATGATAAACGAGGTTAAATAGGTGCCATGAATTTTCTCCGGTGTGGGGGGGAGTGTCTTGTAGTTCTCTTCAGAGGTACAAATGAAGTATGTTGGTTTGATAGCATAAATCTACTGTGCTTCCACCTCTGTGTGGTCCCGTCTTTGTCGCTTACATACGGTGCAAGGCTGAAGATGGAAGTTTTCAGTCTGTCTGCAGCTTGTAGTGACATCCAAATAGGGCCTTAGTTAATGGAGGTGTGATTGTTTCCTAACAATCAGGATTCTAATCCAAGATTAAACTGTCGTTTAGAATGCCCATTACTGGGAAAGAAACAAATCTCACTTTGTTAAGGAGCCTACATTTGAATATTAAAGAGACACTGAAGAGTTCCATCTTTTTAGGGAACTCCAGTCAATGAAAAAGCTGAACACTTGGTGAGCATGTGTCACTCAGTTCAAAAGACATGAGTTAACATCTTTCTGGAATCCCAGTTGAAGAAGACTTAATTGTGGTCATAGCAATAAAATTGTTCTCCCAAATCTGTGTGCTGCGCTCTCTGTCCTGAAGGCTGTGACATTACTGCAGTAGTGTCTCAATCATCGCCTCACCTGATATAGTTGCCAAAAGAGGCATAGCCATGGGAACACTTTCTTTACCAGGATAATTCCAGCATGTGGTGCTAGAGAACACTTAAAATGGCATACAGAATAGTAGCTCTGAATAATGGGAATATTATTTTTTCCCTTTGCTGATATTTTCTCTTATCATTTTTGAAAACTTTCCTATATTATTTTTCTTTTATAATGCTTGCTTCTCAATACAAGGGGAATGTCAAAGCCTTGTACAGACAGGTCTTGCTCAATAACGGTGTATGTGCAGCTGCATAGTGACGCTAATTTCCTGCCCTTCCTTGCAAATTTGCATAGTTTTCTCTTTGTGATTCTCTAATCTGATCCTGCACACTGGTCATCCTTTTGGCAGTTCTTTAAAACCTGCCCTGTGCGGATTGCACTCTGTCCTCCAAATGGATCGATCCAAGCAATTCTTAAATTCAGAGGCTTGCAGAAGGTCTGTGCGGCTCAGCCACCATTTTAATGTTAGGTTTCTGCAGTCTGCCAAAATGCCCCCCCCCCCAAAAAAACCTTTGTTCACTAAAGCATTAAAG
This sequence comes from Gekko japonicus, assembly GCF_001447785.1. NCBI lineage: Eukaryota > Metazoa > Chordata > Lepidosauria > Squamata > Gekkonidae > Gekko > Gekko japonicus. Next base: position 1,454,220 of record NW_015169779.1, on the reverse strand, counting down.
GGGAAAATGTTTTCAAAGCTTTAGGCTTCCCATCCCCAGTGTCTCTCTCTCTTTACATCTCATGTCAATTTTATTCCGCGCTGACAGTCATTTGTTTGCATGCAGCACTGAAATGCTTTTTTTTTTTTGCGCACTCTGCTGTTTGCCTCTTCTCTGATCCCCCTTTCAAGTCAATACCAGCAGGGAACGAAACCTCGCGCAGCTCCTTTTAAACTCCCCCCACCCATTTTAATTTTTTAATTCAGCAATCTGAGACTAGTGATAGTCTCATATCGTTAGACTCATGCTGCTTGTAAAAATAAAATAAAATTAAAACGACGTGGGAAAGATGGAGCTTCTCCACTGATGAAGGGGGGAAGATGGCGGAAGGGGCATAGTGGGCAGAACAACCTCGATGTGGGTGGGGGAGTGACCTTTGAGGAGCGACAAAAGGGCAGGGGGAAAATCTGAGGGAATCTGTGTGGTACTGAATTACCTTCGGCTTGGAAGCAAAACAAGGGAAAAATCGGCACAAAAGCACTCTCAGGAAACCTGGGGAAATAGCAACTAGAAAACGAACTGAGCACTGAAGGGAGGAAAATCAATGCAGAACAACAAAGAAAACTGATGGACATGCACACTGAAAGCGATGGAAGACACCTGTACGTGATAGGCCTAACTTGCAGGGAATGTTCCTGCTGGGACATTTCCACAGAGGGCTTCTGGCAACCAGAGACAAACAGAGCCAAACGCCAGTAGTTCTGCTTAGTGCTACATGGGCCACTCAACCTGGCTTGCTCCAGGGAAGCCATTTTGACTTCCCAGTCATGCCTGGGTAAGGGGCCCTAAGAACACTGGTTCAGCTGCTCTTTCTACTAAACCATGCTCGATATTAAACTTGCTTGGCACCTTAATGAAGGGACAAGATTGGGAGGAATTGGCAGAATTTGCTTTGCTGCCAGAATCTCTCAATAATTCCTGTTGGCCTTCTGTACCTTTTCAGGAGGAAGAAGAAGAAGATTTCTACTGCTACAAGAGGTATTGCCTCCCTCCTCTGGCTCCCCGCTTCTACTTTCCCTTTCCTTGCTGACCAACAGCTGTAGCATCTCAAGAGAGTGTGCAGTCTTTACTATCACCTTCCGCTTGCACGTGCTGGTGATACAGAATGTCCCTCTCACATGAGGTTTTTGCACCCCAGCTCACAGCCTCCTTCCTGGGGCATGGTCAGTTCCCCTCACAGCCACATGCGTTAATGGGGAATGATTAGTTTGGAGTGATAGCACTTCTTTCTTGGGAGGTGAAGTAGCTCGCAAAAGGAGCAAAGTGAGAATTTTGTGGAGGACAACCATGAGGGGATGTAGTTGAACTAAACAAGGGCACCATAAGAAAGCAGGACAGAGTACCTAGACCTAGGTTTAGTAAGTAGGCAAGGACCAGATGCACTGGGACATAAAAATTGCCTTGCTGACTCAGATCTTCGGAGTGCCATCTATTCCAATATTCTGGGTTGGATTCGGGTAACTTTTTCACTCATCCTTGCCCAATTCTCCTCCTTGTTTACAGTCCCTATCGCCACATGGCTTTTGTCCATGCAGGTTACCTGGTGCCCAGCCTAGTTGTTCTGGTGGTCAAATGAAATCTCTTCTTGCCATTTGCAACCATGGGAAAACCCTGTCTCTCCACAAATGGTCAACCATATGAAGTGTGAATCATCTAGATTGAGTATTTAGTAGCTCCATTGTTTGCCGTCAGCATTCCTGAACTGGGGATTGTGGGTTCGAGTCCCATCTGGGTCGCCTGATTCTGATACACAAACATGTGTCTGCGTGCTCCTGTGCCGAATTGGAAACACACAGTTGGAGTCCAACGAGTTAGATGAATATCTGTTTAATGCATTGAAAACAGGGAACACAGGGGGCTGAGTACCTTAGCACCTCAGCAGTTCGAAAACTGTATTCTGCCATAACCAGGAAGGGCAGAAGGTCTTGTACCCCAAATGACATCATATATATTTTATACATTAAAGAATCTCTAATTGATACCAAGCAGTTAACATCATACAAGCATAATTTGACTGAGTGCATCTCTCAGTGGTGTCAGTAATTACACTTGTTTACCTTGTCTTCAGAACACTGGGAGCATTAGAGAACACTGGGTCCTTCCTGGGCTCACATGTGGAGAGCTAGCTGATAAGGGCTGTGAATCACATTAAACTTCGCTCTTGGCAGTCTTGCAACTTCTAAATAGCATTCCATTCTTATTGCATCCTAATTCCTTCTACAGAGGCTTCTCATACACAGAAATGAAGATATAAAATATATGTTCTGCTATAAGTTCCTCTAATCAAAAGATTCCAGGTTACATACCAAAATCTGCATCTATTATGATTAAACTTTTGAAGGCACAGTGACAGCTGTCAATATACATCAAGGAGAGAGTGTCAGAAATCACATTCAGAAATCACATTCTTTCCCCCTTGTCCTACAATAGTGAGAACCACACTCCATCTACTCATGGAGGCCTTGAGTTTAGGCTGGCAGCAGTGTTTAATAGGACTGCGAGTGATGTGATAGAGCCGTCGTTTCCCAAGAAGGACGTTAGGTCCCATAGTAGCTTGATCTCTACCTGAGGATGTCTTGCAGGCTTTTGAAGCAGTACAGAAACACTAGTTGTTGTTGTTCAGTCTGAAAAGTACTAAGAAACGTGGAGTGATTTCAGCAAAGTACTTTTATTCAGAAGGAACAAGACAAGGACTGCCGGCTCGCAGGCCGGTATATATGCCCAGAAAACCCACCACCAAAACACACCCTCTACTTCCTATAGGCTATTTACAGTGGCCGAGAGTCCCATAGGCTCTCAGCCGCGGACCTGGCCCTCTGATAGGTGCGGGCTAGGATCCGCTTCGCTATTGTTCTATCGGAGCGAAGCTCTGCTGTTCGGGATGACCGCATGGCCCAACGGTCGCGCACGTGGCCATGGCGGAGTACATTACACAGTCGCACAGTCGAGTCCGACTCTTTGCGACCCCATGGACCAGATCACGCCAGGCCTTCCTGTCTTCCGCCGTCCTCTGAAGTTTGCTCAATATAGCAAAGAGGGGGGGGGGAGTGCGTATACCATAGGCAGCTATGGTTTCATTATGCCATCTTCAGCTTTCCTGGAAAACCTATTGTTTGTTTCTAGCTGCAGATACGGTTTGTTTCTAGCTGAATGGGAATTATGATTAAAAGACATAAGTGGGAGAGTTTCATGAGAGAGTGCCATAATCCTTTATATGTTCCCTTGCCTCACATTCCTTCTTTATTTACCTTGGGCCCAGCAATGACAACAAAAGATGCAACTTAACTTGTCAGTGTAAGCTAAGCTTCAATCCATATTGATTGTCTGGCCTTGCCAATCTCTTATTTCCCCCCCCCCCTTTAAGAGGAGTCTATGAACAGGCAGGGGTTTTGCCTCCTCCCCTTAGAAATTAAAGTTTGCTGTCTTTTGTTCAACAACAATATATGGTCAAAGTACTCCAGGGATTGCTGTACAGTTTCAATGAGAGCTTTCAATAGAACCATTTTTGTTTTCTCTTCGGTTCTTCTTCCAAGTAGCCTTAATCAAAGTGTCGCCGTCGTCAAGTCACAGCTAACTTAACGGCGACCCCGTAGGGTTTTCAAAGCAAGAGTTGTTCAAAGGTGGTTTGCCATGGCCTGCCTCTGTGTCATGACCCTGAGATTCCTTCGAGGTCTCCCATCCAAACACTAGCCAGGGCTGACCCTCCTTAGCTTCTGAGATCTGATGAGATCTTGCTAGCCTGCAGAAGCCAGATCAAGCTAAGAATACAGTAGTATCTTCTGTGAAAGGACACTTCTCTAATCTGTCCACAGAGGATAATAGTAGAAATATCATAATATTTATATAGAACTTCAGAATATTTACAGCACTTCTTATCTCAGTAAGCTTTTCAGATAACCCAGGAAGAAGAAGAAGAAGAAGAAGAAGAAGAAGAAGAAGAAGAGGAGGAGGAGGAGGAGGAGGAG
>NW_015169779.1:1445632-1450161 GCF_001447785.1 Gekko japonicus | reverse complement strand
ATTGGATTTATACCCTGCCCTTCACTACCCAAAGGTGTCTCAGAGTGGCTTACAAACTCCTTTCCCTTCCCCTCCCCACAACAGACACCCTGTGAGGTAGGTGGGGCTGAAAGAGCTCGTGACAGAAACTGCTCTTTTTCAAGAACAGCTGTGTCAGAGTTATGGCTTGCCCAAGGTCATCCAGCCAGGTGCAAGTGGAGGAGTGGGGAATCAAACCCGGTTCTCCCAGATTAGAGTCACACACTTAACCACTACATCAAACTGGGCAAGAGTGGCTACTACTTTTATCTCTATATTCTGTATTTTGGGGTGTGATGCACTCTGAAAGAATTGTCATTTGCCTGCCTGTAGTGCCCTGATGTTTGTGGTCACTTTCATAGCCGAGCTGAGACTTGCACCAGGGATAAGCTGACTGATGTTCTTCTACACCAAGTTTTAAGGAGATCAGAGAGGGAATATTTTCAATGGAACACTGAACATTGCCCCCATCAGTGTTCCCTCTAAGCTGAGTTAGTGTGAGCCAGCTCACAGTTTTCTAGCCTCCAGCTCACACGTTTTTGCCTAAGCTCAGGAATGGTGGCTCCAGAGCAAACTAACTGATGCCGTAGCCGAATCGCTCGCTCACAGCTTTAATGCCCGTAGCTCACAAAGTAAAATTTTTGCTCAAAAGACTCCACGTCTTAGAGGGAACATTGATCATGGTAGCTATCACGGTATCCGTGCCTGTTGGTTTTGCAGTCTCTGTCAGTGACAGGGTTACCAAGTACCTACCTTCGAATTGGCGGGGAACACATATTTCCCGGCCGGAACATCCCTTGGCGGAACACATCCCCGCTGCACCATGCCGTCGCCCAGACGTAATGCCAGCATGCTGGGCACGTAGCTACGTGCCCAGCATGCTGGCATTACGTCTGGGCGACGGCATGGTGCAGCGGGGATGTGTTCCACCAAGGGATGTTCCTGACAAGATGCATGTGTCCCCCGCCGATTCAAGGTAAGTACTTGGTAAGCCTAGTCAGTGATCATACTTTTGCTAACCTAAGTGACCTGCAGCAGTTTTAATCATTTGGTGGAAAAGCAGGTTTACCTTTAAGAAAGTTGCAAATGAGGAATGCTTCCTGAAGCTACCCTGAGCCCCTTTGCAAGGGGAGAAAGTACAAGGTCCGACTGTCCTATAAATAAGCAATAAAAATTAACAAACGGATGCGTCGGACTTGTGGGTGGCGGAGAGATCCAGTTCCAGGGCACTTTGTCTGCTGTTTGCAGCATGCTGAAAAGGTTACTGAGGATTCCAGGCCTTGGGTCTTTGGAGGCAAAGAAAGGAAATCGGCAAGAGGTGGTGTTTTAACCTCTGGACACTGGGCATTATGTAATATTTTGATTTTAGTTTGTAGGTTTTCAACGCTTGAACAAGAAAGCTCGAGCTGAAATAGGTTTTGATACACAGAAGGATGATGGTTCTAATTAGAGCTTTATGTGCTATCAACTTGATTTTTAAAAAAAAATTTTTTTACTCTAATCTTACTGTATTTAATTTAGAACATTTCAAGACAGTCAAGACCCAAGGTCAGCCTTTAGAGCTACATTGCCTGCTAGTATAATTATCTCCATATGCTTAGATGCAGACAAAGGGTTGCCAGCTTCCAGGTGGGGGCTGGAGATTCCCTGGAAAAACAGAAGAAGAAGAGAAGAGACTACATAGACAGCTGATTATTTATTTATTTAAACCATTTATTCCACTTCTACTGGAGAAAATGGCTGCTTTGGCAGGTGAACTGTGTGGCATTATACCACAGTTTGGTGAGAGCCAGTTTGGTGTCGTGGTTAAGAGCGTGGACTCTAATCTGGGAGAACCGAGTTTGATTCCCCACTCCTCCACATGCAGCTGCTGGTGACCTTGGGTCAGTCATAAGTTTTCTCAGAGCTTTGCTCTCAAGGGCAGTTCTTGAGAGAGCTCTCTCAGCCCTACCTACCTCACAGGGTGTCTGTTGTGGGGAGAGGAATGGAAAGCAGATCGTAAGCCTCTCTGAGACTCCCTCAGGTAGTGAAGGGCGGGGTATAAATCCAATCTCTTCCTCTTCTTCTTCTGAGCCCCCTCCTCCTTACAGCCCCCCCTCCTGGCCTCCACCCTCAAATCTCCAGGTATTTATGAACCCACAGTTGGCAACCCTGTGTGGACACCGCACCACACCAGATCTCAGAGTCCCATTTATATTAAACACTTTACTCAAAGGCAAGGGGTCATTTCCTGCAGGAGCACACAGGAGCGGAGCTCTGGCAGTAACGAGCCCAGGGGGCGGGCACATGCAACAAGCCCCACCCCCTGCTCCCAGCAGCCCTCAGTCAGAGCAAGATCAGCCAGGTAAGTTGTAGAGGCCCCCCCCCAGCCCCCTGGTCCAAAACAGTCCAATGGCACCTTTAAGACCAAGGCTTATTCAGGTACAAAACAGTCCAGTGGAGCCTGAGTGGTGGGTGTTGCCTTCTGACATACTTCCGGTGACGTCAGGGGGTGTGGCATATGCAAATGAGTTATGCTAATGAGCTCCTGCACCTCTTTTTCTACGAAATGACCCCTGCTCAAAGGCAAGCTATCAACCCTCCCCTTGAGGCATTCACCTAGTCTGTCTTTTTCCTGTGCCCATGTTACGTTTCCCAGGTATTTCTCCTAGGTTCCTTCTCACTTTCCCCTCTAAAATGCCCCTTCCTCCTTTTAGACAGGGAAAATGCTACCTGTTGCTGCCAGTTATTACCTTTGTCAAGATAAATTTCTGCTCCCTTGTCTGGTGCTCATTTCAAGCGCCATCTGCTGTTGAGAGACTGTACTGCCAGAGTGGAGCAGAGGGAAAGACTACCCCTGCTCCTGGGGCTCAGGGTGCATCATCTGCTTTATCCAGGTGAGGGGGGCATGAATTGGAGAAAAGAAGGATTTGTGGCGTGAAAGGGAGGGAATGAGCATTCAAGGGGAATGGGAAAGTAAGCATGCCTCCACAGACAGAGGCCATGTCAAATGACCCCAGCTGTAGACATGAGCTTGATTTAAGTGATATTTACAGGCTAAGGAGCTGCCATGGCTCAAGTGGTTAAGATGATGAACTGCAGGCTGCGGAAGGTCGAGACCCGAGTGTGCCACATGACGGAGTGAAGAAATTGCAAGTAGATAAATAGGTACCACTTTGGTGGGAAGGTAACAGCGTTCCGTTCTCCTTGGTGTTTAGTCATGCCGGCCACAGGACCACGGAAACGTCTTCGGACAGCGCTGGCTCTTCGGCTGATGAGCACCGCAAACCTAGAGTCGGATTCGACTGGCTTTCGAGCAAGGGAGACCTTTACCTTTACCTTACATTATAGAAGAGAGAAGAGACTTGAAATGAATCGTGCAAAACTGGATGAGGAGCGTTTGAAATGTTTCCTTATTGGTTGTTCAGTTCCATATTTCTTTTGTGGGTGTGGGTGTGAATGGAATGAATAAACACTTGTATGAATCCTTATAGTGGTTTTCTGCAATTATCTCCCCTTCTTCCGCCCCCCTTCCCCCAATTTCAGCCTGCTGGTGCTGCAGCAGTCTACATAGCCCACCCCAAGAGTACAGCATGTAGCAATCAATCTGCCTTGTGTGACTTCCAGGTAGCTGTGCAGTTTCTATATAGTATGCATCCCTGCAGAAGGAAAACAATTACTTTATTTCAGTCAAAACCAAAATCAATTGCATTCATGTACAATTTTTAAAAATATAGCGTGGGTGGCAGTGAAGAGAGGGATATCACCAATCTGGAGACTCAAGGTACTGTACAAAGGGTAAAATACAGTAGTGCATAAAACAGTGAAACAGTAGACACCAGTAAACCAAAGCTTTAACGTTATTTAATGGCCAGCCCAAAATGTATATTACTTTGCCTCCAGAAAAGGCTCAGGTTCGAATGGAGGAGGCAACTCTGGGCATTGGTTCTTAGCTCATAAACAAAGGCACAAGTCCACAGAAATCAATGGGCTTAACTACTCTTCGCTCTGAACCACACTGGGGTGTTGGCATTCCAGGCTGTGTGACTTCAGTTGCAATACTAAGCATGCTTGCTAGGAAGTAAGGTCTATTTTTAAAAAAGTAGGTCTTTCTTATGTTTAAAACTGGGATGTTAAACTAGAAACAGTTTTCAGTGTGTTTAGAATCAGGAAGAAAAAGAAGAGAAGAGATTGGATTTCACTACCCAAAGGGGTCCCAGAGCGGCTTACAAACTCCTTTCCCTTCCCCTCCCCACAACAGACACCCTGTGAGCTAGGTGGGGCTGAGAGAGCTCTGACAGAAACTGCTCTTTTTCAAGAACAGCTCTTATCAGAACTATGGCTTGCCCAAGGTCATCCAGCAGGTGCAAGTGGAGGAGTGGGGAATCAAACCTGGTTCTCCCAGATTAGAGTCCACGCACTTAATCACTACACCAAACTGGCTCTCCCACCACTTACATCTAACTTTATAGGCTTACGTCCCGTTCATACTTGCTGGGAAACGCGGGGGGGGGGGGGGGGGGGGGCGTTGG
>NW_015169779.1:1440674-1445581 GCF_001447785.1 Gekko japonicus | reverse complement strand
CGGCGGGGGGGGGGGGAGGTGTGGCTGTTTGCAGTGGCACAGTGTGTCCCGCTGCAAATGCGATCAGACGCAACGGCTGTTTCCTTCATTGGCGCACGTTCCCGGCGCGCTCCAATGACGCAAGAGGAACGCACTGGAGCGATCACACAAGGAGAGTCCCGCAGCGGCCCATCGCAAGCCATTTGCTAGTGGACTTTTGGAGGTAGCTTTTTACTCCGCATTTTCAGCCGGCTGCGACAGGTGTGCTACGCTGGCCTGATGTTCGTGCCTTTATAATCCACCTGGCATTCGTGCCGCTCCCGCGGCAACTTTTGCGTCTGCTCAGAGCTTTATTTTGAAAAGCAAAAAAGAGGACATTTCCTGACTGGTTACATCTGGTAACCCTAGCCACCCATGTACACCAGACACATGTAGAGCTTTGGGGATATAGGCTGTTGGGAGTAGCAGTGTGACAACTTAATTTGTGTATTGGGAGGAGTGAGTTTGCTCAGTGAAGAATTTGGTAGATTGTGGAGCATAGTCGTTTTTTTAAGTAGGGGAAGAGAAAGGGGTGAAGCTTTTCCAAAGCTCCTGGGTTTGTTCCAAGGGACTGCTTTATTACTTAAATGCCCCCACTTCATCCATGAAGAAAGCAAGTTTAATTGAACTCACATTCAGGACTTTGTTGCTGAACTGTTTCTTTTGGAGGCTGACCTGGTTTTTGTCTGGGGCAAACCATTCCCCCCTAGCCTCTCGTCCCTGAAATAACTTCTTGGGGAGGGTGTTATTCCCCCCAGACCATCACTTTTGATTCATACACTTCTGATGTGGTCCCTTATAGCTGAAATCACTTCCTAGTAAAGAGGGCGGTCCTTAGAACTTTGCTCCACGTCGGAGGCTTGCTTCTGAGGAACTGTGGGCTGGGCCAGATTGTGCAAGAATCTAGGGCATTGGAAACAGGACACTAGCAGAGAGCTGCACTAGAGAGTCAACTTGGTATAGTGCAGTGGTGGCGAACCTATGGCACGGGTGCCAGAGGTGGCACTCAGAGCCCTCTCTGTGGGCACGCGGGCCATCGCCCCAGCCAGGCCCAGACCATCATTAAAGTGTCGCATTCTCTGCCAAATAACTTTAAGTAAATGAAAGCATTTGGGATTGCTTTCCTTACTTTGTTTGGATCATCTTAAGTTAATGTATGAGTTGTTTTTTCTAAACTATAACCTCAGTATTCAGGTTAAATGGCCGTGTTGGCACTTTGCGATCAATAAGTGGGTTTTGGGTCGCAGTTTGGGCACTCGGTCTCTAAAAGGTTCGCCATCACTGGTATAGTGGTTAGGAGCACAGACTCTAACCTGGGAGAACCGGGTTTGATTCCCCACTCCTCCACGTGCAGCTCCTGGCATGACCTTGGGTCAGTCATAAATGCTTTCAGAGCTGTTCTCTCATGAGCAGTCCTCGAGAGAGCTGGCAGCTCTTTCTTTAATTAGTGGTTTTCGTTTATTAGAACACAGAACAACACAGAACAACCCCAATTTATATACAGTTTGGAACTGGCTAAACCATACCCCTAGAACAGTAAGGTCCAATCATAAGTGAGTGCTTAGGACCAATAGGGTTTGTTCCTGCTGAAAGTCATAGTCTTCCCTGATTGGGCCATTGCACAATGGCAGCCAATCAGGCTGTTGATTTCAGGATACTGCGAGCCTATGGAGCTTGTGACTGAAGCTCAGGCTCATTCTACAATTCAGGCTATCCATACAATACAATACATAACAGAAGGGAAAGGCGATTGTAAACCACTCTGAGACTTCTTTGGGTAGTGAAGGGCGGGGTATAAATCCAATTTCTTCTTCTTGTATTGAATGGAAGGCCTGACATGATAGGCCATTGCTCATTTTCAGACTTTGGGTTGTGAAGGGAAAGGGGTTTTGGGGGTGGAGGGTACCATAGCCAATGGTGCAAATTGTATATCCCCTATTGTAATAAATACTGTTGTTTTGCCTAAGCCAGGGTGTGTGAGCAGAAGTGGGGGGGCTTTAAGAAAGAAGGACTTAAGCCTTGAACTCGCTCTTAGTCCTGATACAGGGGTTATTACAACATGCTTTGTGGAGCATTCAGTATCTTAAAAATATTCCCGAAAAGAAAATTAATTAAGGGAGTCTTCTGAAAGGGGGATGATTTTTTTGACAGAAATGAGTAGGATAGTACTTAAGGTACAGAGGGAGGTCTGGCCCTTCTTCACGAACACAAATGCAGTAAGTTGTTGTGTCTTGTGTGAAACAGGCTCTGATTACAGGATGGTCCCGTGTAGTTTTGTCATCCCTCACTTCCTTTAAAACCTAAAGCAGAATATCTGACAGCACTCTTCAACAGGAGACCAGGCCTGGGAGGGAGGAGTTTGGCACAGTTCCCCCCCCCCACTGATTTTGCGTCTCCAGATTTCTCTGCAGCTGTTTTTGGTGCCACGGGGGAAATGAAGTGGGCATGTGACCAGAAGCAGTTGGGAGATAAAACATGGCAGAGTGTAAAATGTAGAACTGCCGTTCTCCCCCCACCCTCAAACCATGAACTGTGGTGTGGGGAAGGTAAGGACTACACTTTAAGCCTGAGTAGGGGTAGTATAGAGATCTGGGGAATATGGTGGGAATGGTCTGAGTTATAATGCTTTGGATTTATGAAACTGCCTGAGACTCAAGAGTTTTCATTTCACGTCGTTCTGCGTCTGCCTAGTATTGTCCTTTTTTTTTTTTTGGTGGCGGTAAGAAGGAACGCAACAGTTGTGATTACCCTCCCACTCCCCATTATGAACCCCTCCCCTGCTAGTACTGAACCGAGAGACCACTCAATTCCGGACTTCACACAGGTACATTAAATGGACATGGCGTAAAAACAAATCTAAAGTTGTCTGTTGCTTGGATCTTGGCTTGAACTACTGACCTAGAAGTGAAACACTTCATATTCCATTACTCGTCTCCTAAGCCATCTGCTCCCCCTGATATAGCCGCCGACGCTGATAGCAATGAGTGGCACGCGGTGTCGTTTCAAGATGAGAGGTTACCACAGACTGGAAAATAATCCTTCGGACATGAATTCCGTGACACCAGAGCAGCAATTAACAGTCCTGTCTGTCATCACCGGGAGATGATTAATGTTTAAATTATTGGCAAAGTATTGCTTTTTAAAGAAAGGAGGGGGAGGAGACTACTTGCTGGGAAGGACTCTTGATAGCTTTGCATTATCTTTCTTGTTAGGTTTAACAATAAAGTATGTCTGTTGTCTTTCTTTTAAAAAATTGGAATAAATAGAAGAATTCTTTTCTCTCTAGGGCAGGGGTGTCAAACTCATTTGTTACAAGGGCCTGACATGAATGGGACTTTGTCGGGCCGGGCCATGTGTGTCATAAAATGTATTGCCAGGTAGCGAAGATATTAACTTTATAAAGGAAACCGACAAAACACAATTAAAGGGATTTTTAAACTTAAACTACAAACATGCTTAAAACAGTAACATTATTGCCATGTTTTATTTAACAGTCTTTGGCCCCGGTCACACGGGCCGGATATCGCGGGGGGGGGGGAGGCGTGGCTAATTGCCCTGGAGGAAACTAACGCGCGGCCGCCCGAGCACACATCCTGGTCGGGGTCCCGTGGTTAGGGGGGAGATGCTGACCAGACGGGTATCCTGCAGCGCAGCACAGAAGCCGCGCCGCGCGATCGCACTAGCAATCGCTCTTTGTGCGCATGTGCTGTTGGGTGCTGTTGCGCAACCTGTGGAGACTTGGGAGACAACCCCCCCCTTGTGTGCGACGAACAGCGGCGGGCGCCAGATGCCACGTAAGTCCACTGGAAACGCGATCAGACACCCGCACTTGCCACCGTAGCTTCCAAAAACTAGTACCTCGGAGGTACTAGTTTTTTACTCTGCATCTTCAGCGGGAAGCCTCGGGTTAGCCATGGGAGCTCTACGCTTCCCAGATGTTGCGGTGTGATCGCGCCCAGAAAATCCGCCTACCATCTGTATCATCAGCACGGCAAATGCTCCGTGTGACCGCAACCTTAGATAACTGACACCTCCCAAACCTTCCCCTCTATCCTTAAAAGATGCCTACCTAAAATGGAAAGGTGGGGGGATAGTGGGATTTGACAATGCAATTTTTGAAATAAAACTGTAGGAAAGCAGTCCAGGAATCCCCTGGCTGGAGGTTGGGAGCTGAAATGCTTATACGTCATGAGAGGCCGAGATGGAATCTGTTTACTGCTAACTACGCAGTGAGTTAGCCTTGAGAAAGGCAGATAACAGAGAGCTTGCCTGAGAGAACGAGAACACACACACACACACACACACAAACATTCCTTAAGGATGCTCTAATGCTTGAAGGGGGGAAAAATGTGTATAAAATAAAAGCTTGAAGCCGAGAGGTTTCAGTCAGTTCCTGACAGTTCCTGCAAGCTTGTCTCCTGTCGTCTTTGTGTCGCCTGCACCCCACACCCTAACGAGCAGCACCACAAGTGGCGCCCTAACGAGGGGCTTATCTACGGATCAATCTCACTAACGCCTGGCAAAAAGGCCCCAAGAAGTACTTCCTCGTCGTGATTCTCGCGACCCCTCATTGGTGAGATGGGTGCTAAACTAGAATTACCCATGCAGGAACATTTAAAGGAACTTCAGATTATTACCCAGAAAGCTGGCAGGCCAGTTTCTTCTGAGACCCTCACTCAAATGCTTTTTGAGATTCAAAGCCAATGTTGAGATGGGTGCTAAACTAGAATTACCCATGCAGGAACATTTAAAGGAACTTCAGATTATTACCCAGAAAGCTGGCAGGCCAGTTTCTTCTGAGACCCTCACTCAAATGCTTTTTGAGATTCAAAGCCAATGCTCTTGGTATCCAGAAAATGGATCTTTGGCATTAAAAGACTGGGATATCA
>NW_015169779.1:1403410-1437040 GCF_001447785.1 Gekko japonicus | reverse complement strand
TAATTCAAAAATATTGTTGTTATTATGTATATGTAACCACCAACATTATTATTAGTATTGCTTAGCTATGCCAGCATTTAATGGTATTTACAGCTATTGCTGATGTTACCCCATCCTCTTGATTATTAGATTGATTGTTTTACTAAATTTCATGATAATGGCTGAGACCATTCATTGCGCTTATTTTTATACTCCTCATTGGAGCCATTTTGCTTTATGTGTGTATTCAATGATTGCCAACAGCTCTCTCTCTTTATCGCTCCTCGCCTCAAAATGATACAGATCAGACTTCCCTCTTAGCTACACATTATAACAATAAAAGGGATTTTCACCTTAAAATGAAAGGGATGACATGTAGGAGGGTAGTGCTGACTGCGTGGCAAACCCGCACGAGGGCACTGGTCTCCTGGCTGTTCTCCTGGAAAAATTGGGAACCTGGCTAATTGCACAAGGCAGATGGAATATAGGAGCAATGTTGTCGGCTTTTGTGAGGCAGGCCCGAAAGTGGTAACATTGTTCCTGCATGGAGGACACGTCTGCTGATATGCTAAATTCATCATGTGAAGCTACCTTGGCAAAAAGGATTTCACATTAAAACAATAATAAAAGGGATGACATGTAGGAAAGCAGTCCAGGAATCCCCTGGCTGGAGGTTGGGAGCTGAAATGCTTATACGTCATGAGAGGCCGAGATGGAATCTGTTTACTGCTAACTACGCAGTGAGTTAGCCTTGAGAAAGGCAGATAACAGAGAGCTTGCCTGAGAGAACGAGAACACACACACACACACACACACACACAAACATTCCTTAAGGATGCTCTAATGCTTGAAGGGGGGAAAAATGTGTATAAAATAAAAGCTTGAAGCCGAGAGGTTTCAGTCAGTTCCTGACAGTTCCTGCAAGCTTGTCTCCTGTCGTCTTTGTGTCGCCTGCACCCCACACCCTAACGAGCAGCACCGCATAAAACATCAAAAAAACGCACAATGTTTTGAGCCTAGGAAAACATGAAATGGCTGGGCATTGCAAGCTTCCCCCCCCCAGGTCTACTCAGAGTGGCAGTGGCTCTCCAGTGTAATGTCCCCCTTTGACTGTGGGTTCCCAGGTTAGAGTACGCACTCAGGCACCTGTTCTCAGGTCCATTCAGCAGAGGCAAGCTGGTTCAAAATATCAGCCCTTTATTTGCAAGCAGACAAATTCAACTGGCATGCAAACGCTGGAAATTGAAACTTCACTCCATTGAAATACACTGCAGCTCCAAAAAAATCCCAAGGAAAATGCGGAATGGATTTTCCATTAAGGTTTCTCAGCCCTGATCGGCTACTCTGGGACTGAAATGACAGCCCCCAGAGTGGAATTCCATTCCCAGAATGCAGCTGCTACTCCCAGGGACTGTCATTCCACTTTGGGGGCTGCCATTCCAGTCCCAGAGTAGTCTATCTGGGCCTAGAGACCTCAAATCCATTTCACATTTTCTTTGCAGCTTTTTGTGTGCTTTAGTCCAGAGGAGCTTCCTGCTAGAGGAGAAACTGCAAAGACAACACCCAGCCAGCTGGGAAGTTTGGCAGCCCTGATCTCCCTTGGGAGGGTGAGGACAGGCAGGGGAGGGGGTGAGGAGTGGAGAAGAGAAGAGAGCCACGAGCCTCATTAAAGCCCTGGGTGGGCCGCTCCCGGCCCTTGGGCCTTAGGCTTGACACCCCTGCTTTAGGGGTGGAGATAAAAATGAGAGGCAGCCATGAAATGCTCGGAAGGGCAAAGAATATTTTTTTTTTAAATTGACTCTCCTAAAAAGGAGAGAGTTTATTCATTTTTCATATAAGAAAGGGGAAGGTATATAGTGGGATAAAGAAAAGTTTGGGTGATCTTATTATTAGTATGTTAATCTTTTATTAGTAATACACAAATCTTCTTTTGGCTTATTCTGCGAGTTGTCAATCATCTTTCATCTATCTGTTAAGAAAATAAAACACTGTTAATAGATTAGTACTGTCCCTCTGGTTTTTGTTAGTAAAGTCTTTTTCATGCACTTTCCGAACTCGTCTTCATGGTCTGGGCAGCCTCCCTTTCACGTCTCTCAGGTTGTATGATGGACCCTTCCCTGCTCCTTTATCCTCCGGGGTCTTCACTTCCCCCTCCGATCCGCTGTCTCTGTCCATTTCCTCCCATGTGGCGAGTGCTGCTTCCTCTGTGCTGGCGTGCCTCTTCAAAAAGTCTTGAGCTTTGAAAATGGAGTCAATCTTCTCCCTTTTATCTTTGAACTTGAAAGTGAGTCCTTCTGGAATCAACCAGCGATAATTAATTTGATGGTTCTGCAAGAATAAGGTCAGTCCTTTGTATGCTTTCCTTTTCATTCAAATTTCAAACGGAACATCTTTCAAAATTCTAATTGTCTGTTCTCCGATCTTCATAGGCGTTGATGAAGATGCTTTTAATATTTGATCCCGAACTTTCTGCTTTGTGAACTTGACCACCACTTCTGCCGGCAGGTTATTCAACCTTGTAAAGTTGGAATAGGCTCTGTAAATCAGATCCATTTCCTCGCTTATTTTTTCCGCTTTCCAGCCGGTGAGTGTTGCCAAGGCTTCCGCTAAAATGCCTCGGAGATCTTCTCTTTCCTGTTCTTTTATGCCCTGAAATCGGGGAGTCAAATTTGATTTTTCCATTTGAAGCAACACTAACGTTTTGTCTTGCATCTCTTGGCGTTTTTCTATTTTATCAACCTTTTTCTTGACCTTTTTAGTATCTTCTGTTGAGACCAAGTACTTTTGCGCGATTTCCTCCGTTTTCTTGGCTGTATCGTTTAACTGAGTCTGCTGAGTACTGAGAACACCTTCCATGCTTGTCAATGTTTGGCTGATCTTTTGCATTTGTTCCAGCAGAGGGCGCAGAAGATCGCTCTCTTGTTGATTGTCAGCTGGCTCCAAGAGGCGGGAGCTAGCACCGGAAGTTCCTCCCGTCTTCTTTGCCGGCTTGTCCTAAAACTTTTTCTGGCTCGACATCTTGGTTTTTTTGTTTACTTTTTAAAAGTTCGTGCCGCGCGGCTACAAAATGAGATTTCCTGTGTCTCTTCTAACAATTCGCCAAGAGGTAACACTCCTCCTTTCAATTTTCACTCCCCCCCTCTCTTCCTTTTAAATCAGTCTTTGTTACACAGGGTGGGGGGGATTCACCTCCCTCCTCCCTTGCGATTTTTCGAAAAAGGGGGGGAACGCGCTCGTTTCTCTTTCTCTCGTTCCGATTGGCAACTCACAGTTTTAGCCAAAAATCTTCTTTTAAACGCTCATCTGCTTAATCACCCGGTGACGACCGGCGGCTCCGCTAGTCCCCGTACGGGGCACTGCCGCGGCTAGGGCCATTGGGGCATGGGGCGAGCCTCAATTTCCGACCATTCGGCCGGGAAAGAGGCACATCCCCTGTGCGCCCCGGATCGGAGCTCCTACCTGGGTCTCCTTAGGGTCTCCGCTTGTGCGGATTCCCCCCCTTGGCCGCGCGTGGGCGAAACCACTTCGGGAGCATCCCGAAGATGCGTCCGCCATTCGCAAAGTCCAAACCGGAAGCCGGAAGGGTAAAGAAGATTTCTTCCTACATCCATCAGCGTGATATTAAACCGGCATTTGACTGGCCACATTCCTCACTGAACGAGCCATTATACAGATTACTTAGCCACTGTCTTTTTGTCAATAGGGTTCTATATTAAAAAGCAGTAGGAAGCCATTTGGAACTTGTGTTTTGCTATCGTGAAGGCAGTATAGATAGCTTCTTGGAATTTCAGCAGTGGAAACCAGTGGGTCATTTGGCGAATGGACTGTGCATTCAGGAATGGTGGGCAGTTGTAGTTTGTAGAACAAGTAAGAGAGTTTAAGCTGGGAGGGCAAGATATAGTTCAAAGATCGAAGGTACTGATCAGGATCCAGCATGTAATCATACGTATGAGAAACTCGTAAATCCCTGGTTTTGATATTCTTTGTTACGATGAAAAGTTGCAAGGATGAACTAACCTAGTCCAAAGATATATGAACTTAGATAACTTTGTATTGTGTTTGAAATAAGATAACTATTCAACCCCTTGAAAACCTGTAGAATGGAGAAGATTCTCTAGTAGTATTTTTTACTTGTGTACCCAAAATGAATCAGAAACTTTATTGAGGTGTACCTGTTGCCAGGAGATTAATGATCTGAAATAGGAAAGCTAACTAGACCCCCAGGGCTTCTTCAAACCTATATCTTAGGTTTACCATATTTATGCAAAAGAGAGGGCCTATTTCGGGCTCGACTGACTACTTCAAACAAGTGATCACTGTGACAAACCTCAGTTTAAATACCCCTACTATTTCAGCAGTGATAATTGCTACTAGCTAGTAATATTCCTCACCTTCCGACTCCACAACAGAACATTTTCATCAGTTTTTTAAAAAGAGCCAAAAGATGATGGACACCAAAAAAAAAGAGAGAGAGGATATGTCCTCTAAAAAAGGGGAGATCTGGTCATGCTACTGTATCTGAATCACGCCTGATCAGAGCCATTTCGAACAGAGCATGATTTCCTTCCTTCCTCCCTCCCTCCCTCCCTCCCTCCCTCCGTCCCCCCCCTCCTGCAACAGACTGAAATACCCCTGAAATCTTGTTTGGGGGGGGGGATCCTGTTCCTCCAAGAACAGGATCACAGACGGCAATTTTAGGTGGGAAATAGGTAGTGGGAAAATTATGCTCTGGGAGTAGAAAGCCTTGCACTTGTGGAAACATCTAGTTTGAATCCTAGTGCTGCCACATTGAATGGATAGCAAGACAGCCCGTTTTCCAGTCTGATATATTTTTGTGCAGCAGATATGGTATAAGAAATGTGTATGGCTCTTAAGGTAGCATCTAGCCTGTGACTGAGGAGTTCTTGGCCTCCATAAATTACCACAGATTCATCTGTCAGCAGCCTGGCCAACTGGTGGCCCTTAGGCCAGCTCCAGTCCTAGGGCTGCCAAATCGGGCTGGGGGGCGGGGAAAACCCCGCTTTGGAGGCCCGATTTCTGCCATGGCGGAATCGGGCCGTGGGGTGAACTCCGCCCCCGGCGTGCGTGTCACTAGGAAGTGATGTGGGCACGCCGGGCTCGCTGGGGGCGGGGCCACGGCCATACAAGGGAAAACTCTATGGTTTCCCCTTGTATGGCCGTGGCCCCGCCCCCAGCGTGGCCAGCGTGCCTACGTCACTTCCAGGTGACGTGCGCACTCACCCAACGCTGGCCGGGAGCCCCCCACTCCCGGCGAAGAATTATTTGGCAACCCTATCCAGTCCACAACACAGTTTTGTCTGGTTCTCTAAATATTTTGACAGATCAGTGATGGGAAAGATTTCGTAACAATAATGTTAGTCCTGTGGGAAATGTTACACTTACGATTCTACACCCCCCGTCCCCCCCGGCCTTCATACAGCCTAAAAAATAAAATGGTCCTCAGGACTGAGGGAGCGGGTGATCTTTGATCTACAGTCTTGGTGGTGTCACCTCTCTGTACTCCCGTTTCCTCAAGTTTTCACATTTGAGAGTTGGAGATGGACAAATTATAAAGGAATACTAAATGGCAGAGTTTGGACTGTGCCCAGATACTCATGGCTGTGCCAGTCATATGTGCCATACAGTGTGTTTTGTAAAAAACTTCAACCTGGTCAAGTTGATGTCTTGGCCTAATTTTGTTTGGTGTAGTGGTTAGGAGCGTGGACTCTAATCTAACCAGGTTTGATTCCCCACACCTCCACATGCAGCTGCTGGCGTGACCTTGGGTCAGTCACAAGTTCTTTCAGAGCTGTTCTCTTAGGAGCAGTCCTCAAGAGAGCTCTCTCAGCCCCACCCACATCACAGGGTGTCTGTTGAGGGGAGGGGAAGGGAAAGGAGTTTGTAAGCCGCTCTGAGACACCTTTGGGTAGTGAAGGGCGGGGTATAAATCCAATCTCCTCCTCCTCCTCCTTCAAGTTGTACTTGAGGGGCGGGGGGAATACTACTTCTCCCAAAAGATGTGGCCTGTCATTTGAGGATCATTTTCTTATTTCCTAAAAAACCATTTTTCACTGCACACAGTGTATAGTCTGTCTTTCTGGCACTAGAGTGTGTTAGGCTCTCTAGCTCCACAGCATGCGAGCCGTCCCCCCTTCCTTTATTGTTGCATAGAAATGGCCCTGTGGAAGCAGAATTGGGGCTGGAGCCATCATAACAGTGAGGGGGAAATGTTCTGAAAACATTACATCTGTACACAGCCTCAATATCAGCACAAGATACTATAAGATGCACTCCGCTTGCCATCGCAGACAGTGGGGGTCTTGCTTTACAAACCGAATCGCACAACTGTGTGGACTCTTTTCTTCTTAGTGTACAGATGAACTCCACACAGCCATTCAGTAGCTTTTTGGGGAAAAAAATCCTATGAAAAAGAAACGTTTTGCTGCGTTTTCCTGAGAAACTGGTTTCTACCTAGGCACCTAATTGAAAACGTCAGACTTTGAAAATTGTTCAAAACCCAGCTGTTTTCATTGTTCACGGTGGACCCTTGAGCACTTTTAAATCTATCTCTTTATTATTTTGGTGGCTGTGATTAAGGCCGTGAGTGTTTCACTACAATGTTCTCTTACGGGATGGCTTATAGGGCAATTAGGAAACCATAGTGCTAGGTTAATACAAAAAGTTCCTGGATTTGTACCATGCCATGTAATAAAGTACAGAGGAGATAAATTCCTGGTTATTTATTACTGTTGTTTCCTTCTGTCATGAGTGGGGAGAGCCAAGCAGAGATTTGGGCAGATTTCCACTAATGCATGGCAGCTATTGAAGCAATAACAGACCTGCCAGAGACTTCCAAAACCTTGTTCTTTAAAGTAGTAAAGAATATTACCGTGTGGAGTTCAGCTACAGCCTTAACTGTTCATTCCTTCTTGATTGTAACCAGGGGTCATTTTGTAGAAAAAGAGGTGCAGGAGCTCATTAGCATAACTCATTAGCATGATTTATTTGCATATGCCACACCCCCTAAAGTCGCCGGAAGTATGTCAGAAGGCAACACCCACTGCTCAGGCTCCACTGGACTGTTTTGGATTGCTAGCTATGGGGGGTGGGGGAACACGCAGATCTGCCCTCACAGAGGAGGGCGAGCTTGTACCTGAAGGCGGGCTGGGGGGGGCTCTGCAACTTACCTGTCTGCTTCTTGCTCCTCATAGCCCTATTGAGGGCTGCTGGGAGCAGGGGGCGTGGCTTGTTGCATGTGCCCGCCCCCTGGCCTCCTTACTGCCAGAGCTCCGCTCCTGTGCGCTCCTGCAGGTAATGACCCCTGATGGTAACGTAATCAAAATAAGGGAAAGGCCGTCCTCACGATCTCTAGCATCACCTTTCAAAAGGTGCCTAGACAAGCTTGGTTTCCTAACAATAGAAATTCAGTGTTATAAACAATTTATTTTGAGGTGTAGGCATTAGGGTTGCCAGCCTCCAGGCAGCACCTGGAGATCTCTTGCTATTACAATTGATCTCTACCTGACCAAGAACAGTTCCCCTGGAGAAAATGGCTGCAAAATGGCTGACAGTGGACTTCACGCCGTTCTACCCTGCTGAGGTCCCTCAGCAGCTGCTGTATGTCTGGGGCAGTGATGCTCTGTATTCTTGGTGCTTTTGGGGGCAACAGTGGGAGAGCTGCTGGAGTTCTGACCCACTCGTGGGCCTCCCGATGGCACCTGGGTTTTGGCCACCGTGTGTCAAAGAGTGTTGGACTGGATGGGCCATTGGCCTGATCCAACATGGCTTCTGTTATGTAAAACACTGTCCTCTCCAGTCTCCACCCCCCAAATCTCCAGGTATTTCCGGACCCAGAGCTGTCAACTCAAGGAGCCATTGAGATAAAAGGCATGTAGAATCCCTGAGGTTTACTTAAGAACACAAGGGGAAGTGGTAACTTGGGGGGGGGGGAGTGAACAGGTCTGTGCCCCTCATCTGGGTTGTGGCTTTAAAGAGAAACTCTGTCAGACCAAGCAGATACCCTGTGGAGTGTTTGATTTGGTTCCCAGGAAGCCTGGGGTGGCCCCCAACATCCCCTCCAATACCCTCCCCCAATGAGTGGAGCAGTTCACATCCTAAGCAAAATATAACTGCTGTAATCTTAAAATGGGCAATGGGCAGTGCGAGACCCTGCGTGGCTCCTGATTACTGCTGAGCGGGGGGGGGGCTTCCAGTGTTAATGAGCGGCCACTCATGTGCACGGCTTAGAGGGGATATTGGTGGACACCTGCTTAAAATGGGCCAGGGGCTTTTGTCGCCACCCTTCCCTAATCTTCTGGCTGCGACGAGCTGCTATCTTGCGGTAGAAAGAATTTTCGGCTAAATACAGTATGTTCATGAATTATTTTTTTAAATATATATAGAAAGGAAGGTTATAGAATAAAGAAACGAATGACTCACTAAGTAATATAAGCAAATAATGATATAATAGTGTGTTTCTTAAGATGCAGTGCCTGTTCTAAGTTTCCGTTAAAGGAGAACACCGGTGTAAAACAGAAGGAGGGTGCTCCTGTTGGACAGTATTAAGGTAACCACCTCGGCTTGCCAAGTCCCCCCAGGGGCCGGGAAAACCCCCACCCCAGAGGCCCGTTCCCCGCCGCCGGCGGATTGGGCCCCGGGGGGAACTCCACCCCGACATGCACATCACCCGGAAGTGGGCACGCTGGGGCACTCTATGGTTTTCCCTCGGATGGTCGTGGCTCCGCCCCCAGCGTGCCCGGCCTGCCCGCGTCACTTCTGGGTGATGTGGATATGGCACGCACTCCAGCAGCCAGCCAGGAGTCCCCCGCTGCGGCTCGATTCACACTTGGCAACCCTATAACCACCGATTTTACGTATTGCATTAAGATGTCACTGCTCCCAGTGCTTGAATTACAGTGGGGGCAGGGGTGGCCTGGACCTCCCTACCTCTTGTGGTGGGCCCTGTCAGCTCCTGTTTGATAACTGCCATGGCGTGGCTTTATCTTGAGACTGGTCACTGAGAAGGCAACATACATAAAACACAAGTTGCTGCTTTCCCTGACACGTTAATTCTGACTAATCTGTGGCACCTGGAGACGTTTGAAGGGTTGGGGCAGCCATGTTCAACACACATCCTCGCTATACTGAGAATATGTATGTTCCCACGTATACCCATTTATAAAGAAAAATGCCTTCAGACATGCTGAGAACCCACCCTGTCCACCCTGCTCCAACCTGCTTGCTGCAGTTTGTTTTTGGGGAGGCACCAGGAGCAGTGAGGGAGAAGAGAACTCTTTCCCAGGTAGGCCTGGTGCGCCAGCTCTTTAGAGGGTCGTTGTTTTCCAAGGGCAGAATACCTTTGGTGTCCAGGCTCTGTAGGCCGGGACTACCTCTCACAGCAAATTTGGCCCTTTGAGGTTCTAATGGCTGGTATGCTGTTGCCCGCCCTGACCTGGATAGCCAAGGCTAGCCTGATCTCATCAGATCTCAGAAGCTAAGAAGCTGACCTGGATGGGAGACCACCAAGGAATACCAGGGTTGTGATGGAGAGGCAGGCAATGGCCAACCACCTTTGAATGTCTCTTGCCTTGAAAACCCTATGGCAGGGCTGGTTACAGGTTTTTGTGGGGCCCCGGCGAAAAACTATAACCGGACCGCCTTTTCCCTTTCGTACAGTCTCTTTCTCCTCTACTGCCACTGCTTATCAATCTTTCTCCATATATCCAGCTTGCAGTCCTTCTCACAACAGTTTTTTTGAAACATCTACTTGATTCTAATGGCTTTTACAGGTAAAAAACATTTGAACAGCAGTTTACACAATTATTGACTCTAGAAAAGGGATAATTCTACATAGAAGGTTAAGCAATCCAATTTTTGTCTAAAACCAGATATCCCCTTCCATTCTTTACACATGATGAGCAGAATCTTGTAAATGCATGAAGATCCCCCCCCATTATTTGTCCTTGTTAAGTTGCTCGCTTAACAAAGTAGTCAGAGAGTGATTCAGCAAAGATTCAGCTCTATTCATCAACTCGAACACAACTCGAACACGGATCAACATCTGATAGCCAGAACAGCTTTTACATTGCAGCTGTCCTGCTTTTAAACTCTCCCGGCTAATGTAGCCACTCCTACTGTACAATTACCAGCCAATAAGGGTACATACATAAGGACCAATCACGGACGTTCCCACTCAGGGAGCTTGCTGAAAAGTGATTGGTTAGGTTCTTCCTGGGCTAGCAATGTGATTGGATGTATTTGGATCCTAGCCCAGGACGAAGCTTAACATAGCATTTCAATTATGTTGTTCACATACAGTTATGCATTCAATGGCAGCTATTGAATACATTACAGTCCTCACTTCCACTTTCCTGGGTTGCGGTGTGTCAAATGTGGGACACCCCCCCCCCATGTTTCACTATAAATGTGTCTGTTTCCTCCTCTGACCACGAAATAGGCTTTGCTCACGGAAGAGTGTGTATTTTCTTGGATGGATGGCTCCTTTGATTCACACCATCTTCCATTGAACTCAGTCCACCCCCACCCCAAAAATGCCCAAAGCCCTCCTCTGGTTTGGCTCCCTGTAACCTGCTATAGGAGGAAACAAAAAAAAAATCCTCCTATTTTATGTGCTGCTGATGAGGGGACTTGACAGTTGGCACATGCGGGCAGGCTAAGGCACAAAAAAGGGCTGGGCCACGAGTACTTCACTGCAGGAGCAATTGCTTTGTGCACCAAGCAAACTGCAGAGGGAGGCGGGGCAGGGAGATGTTGGCAGAAGCTCTTTCCAGCCACCCCCCTCTTTTCCCAACCAGCTTTGAATACCTCCCAGCAAAAATTAAGGCCCCTCAAAGCTCCTGCCTTATGTGCTGCTGATGTGGGGAATTGACTTGGAATACTGTGGGGAATTGAATTGGAATACTGTGTGCAATTCTGGTCACCACACCTCAAAAAGGATATTATAGCATTGGAAAAAGTGCAGAAAAGGGCAACTCGAATGATAAAAGGGTTGGAACACTTTCCCTATGAGGAAAGGTTAAGGCGCTTAGGGCTCTTTAGCTTGGAGAAACGACGACTGAGGGGTGACATGATTGAGGTTTATAAGATTATGCATGGGAAAGAGCAGGTAGAGAAAGAGGTACTTTTCTCCCTTTCTCACAATACAAGAACTCGTGGGCACTCCATGAAATTGCTGAGCGGTCGGGTTAGAACGGATAAAAGGAAGTACTTCTTCACCCAAAGAGTGATTAACACATGGAATTCACTGCCACAGGAAGTGGTGGCGGCTACAAGCATAGACGGCTTCAAAAGGGAATTAGATAAGCATATGGAGCAGAGGTCCATCAGTGGCTATTAGCCACAAGGTATAGATAGGGACTCTGGGGCAAGGGATGCTCTGTCTTCTTGGTGCTGGGGGGGGCAACAGTGGGGGGGCTTCTAATGTCCTGGCCCCACTGGTGGACCTCCTGATGGCACTGGTATTTCTGGCCACTGTGTGATACAGAGTGTTGGACTGGATGGGCCTTTGGCCTGATCCAACATTGGCATCTCTTATGTTCTTATGACTTAGCCTGGCACAAGCTAGCAGGCTAAAGCATGAAAAGGACTTGGCCACGTGCTTCAGAGCCTGCGGGAGCTTTGTGCACCAAGCAAATCGCAAAGGGACTCCTTCCCTCATTGGCAAAAACAGAGGAGGGAGGAGGGAGGCAGGAGGGAGACCCCGTCCCTCATTGGCAGAAGCTGTCAATGGGAATGGGCCCCCCAGCCTCTCTCATTGGTTGGCAACAATGCTCCCTCTAAGCTGTGGAGTCTTGCGAGCAAAAATTCTACTTTGTGAGCGACTGCCATTAAAGTTGTGAGCAAACGATTTGGCTACTGCATCAATTAGTTTGCTCTGGAGCCCTCCTTCCTGAGTGGTAGTCTGGCAGCTAGGTCTACCACCTATTCAGACAGTGACCCATTAAAGGGCATGTGAAGGGCCACTGGGCTGCAAACCAGCTGGGGTACACTTCTTATGGAGATAAAGATGGCTGGGTTTACCTGTTTCAGTGGTCTGTAAAATCAGACCCCATTGTCCAATTCACTTTAAACTCAGAGGGGAGGGGTGTCTTTCGTAGACAGGGAGCACTAGGTTCCCTGGATTGTTTGGTCCTGTTTGCTTAAAAATTACCTGCTCTGGGAGGATGAGTTTATCTCATAGGAAAGAATGGGCTGATGTCTGATATTAATTAAAACAGTTTTTTCCCCCCTGACACAACTTTCTGAAAATAAGGCACTCAATATTTAATGAAAACGGTCGATAATCATGCCCTTCCCAACATTACAATGTGGAATTAAAGTGATAATTTTTGAAGTGCGCACTCTTGTACAAACTTGCTCCTTCCCTCGTATGGGACTCAGATAATAAGAACTTCCCAGTTCCTGGGAAACTTCAGGATGTATGAAATGGGCAAAATGGCACACTGGAGTTTGTCCTTGTGCCTACAAACGCAAGATTCAGCTATGTTTTGGAACCTTGGCTTGTAGTCGACACAAAAATTACCCATCTCAGACATCACAATGAAATCCATTTCTTGGGAATCAGGAAATCTTCAAAAACTGGGCTGTGTGTGGGGGGATGTGAAACGTGGAGTGAATGTACAAGCCTGAGGGAATCAGAAGATCATTGTTAGGACTAATGCTTAGATGTACAGATGCAAAAGCATAGGCTGAGAGAAAACAGCACCCCCGTAGTCTACTCCAGGGTCCCAAATGTGGTGCCTGTGGGCATGTTGATGCTTGCTGGCACCTTTTCTGGTGCCTGCCTGGTGTTTTTAGACAGTGGATGGGGGGGGGCAGTTGGGGCTTTACCCAGTAAGGCTTCTGATTGGCCACTGGAGATTTGATTAGCTGGCTGGGTTGCCAGGCCTCTTCGTTTCTCCATAAGGGGAATTTGGAGGGCTTCCTGGGGGTGGGTGGGGACATCGAGTGACATCCCCGACACAGTGACGTCTCCAAAAGTGATGTCATTGTGTTGGGGATGCTCTAGCATTTGGATGAAACTCTATGGTTTTTTCACCAGCCTGGATGTGGGGGCTGAGAATTCCAAAACAGACATCCATGACTGAAATAATGAAGAGTCAATAAAGATAAGTTGCAAAAATGTTTACTGTAGTAATTTCTGTAGAAAATTTTCTTATGGATGTTTGTTTTGGAATTCTACTTCCTCCCATGATCTTTCATTTTTGGCTTCTTCTGAATGTGGCGGCTGGCAGGTTTCCTAAAATATCACTTTGGCAGCAGCTGCCACCACAGCATAAGGATCGTCACTGTGTGACTGAAAGTAAGCTATGGCAGCCATATTGTGGCTGGCTCTGCCTCCTGGGATAGCCATTTTGTGGTGGCCATTTTATGGCTGTGCCCACCATGCGGTGTCAGAATTCCATATGTGCCCATGGGCTCAAAAAGATGGGGAACCCCTGGTCTATGCAGTGAAGCAGTGTCAGGGCAGGGGCTGGAGAGGAGCAGATTGCCAAAAAAAGATAAGGCTTGTTTGGGTTTGGGCAGAAGATGGAGTGTCAAAACGAATTAAGTGATTCATTTTTAAAAATTGTATCTCCCCCAGCCCCTCCCATCCTTTACCGGGAGGGCAGAGCCTTTCACACCTAATGGCCAGAAGCTGCCACTTGGACCAGTTTAACATGAAAAGCAAATATTGCAAACTGGGGTAGTTATTTTCCCCCCTGAGCTGCTCCATCCATCTTGGTCTTGATGTTTTCCACTCTGCAACAGTGCTATTTACTCAAAGTAAGTATTTTTCAGATAATTTCAGAGACACCTGGTGGGATAACATGGAAAGGGTAGAAATGAGCACATGCTGGTCCACATTGTAACGGTTTGAGCATTTATGGTGAGAGGGCATTACTGACCAAGCAAGCCACATATCTGCTTTGAGCACCAGGCCATAATTCAGCTGTAATGTATGGTTTTAAGCTCACTGCTGGTCATTATCTGTTTGGTAATGACCAGAGGGAAAACCTGTACATTATTGCTATTATGGAGAGTTCTTGCACTATTTTCAACTTTCTGTTTTATTGAATAGTTGCTGACACCCCCAGAGGAGGATTATGGTCCTTGACAAGGCGATTTGCGTGTGTGTGTGTGTGTGTGTGTGTGTATGTGAACGGCAGAAGGATTTTCTGTATGAATGTTTGGAAAAAGGTACACTTATTCACAGTGCTATTTGTGCTATTTATATTTGTATAATTTGTCTGGAAATTTGTCTGGAATATATTTGTCTGGAAAACGTTGCCATTAAATACACTATTACTTGATGGCTTTTCTTGAATCAGGGTTGTTGTGGTTTTATTATATATTTTTATTAGGGCTTCGAGCTATAAGTAGTTCCCTAGGAAGATTAATTAAATATGCTATAGTTTTTGTGGTGCCCACTTTTGAACAATGGAACTAAGATTTCAGGACACACAATTTTTCAAAAGGTTATTTTTTTAGTTTGGTTATGTTCTGTAAAAATGGGTATGTGGGTTTTTTTTTTTAGAAGAATAGATGGTAGCTGTCGTAGATTTTCTGGGTTGTGTGGCTGTGGTCTTGGCCAGTGTTCCCTCTAAGCTGAGTTAGTGTGAGCTAGCTCACAAATTTTCAGCCTCCGGCTCACACATTTTTTGTCTTAGCTCAGGAAGGATGGCTCCAGAGCAAGCGAATTTATTCAGTAGCCATATTGCTTGCTCATAACTTTAATGCCAGTAGCTCACAAAGTAGAATTTTTGCTCACAAGATCCCACAGCTTAGAGGGAACATTGGTCTTGGCATTGTAGGACCTGATGTTTCTCCAGTAGCTGTGACTGGCATCCTCAAAGGCATAACACAGAAAGATGGACTCCGTCTGTTATACCTCTGAGGATACCAGTCACAGCTACTGGAGAAACGTCAGGTCCTACAATGCCAAGACCACGGCCACACAACCCGGAAAATCTACAGCAGCTAATGAACTCTGGCCATGAAAGCCTTTGACAACATAATAGATGGTAGCATTTGTTTCTTAAATCGTAAGTTTTTAAGAAATTGCATATTGTCAGAAATGTACATACATATTGAAATGATTGTGACATACAAGTATCTTTTAGTTCTGGCATGTGATAAACAGAATCCTCTTTAATAAGGTAGTGGCCCAAATTATAACATCATATCATCGTCGTCGTCGTTGTCCTCCTCCTCCTCCTCCTCATCATCATTAACATTATTATTAACATTATTATGCACATTGGAGCCAAAAATCCTAAATATAAATATAAATATAAATACACAACTGGCAGAGACTGGTCAAGAGAGAGATCTTGGAGTTGTACAGATAACTCACTGAAAATGTCGAGACAGTGTGTGACTGCAATATAAAAGGCCAATCCTATGCTGGGGATCATTAGGAAGGGTATTGAAAACAGATCAGCCAATATCATAATGCCGCTATATAAATCAATGGTGCGACCTCATTTGGAATACTGTGTGCAGTTCTGGTCACCACACCTTAAAAGGGATATTATAGCTTTGGGAAAAGTGCAGAAAAGGGCAACTCAAATGATAAAAGGGTTGGAACACTTTCCCTATGAGGAAAGGTTAAGGCGCTTAGGGCTCTTTAGCTTGGAGAAACGACGACTGAGGGGTGACATGATTGAGGTTTATAAGATTATACATGGGATAGAGCAGGTAGAGAAAGAGGTACTTTTCTCCCTTTCTCACAATACAAGAACTCGTGGGCACTCAATGAAATTGCTGAGTGGTCGGGTTAGAACGGATAAAAGGAAGTACTTCTTCACCCAAAGAGTGATTAACACATGGAATTCACTGCCACAGGAAGTGGTGACGGCTACAAGCATGGACGGCTTCAAAAGGGAATTAGATAAGCATATGGAGCAGAGGTCCATCAGTGGCTATTAGCCAAAAGGTATAGATAGGGGCTCTGGGGCAAGTGATGCTCTGTCTTCTTGGTGCTGGGGAGGGGGTCAACAGTGGGATGGCTTCTAATGTCCTGGCCCCACTGGTGGACCTCCTGATGGCACTGGTATTTCTGGCCACTGTGGGATACAGAGTGTTGGACTGGATGGGCCTTTAGGACGTCCTTCTTCACCCAAAGAGTGATTAACACTTGGAATTCACTGCCACAGGAAGTGGTGGTGGCTACAAGCATGGACGGCTTCAAAAGGGAATTAGATAAGCATATGGAGCAGAGGTCCATCAGTGGCTATTAGCCACAAGGTATAGATAGGGACTCTGGGGCAAGTGATGCTCTGTCATCTTGGTGCTGGGGGGGGTCAACAGTGGGAGGGCTTCTAATGTCCTGGCCCCACTGGTGGACCTCCTGATGGCACTGGTATTTCTGGCCACTGTGTGATACAGTGTTGGACTGGATGGGCCTTTGGCCTGATCCAACATTGGCGTCTCTTATGTTCTTATGGAAAGAGATAAATCTTGTCCAAGGTATTGTTTATGCCGTGCTTAGTGAGCTTGGGTTTTGGAATATTGATTTGATTGATACAGATTTGGCATTTCACAAATCCTAGTTTACACAAACCTAGCTTTAAAAAAACAAAATCAGTTTTGAGAAAGAAATGCTTTTAATTCTAATATATTTGTATTTGTTAACACTTACGTTAACTTGACACTTAATATATTTTTTTTTACCTTGACACTTAATAAATAAATGCTTTTAATTCTAATATATTTGAAAAAGTGTGTGTGCACAGGAAAGCTCACACCTTGAATAAACCTTTGTTGGTCTTAAAGGTGCCCCCGCTGGTCTCTGACTTTGTTGTACTGCTTTTAATGTGTTAACTTCTTCAGTTCAATTTGGGAGGTTTTTACGATTAAAGTGTTTCAGCGGCTATATGAGAACTACAATGTTTAATTGGTTAGATTAATTGATTAAAATATTTAAATAGGTGCCCCCAGTTAATCAGGCAATGTATTTTTTTAAGTGAATCATTTTTATTTAGATTAAAAAATAAATAAATTAAAACCTGCAGATCTTTTGGTGGTACTTAGAAAGGCTGTTTGTCCTGCACCCACTCACCTGCTGTGACATCACATGAAGGCAAAGGACACTTTTATCCATCTAAACAGTATTTTATTTTCTTGCTGTCAGTGGTGGATCAAGATGGCATACAAAAAACAATATGCATTGGCACTATAGCAGTTAAAGCACCCATACAAGGTCCAAGACGTGGAAATCTGTGAAATATATAAGATCAATCCCATATAAAGAAAATGTGTATAAAATGTTCCACAGGTGGTACTGGTCACTGGATAAATTGACGAAATGCTATCCAAAATTATCAAAAAATTGCTGGAAATTTAAAAATAATGTGGGCACCTTCTACCACGATTGATGGAGGTGCAGTGTAACACAGCGTTATTGGCATAAGGTACAAAAACTTATTTCAGAAATTCTAGAGATGGATATACCTCTGTCTCGGGAACTCTTTGTTAAATATGATACCTAATAAATATAAAGTAGATGAGAAATAGGTTATTACCTATATAATCACAGCAGCACGTATTCTGTTTGCCAAGTATTGGAAACAAGAGGGAATACCCTCTAGGAAGGAACTAATTTATAAAGTATTAGATGTGGTAGAAATGGATAAATTATCTACAATTTTGCAGGGTAAAGTTGATGCACTGTTTGTATCTAGGTGGGAAAATTTTTATACCTGGATAGATAAGAATTAGTGTACTAAACAATAATTACTATATATGACTATATAAAATGTGTCTATTTTTATATTGTATGGGTTTTTTTGAAAATGAATAAATAAAACAGTTTTTTTTTAAAAGCACCCATACAAAAACCAAAGACACAACCCTTTGTGTGCCAGGGTTCTCCACTTGGCACATGGAAGCCAGCTTGATCTTGGCTCTAACTGAATCAGGTCATTTGATATCTAGAAATCTACCTACAAAGTGGATTACACAGAGATTACGAATGTGGAACATAAATAATTGCAT
Source organism: Gekko japonicus (assembly GCF_001447785.1). Taxonomy (NCBI): domain Eukaryota; kingdom Metazoa; phylum Chordata; class Lepidosauria; order Squamata; family Gekkonidae; genus Gekko; species Gekko japonicus. The sequence continues at coordinate 1,419,064 of NW_015169779.1, read as the reverse complement.
CTGGTGTCACTCAATAACCCACAATCTCTGTTACAGTCCCAATCGCATTTTTTCCCCTTCTGGGAAAGCTATACCAACAAGGAGCGCTGAATAGAGTATGCCCCATAATGATGCCATCTTATGGGGAAGTTAAGTATTTGAGAGATGGCGGAATTTATTTATTTTTACAATTAAGTACACAATCCCAGGGAAGTTTTTAAATGTATGTGTTAATTGGTAAGTGACATTATAATTATATGTATAATCAAGGAAACGTATAATCTATCTTATTTACTTGCTCTCAGGAAATTAATCTACAGAGATCATATATTAGATTGCCTGTTCATTAAGTGGGACCCCCTGCAGTTACGAAGAACTGAATGGGCTATAAGCAGAACGAAGCTGTGTTTATAAGTGATATCCAGCAGGTGTCAACAGTTCAGATCTTTGAGTGCTTATTGATCCGGATTCAAACACTTCATTAATCTAAGCACACATTATATGGATTTCTCAATGTGATCTTGAAAAGGTTGAAAAACTATATTGAAGGATGAGAGGTGATAGTCAAATTATGTTTTTCTATCATATCTCCTTTGGGTTTGTGACACATCTATGTGGGAACAGTTGCAAAAAAACCTTGCTGTTGATAATAATCTTTTCTGGTTTATGTATTGTACAAGAAAGCTTGTTTTGAAGACTTTGGAAGATATCCTGAACCCAGAGAAATTGGAAGTTCAGATACAGAAAGGGAATCGGTAGTTGCTGGAATTGGATCTGGGGAAAAAGTGGAGTTACCTGGGTTTATATCCTACCACTCCACTCAGCAAAATTTGAAGTTTTCTTCTGAGAGGAGTGGCTTTTTCTCCAGAAGGGGCTGTGGCTCAGTGGTAGAGCATCTGCTTGGCATGCAGAATATCCCAGATTCAATCCCCAGCACCTCCCGTTAAAAAGACCTGGCAGGAAGTGATGTGGAAGACCTGTGCCTGAGACCCTGGAGAGCTACTGCAAGATCGATTCCGCAAAAGCAGTTGTTTCTCCCTCAGTCTCCCATTTCCCTTGGTTGTACTGGTCAATTTCCCACTATTTGCTGTGCGACCGCATTTTGACCCGCATCTCCCCCTGATTTCCACCACGTCTTCTTGATCCTAAAAATAAAGATCAAGAAGACACAGGGGAGGACTTCCGGTTTGTGGGTTGGTGATGGCGGTCACTCTCCCCAATGTCTGGGGAGGTGACTAGCACACCAGCGGCAAGGAGGGGTGCTACCTCAAGTGGTACCCCCACGGAGCCCTTGCGATGGGTTCCAGGCCAGAGGGCTTTTGAGGGTTAGCCTCTTCAACAGCTTGATGCCGGAGAATAGAGGCTTCCCTCCGCCCTGGTGGTCCTGCTGTTGAGTGACCTGCGGGTATAAGCTAATTTGACTGGGACATGCGCAGGAGATCGAGCGGAACAACGATGAAAAAAGCGAGGTCAGAATATGACCATCAATGAATGTGAGTTCGAAATAAACAGACTATTTTGCTAAAGCGGAGTACCCCCCCCATGGGAAAAGCAGCACGCAAGGAGGGATGCCTCCTAAGTGCATGAACGGACTAATGTAGCAAAGGGGGAAGGGGGGAAATAAATAGCAAGTTTTTTCTGAGAGACTTACTTGAGTACCGATAGTGAAATGACGAGTCTTTCGAGCCCTGGCACAGCAGTTTGAAAGTGTAAACAAAGTGGAACATGGTGGCTTCCCGAGGAAAGTTAAAACCGAAATCAGGCAGTCAGAGCCCAAGACCGGAAGAGGGAGCAGACGTCATGAAGTTCCTAGCAGATATGCTGAAGCCGGTAATGGAGCAACTCGGTGGTATTAACCAGCAACTGGCCACACTAAACCAAAACTTTGCTCTGCAGCAGCGCCAGCTGGCAGAAACGGAAAAGAAAGTGGAGATGAAGAAACCAAGTCAAGTGACTCTGCTACTTCAGGAACGGACGAGGACTCTGTGGGGGAAGTGGGTGCAGGAGCGGGAGCAACGAAAACTGTGTATGACTTTAGGGATAGAACACAGAAGTAAGGGCAGAAGGACTCTCTAAATTGCTCTTTGAAGTAAAGAAGATGCTCAGGAAGTACTCTCACAAAGATTAACTCACTAATATAGAAGCTGTGTAAAACAAGAACTTCACAAGTATATTGTATCACTAACACTTGTATTATTAACATTTAGATTAACATGGAAAGGATCTCCTACTCTTGGGTTTGTAGTTAGTGCGGGTATCTTTCCTTTATCCTTAGTTGTAGTCCCCCCTCCTATATTTTTCGTTGTAGTTAATAGTCTTATGAAAAATAATAAAAATACCCTCTCGGGGGTTTCAAAAAAAAAAAAAGCAGGGGAAATTGGGGGGAGGGGTGGGTCAAAATGCAGCTGCACAGCAAATAGTGCGAAATTTACTTTATTTATTTCAGCTTGCATGACCAGAAGTCTTAAGCACACTTATGCACACATTATAAAAGTACCATTCATACAGTAAAAGAAAAAGTAAAACATCAGCACTATTTAAAACAGCTCAATCATAAACAATAGGGTGCGTTGTCCCAATATGAGTATATTACACTAGCTGGAATCGTCGGACAGGATAAATCCTCCAACGGGTACCCACTACATCAAATCAGAACGGTTTGAACTTTCCCCTCCTTTTTCCTTTTTTTTTGCCACCAGGGCCAGAAATATGGCCACTGCTTTGGTAACTGAATCAACTCTATCAGATAAAAGAACAGAAATTGACCAGGGAAGGGAGGGAAGATTTTCTTTTATCAAGATAGGTATAATATACTTCTGCCTCTCCATATTCCAGTTGGGGCAAGCTAGCAATATATGATCCATCGTCTCCACCCTACCCTGATTACAGTCGCGTAACCGTTCAGAGAACGGGGTGCCATGAAAGCGGACCGAGACTATATTCGACGGGGAACGTATTTAGTCTAGCCAACGTGAAGGCTCTACGAAGAGCTGAACTCTTGAGAGTGTAACAATAAGTAGGGATCACAACCGGCGGTGGAAGGCCAAGGGCTAGACCCGAACAGGTACGCCGAGCTCTACACAATGTACTGCTGAAGTCCACTTCCCTTAATTTAGTTTTTGTGAGTTTAAGGACCTCCTTTTGCTGTAGGGAGGTAATACCAATGTTCAAGGATTCTAATTTGGACTCAATTAGCTTAGTTCTATTACTTGTGTAAGTGTCCCTCTGAATCAAGTGAGCGAAGCCTGGTCCACTGGGGAGCACCCCTCTATTTTCTTTATTGGTAAACAGTTTAAATGCTAACTGCCATGCTCTTTTCTCAATTGAAGGCTGCGCGAATTCCACCCTAAGGGCCGTGCCTGCCACACATCTCGGCACTGCCGCGATGTCTATAGTGCGAAATTGAGTAGTACAACAAAGGGAAATGGAGACTGAGGACAGAACAACTGCTTTTGCAGAATCGGTCCCTGTCTTAGTTGGCCATACTGACCTTGATAGATCAATGGCTTGGTTCAGTATAAGGCCCCTTCATGAGTCCATGCATGTTGAAGAAGAGCCATTTGGGTTGGAGGAAGCCTTGAAACTCTACTGAGTGGAGTGGTAGGATACAAGCCAATATGTCTTGAAATGAAATGTGGGAAGGGAACAGGTTGTGCTGGAAAGATGAATACTTTGACCTTCCCCATGTTTAGTTTAAGATATTGGCAGACAATTAGAAGGAAGATGTCAAAACAATCATATAGAGGTGGGGCTGTGGAGGAAACAGATGATGAGTGATCTGGAGTAGAAAAATACATATGAGAACAACATAAATGTATCCTTTTCAGAAGTTTTATAACAATAAAGAGTGCAGCTGCAGTTGATCTACAAGGTGATGGAGACAGGTTCCCAGTCTGTTTCAAATGTACAGTTTGAAAGGCTGATTTTCAACCAGTAAAGCCCTGGACAATATAGGTTTAAAAAAATAAGCTCCCATATCACCTTCCCCAAGCATGAACAACTTCAAATGAGTGCTCTGTGTCATGTATTTGAAAAAACTGAAATTAGGAAACTGGTTGCAGGAAGCCAAGGTCTTTCAAGTGGTTATAACCATCATTGTGAAAACTTACCAGGCTCCCAGGGGGATTCAAGAAAGCAAAGATAGTTGCTGTTCTGAAACCTGGAAAACCAAAACATCCGGTGGAAAGTTACAGACCTGTTTCCCTTCTGAGCCCCTGTTGTAAACTCCTTGAGAGGCTAATCCTGAACAGAATCAGTGACAGAATTAACTAAGACATTCCTATAGAGCAAGCAGAAATTTAGACCCCATCATAGTTGTGAAGACCGGGTTCTCAGCTTAACAACTTTCATTGAGGCAGGGTGTCACAAGTGTCTTAAGACATCAGAAGTAACAACAACAAAAAAAGACATCAGCACTTTCCGTCAGTCTGACTGCCACTTATGACACAGTCTGGAGGGGTGGTCTGTTGTACACGTTTTTACAGGTTTTCCCCTGCAGAACATTATTTCAACTCCTAAATAACATGATGAGTGATAGAACTTTCCAAATAAGTATGGGTCAGTGAACCAGCAAGCAGAAGAAACTGAATAACTGTCTACCCCCAGGGCTTGGTCCTCACTCTAGTTCTTTTCAAACTATACATCTCTGCTGCTCCCAAAATGATATCCAGGAGGTTTGCTTATGGTGATTGCAGTAAGGCACAAATCAATTGAAAAGACTAAAGAAATACTGACTAGGGACCTCAAAATTTTGACTGTCTACTACCAGAAATGGCAGCTTATCCCAAGTCCAGGAAAAATAGAATGCTCTTGTTTCCATCTCAATAACAATCTTACCAACCGTGAACTGAATGCCTACCGTGATGGCACCCGACTTACACATAACCATACACCTAAGTACCTTGGCATTACCCTGGACAGGACCTTGAGCTATAAACACCATCTTACCAGTGTAGCAGTGAAAATTCGCATGTGAAACAACATTCTCCAAAAATTATGTAGTACAACTTGGGGTGTGTCTGATACAGTACTTAGATGCTCAGCTTTGGGGTTGGTGTATAGTACTGTGGAATATGGCACTTCAGTGAGGCTCAACAGCCCCCATGTCCACAAAATTGATGTCCAACTCAATACAACAATGAGAACCATCAGCGGATGTATTAAACCCACTCTGACCTGTTGGCTACCCACGTTGTGCCACATTGCTCTCCTGCATCTCTGAAGACAAGATGCTCTTATTTATTTATTTATTTATATTATTTATTTATTTGATTTATACCCCACCCTCCCCGCTGAAGCAGGCTCAGGGCGGCTTACATAAAAATTTTTAGACAGATAAAAACAAAACAAATATGAATATGAATATAAAACACATCGTAAAGTGCTAGTAAACAATTTGTATAACAGTGGCGAGGCATTGGTAGCATCAAACATAATAAGGGGTGCAGTCAGCGTTGGTGTTAGGACTGACATCTCAGTCTAGTTCATGCTGGCAAAGCACAGGCTGTCAATGGTGGTATTAGGTATTATTATTATTATTATTATTACATGGGATTTTTACCCCACCCACCCCCAAAGGGCTCTGGGCCGCTTACAGAGTATCGTGTGTGCACACACTTTCTAGAATCCTAACTATGGCCACAAATTCTGGGGGATGGGAACCCTACCAGATACCCTCCGAAGGCTTTTTTCCGCAGATGTTCTTGCTTCTCCTTCCTTCTTTTTCCGAGCGGTCACATGCCTCTTCGCGCAGTTCTTTCTTAGAGGGGGGACTTCAGTTAGCTGGCTTCCACAGCGGCCCCTGCTGGCTCGTTGGGCTTGCTGCACGCAGGCGATGGGGATTAGGTCCTTCCGGCTCCAATCTCTCCAATGACGCCACGTCGCTACTGACCTCCGACCAGTCGTTGTTCCGGGGGGACGTCCCTTCGCCGCTGCTTCTGCCGCTGCTTCTGCAGCTGCTTCTGCCGCTGTTTCGCCGCCATTGTTGTTACCGGTGCAGCTATTTTCTCTCTGGAGCCACAGTTCTCCCGACTACGGCCAGGTACCCATTTATCTACTCGCCTACTCGTATTATCTTCTTCATGAATATACAAAGATAATTGAAAACAGAGAGTTGCCTATCCACAAAGACATGGCTGATGTGGGCGTATCCAGACTAAAACCCCACCAACACCCAGCAATAAAATCTGCACAAGTCCTGCAACCGCACAATTTTGATCTAGGGAATGAATGGTTGCAAACATGGGTGCAATCAGTTCCACCTGATATCCATAACCTGATAAACACCAACGAGAGACCCTCAGGATTTGACTTGCCATGTAAAGTATGGAAGACGGCTAATTGAGGATGGTAGGAGGAGGATTGTTTTATCTGTACAGACTGGCCCTCGATCTATACCAGATCTATCCAAAGAGGCTAAGTAATGGTTTGAGAACATGTACAGTGGATTTTTTTTGGTCTTCTGACATATGTAAAATATTTGTGAGGCATTAGGCTCATATGTTTTCTGCTTAGGATGCTCAGTTACCCAAAATGAAACTACAAAAATAACTGGGATGTGAATATTAAGTGGCTCAGAGATTCAGATTCGCTTAAAATGTGATCCACAAATCTCTACCATTCTTACATGATTTTCATGCCAGCAAAGTTAGTTGTTCTTGTTCTTTTGCTAAGGGATGATTGCAAAGTACAATTCAGTTAATTTTTTTCAATCAACTGCTTATTAAATGATGTCTCATTCCAAGGGACTTGAGACGAGAATTCTGTCCAGTGTTGAATTGAAGGCTTGATCCTGGCACTGAGAGATGATTCAGTACATGTCCAGATCAGTTCTCCATGTCAGGCACTAACAACAACAATATGCTTGTCAATTCACGACTTATGGAGTCCTTGTTGCTGATCCAGACATGACGCACGTGCAGTGTGATGTGCATGTACTTATTAATTTTATTATTTTTTATTAATAGCATTCTTTATTATTTATTTAGAAAATGTACATTCTGCTTCTCCAGAGGCCTACTCAAGGCAGCCCACAAAGTAAAGCAATGTAATAAAACCATAAAAAGCATAAAATGGTCAATAAAACATAAAAACAAGCCAGGGCATAAAAACAATATTAATTCAAATTGCATGGATCACTTCTGAGTGTCTGGAGGTACAAGCCTGAGTGAGGCAAGAGCCAAAAAGGCACACTTCTGGACTCTCAGAAGCAAGTCATGTTCTTAGAAATGGTTCTCTAGGTGCCTGGCTCGAATCTGAGAGTCCAGAAATGCACACCTCTGGGCTTTGACATTTGGTCCAGCACAACTCAGAAAACTGTGTGTTGTGTCCACTGACCGCCACCGGAGGTCAGCGCATATACCCGAGCTTCAGTCTGGGAAGACAATGGGGACTAGGATCCTAGTCCCTCCACTGGGGAACCAATGGGAGCCATGGCGGGAGATTCAAACCCACCAATGGTGACCAAGGGGTGGTCCCCAGGTGTGTATATAGTTGGCCTGCCGGCCGTTTGTCTTTGTCTTGTTGTGTGCCTAATAAAGCGTGCTATGCACCACATCGTTGTCTGTCGTCGATCCATGCGGCTCCCACTACACAATACTGTGTCAAAGCGCCTGGTTCAAAAAATGGTTTTCTCCCCCCAGGCACTTGGGAAAATGAGTTAAAGGGGGGATGGGAAGGGGAGGCAAGAGATGGGGCTTCTCCACCCAGGTTTCAGCTCTGTCAAAGTTTGCAAGCTTCGACAGAAGAGCTTTGGATCAGAGCCCTAGGAGTGGAGAGAGAGATCACACTCTAACTGGCACAGAGAACTGTATGCATTTTTTCATATCTTTTATCTTCTATCTTTTTTTAGTAGTTGACTTTGAGTTTTCATTTTTTTTAAAAAAAAGCTGATAACACTTTCAGCCAGAATTATGCAAAAAAACAAACTCCACAACCCAGTTGTTTTATAAGGAAATAAAGAACAAAGTTAAAAGCGTTTTTTTATTTAGGGGTACAAGATTTTGAAGAAGTCTTGACTTTACTGTCAAGATAATGTGAACAGAATTTTATGCACCTGCCGCAGAACACAGTTTATTGCCAATAAATTTGACATTGTTAATCATTTGTGGAATTTCATGCTGCAGTGCTCTAGGAAAAAAAGAAAATTAAAGGAACCAGTCTTCAAATTCAGTCTAAAAGTGTTTTTCATCTAAGAAGCATTAATATATGCTAAATTTCAGTTAAAATGAAAATGCATTTTATATCATAGCCTTCTTTTAATGCAAAGTTCCTCTGCCTGTCAGTTATGTGGGAAGCAGCTGGCTTGCAGGCATTTAGGTAGTAGCAAAAGGAAGAAATTCACAGCTTCTGAATTGCGGTTGGACAGCAATATCTTTTGCCTCCTTGAAGAAAAAAAAATAAAATTATCATTTGGCATTGTCTGTAGAATAGCCAGGAGAGCCAAAGATTGCCTGGCAGCTGCAAGTTCTAGCTCTTAGCATTACATTAGTGGTGAGCTAGACTTGTTTTTAAGGGCTGAGAGAGCTCTGAGAGAACTGTGACTGGCCCAACGTCACCCAGCTGGCTCCATATAGAGGAGTGGAGAGTCGAACCGGGTTCTCCAGATTAGAGTCCGCTGCTCTTAGTCACTACATCAGACTGGCTCTCCCCCCTTGATGCGTGAGCTTATGAATGTGAGAGGCTCTGTTAAGTATTCTGTGCTTCATATCCTCTTAGACTTGCCTACCTTATTTGTTCATTAAAACTGCAAATCTGTGTTTTCTCCTGCCATTCCCTCACATCATCAAAATGCCACTTGGTCTTCAGGCATTCCTTTCCCTTTTGATTTGGCTCCACTATTCTGTGTCTCTTTTCAACTGCGATATTTTTTTAAAAAAAAAATCCTTTCCAAGGGTCTTCTGACCTCACTCCTTTTCTCTAAGGCCCATCTACTTCTGTTCTTTAGGACTTCTCACTCTAAACTCATCATTCTGTAACAAACCTCCTTCCAGCTGCTGTGACCCTTCATTGAGTTTCCTTGCTTGTTCGATGTGCCCCCCCCTCCCCCTCCACGCCACTTTTACCCAGTCTTCTCTAACTGTTTCAAGAATTGGCAGGGGCAAGAGCTTCCAGTGTCTAAAAAAAACTGTGCATGCTAAAATAGCCTCCCTGTGCCTGAAGATAGATGTGTATGTGCATGAATAAAGCTTGCATAATCTGCTCTTCTTTTGGTGAACATGCAGGATTTGGCTTTCTTAGGCATGGAAATGTAGCTCAGTTGTATCTTTTTTTTCCCAGGCCGTAACCAACTTTCTTTTTGCATATGAGAGAAAAATAAACAAACAAGGCAAGAAGAGGACCATGAAAAGGAACCCCTCGTCACATTGGTCTTCCCACAATAACACACTAGCTAGCTACAGGTCCTACCTCAGGTCTCCCTTCTTTCCTATGCCTCCCTCATTTTAAGAGAGCATCCTTGCACTTGGTGAAGAAGAAGAAGAAGAAGAAGAAGAAGAAGAAGAAGAAGAAGAAGAAGAAGAAGAAGAAGAAGAAGAAAAGATTGGATTTATACCCCGCCCTTCACTCGGAGTCTCAGAGCAGTTTACAATCTCCTTTCCCTTCCCCTTCCCACAACAAACATCCTGTGAGGTGGGTGGGGCTGAGAGAGCTCTGACAGAAACTGCTCTTTTTCAAGGAAAGCTGTGCCAGAACTATGGCTTGCCCAAGGTCATCCAGGAGCTGCAAGTGGAGGAGTGGGGAATCAAAACTGGTTCTCCCAGATTAGAGTCCGCGCACTTAACCACTACACCACGCTGGCTGCACTGTGAGGTTACCTGGGCAAAAAAATACACTACCACCCCCTCTAGTATACCAAAGAGTGCAACCAGGGCTATTTTTGGGCAGGAACGCACAGGAACGGAGTTCCGGCTGGCTCCCGAGTTGGCCATGCCCAGCAGGAACTCATTAGCATAATAGGCCACACCCAACAGCAGAAACTCATTAGGATTGGCTACAGTGGTGTATGGCCTAACATGCAAAGGAGTTCCTGCTACCAAAAAAGGCCCTGGGTTTTGACAACAAACAAGGTAAACAGAATAAGAAGCAAAAGGTTGGTGTGGCTGGATGTCCACACTTCTGGTAACATGGGGGTGCGGCCTAATAAGCTAATGAGCTGTGCCATCAGGGGTGTGGCCTAATATGCTAATAAGTTTCTGCTGTTGGGTGTTGCCTATTATGCTAACGAGTTCCTGCTGGTCTTTTTCTACAAAAAAAGCCCTGAGTGCGACCCTGGAGAACATAGAAGTTGGCCATCCTTACTTGAGACTATGACTTTAAGAGATCAGAGATAACTAACAGGCACAGATTACAGAGTGGGAAAGGAAGAGTTTATCTGGTCAAGGAGTCATAATTTTCTCAAATGTAGCAGTTAGTACTAACCCATATGTTTATTTTTTAAAAAATATATCCCATTTTTGTCCCTGTTCAGGACCTGAAGTAGCTTTCCCCTCCTCCACTTAATCCTTACAACAGCAACCTTGCGAGGGTAGGCTAGGCTGAGAGATTGTGACATGGCCAGAGTTACCCGGTGAGCCTCCATGGCAGAGCACTGATTCAAAACCACTTGTCCCACGACCTGGGCTCCTCCACATTCTCATTTTCACTGCTTGGGTGTCCCTATTGCTTTGTGTGTTTTTTTTCTTTTATGCACATGTTATACACCCTCCGTTGGTTGATTCAATATTACATTGCTATCCAGCATACATCTCTTTGCAGATTTAGACTGCAGGTTTTTATGCCAGACATAAACTGGTGCAATATCGAATTGACCACTAGAGGGAGCAAAACACACGTGGGGGGGGAAACACCCTGAAGCAATAGGGAGCCTGTATTAGGAACACGGAGCTGCGGTGGCTCGAGTGGTTAAGACGCTGAACTGCAGGCTGTAGAAGGTCGGTAGTTCAGCAGTTCAAGACCCGGGTGCCGCATGATGGAGTGAGCTCCCGTCTCTAGTTCCAGCTCCTGCCAACCCAGCAGTTCGAAAGCAAGAAATTGCAAGTAGATAAATAGGTACCACTTCAGTGGGAAGGTAACAGCGTTCCGTGCACCTTGGTGTTTAGTCATGCCGGCCACATGACCACGGAAACGTCTTCAGACAGCGCTGGCTTTGAAACAGAGATGAGCGCCGCAACCCTAGAGTCGGATTCGACTGGCTTTCAAGCAAGGGAACCTTTACCTTTACCATTTTATTAGGAACACACAAGTGACGAAAATGAGAATGCGGAAGAACCGGCTATGACCACTATACCACACTAACGCTCCATGCCAGTGTGTGGAGCAATCAGTGGAATTAGGGCAAAGGAATCAAACCAGTGGTACAGTGGGCAACTTGTGTGAACTGTGACCTTAGGGTACCACTACACTCATGACTACAATTCTAGTGGAAATTCAGAGATGTGCGCACAGCCTCCCAAGGATAGGAGTGGGAAGCGGGCCATCTCCCTCTGTAGTGCTGGGTGCATTCTAGACTTTACTGGAGCCCCGTCACTTGATAATCCAAATTAATTTTGGCATTTTCTTCGTAACATCGGGCGGGGAAGTTCGACAGGAGGTAAGGGCATATAGGTAAAGGTAAAGGTTTCCCTTGCTCGAAAGCCAGTCGAATCCGACTCTAGGGTTGCGGTGCTCATCTCCGTTTCAAAGCCGAAGAGCCAGCGCTGTCCGAAGACGTTTCCGTGGTCATGTGGCCGGCATGACTAAACACCGAGGCGCACGGAACGCTGTTACCTTCCCACCAAAGTGGTACCTATTTATCTACTTGGAATTTCTTGCTTTCGAACTGCTAGGTTGGCAGGAGCTGGAACTAGAGATGGGAGCTCACTCCGTCATGCGGCACACTCGGGGCTCGAACTGCTGAACTACCGACCTTCCACAGCCTGCAGTTCAGCGTCTTAACCACTTGAGCCACTGCAGCTCCAAGGGCATATAAGGGCTATTCAAATCCATACTTCTTTTACTACCAGATGCCACTAGTAATCTGTAAGAAAACTGGCACATCACAATGCTTTTGATCTGCAATAGGTGAAGGGGGGGGATGACACTTTTTTGGTTTGGGAACGTCCCTAGAGATTTCTGAACCGTGAACGATAAACATATAAATGATTGAAAATAAGGTACGCTGTAATTCAGGAGTTGAGAACATTGTTAATGAGGCTATAAGTGTTGCATTTGTAACCATTCTGGGGCAGAGGAATGTGTAGTAATGTTTCTGTTTTGATGAAACGTAGAAGGGGAAGGAAATACAAGCATCTGGGTCACCACCTGCAGAAAAGCAGATAGAAACTTCATTGCGCTCGAAAGTCTGATTTTCCTAAAGATCTTTAATGCTGTAAACTGAATTTCCAAACTAGATGGAAGTTTTGTTTGTACGAGCCTCCCGCTGTCCTCTTAAGCAGATGACATTCGAGTGTGTTTCCTCCTGGCATTACCGTCTGATCTAATCTTGCGTTTGTTTACTCAGAAGTAAGTCCCACTGGGTTCTGTGAGGCCTAATTTCAAGCAAACATTGTGGCCTTGCTCTTTTAATTTAAGAAGCAACAATTGGGATCAGGGGAAAACCCGCAGGACACAAAGATGTGCCCAGACAGACATGAGATTTGCCATCTGTAAAGAAATAAGGGGTAAAGCCACACAAAATGTTTTGGACAATGAAATCAGGATCCACAGTTAAGTGTTTCTTTGGGTAAACTAGGGATGCCATCTCCAGACTACAGAGATCAATTCCCCTGGAGAAAAGGGATGCTTTGGAGGGCAGACTCTATGGTCCCCGCTCTAACCAGGCGCCACCTCCAAATCTACAGCAGGGGCGTCAACCATGCAGCCCGGGGGGCTGGATCACGCCCCCCGGAGGGCTTCTATCAGGCCCGCAGTGGAACTGGCTGTCTTCTACTTCTTCTTCCAGTTCTGCTGCTGCTGCTGCGTCATCATAGGTTTGCAGCTTACAGATATACACCTGAACAGCATACTCAAGATTGCAACAGCAGACATTCTGTGTCAAGCCCGCCCTGGGCTCCGGGGGCAGCGTCTCCCGTGGCCGTGACTTCTCATGGTGGGGGAGGTCCGACGGCTCTGGGAGACAAGGCTTGTAAAGCAGAGGGGGAGCGTTGGGGCCTCAGATGGGTAGGGGACGGAGTTGAACGCCACTCCGTAGGTCCCTCAGCCTCTCAGCGTCCCTCCTGGACTCTTCCTCTCTCTCACAGCGTCAGGTATTTCCGAGCACGTCCTTCCTCCCCGGCCCCTTCGCTCTCCTCTCCTTTATACCCAGCTCCCTCACCCAGTGTCGTCTCCCGTCCCCGCCTCCCTCTCATTCCTCCCAGCCCCGCCCCCTTGATAAGCTCCGGCGCCTTCCCTGGCTGTGGTTGTAGCTATGGGCGTGTGGGGTTTCGTGGGGCTGTGGGGTGGTCGTCAGGCCCTCCTCAACTCCTTCAGCCTCTCCTGCTGCGCCCTGCGGCTCTGCACTCTGCGGTCGGGCGGGGTTGAGCCGTTGTGTCTCGGCTGCTCTGACAGGGTTCGGTGAGGGGGTGCCTTCTCGCTCTGCAGGTCCCCTGGGTGAGTTGGTGCTTGTTGGGGTCTCTGGGGGGTGCAGGGCAAGTCCCGGGGGTTCCAAACCGGGACATTCTGATGCAATAATTCAGAGCAAGAGGTGTCAGTTATCTGACACTGCTAAATAAACAAAGTATTGCAAGAGTGCTTAATGTTTTAAGCATGTTTTTATTTTAAGTAAAAAGAACCCCTTTGTGTCTGTGTCCTTTATAAAGTTTATATCTCCGCTACCTGGCATCAATGCTCCCTCTAAGCCATGAAGTCTTGTGAGCAAAAATTCTACTTTGTGAGCTACTGGCATTAAAGTTCTGAGTGCATGATTTGGCGGCTGCATAAATTAGTTTGCTCTGGAGCCATCCTTCCCAAGCAAAGACAAAAATGTGTGAGCCGGAGGCTAAAAAACTGTGAGCCAGCTCACACTAACTCAGCTTAGAGGGAACACTGCCTGGCATTACCTTTTATGACACGCATGGCCCGGCCCGACAAGGTCTCGTTTATGTCAGATCCGACCCTCATAACAAATGGGTTCCCCACCCCCCCGCCCCCCGCCAGTGGCCCAAGGGAACCTGGCAGCCCTCGGAAGACAGGTGCAATGTTTTAGGAATGGGAGAGGTGGCTCCACAGCACCCTTGTGGCTCTGTAAACGGTGAATGTGTATTTCTCACAATCTCAGGACAATCTGGTTTTGCAGCGCTGAAGGGCAGCTCAGTTTGCACAAGGAAATGCTGTCTGGTCTCTGTGACATTATAAAACGTGCTTCACCTCCACAATCCCCTGCCTGGTTTTGAAGGGCTTTTGTGTTTTTTTTGAGCACATGAAGCTTCCTTATATAATCGATCCACCTGGTTCAATATTTTTTTCCTTTTTACTGGCAGAGACTCTCCGAGTCCTCAGATCTTTGCCAGTCAAGCTATCAGAGACCCTGTGTGCCTTCAAAGGAGGCGCTGTGCCGCAGACGTGTGGGGTTCTTCCCTTTTAAATGCTTGCGAACTGTTGGGGAAATCAGACAAAGGAGTTAAAGTCTACATAGAGAAACATGAAAAAGGCACGCACGCTGCTTAATGAATGGGAAGGTGAGAATAAAGCCGTGAAACTGGCCTCCCAATACAGGTGAAGAGCACACTGCAGAGTAGTAAAATTCAGTGGGTCAGCCGCGTTGGTCTGAAGCAGCAGAACAAAGTTCCAGTGGGGGCATCTTTAAGACCAACACAGTTTCATCCAAAGTAAAAGCTTCTGTGTGCAAAGCACACTTCTTCAGACAAATGAAACAAAATCTCCTCAAGGGCTACTTACAGGAAAAAAGGGGGTGTGGGGGGCAGCCCTTAGGAGGGGCCACTCAGAGCCAAGATGCATACGCAGAGCTGAAATTGGATCATGGGGTGGGTAAGATCAATGGAGGCCCCGGTCACAGGGTCCAGATAACGTGGGGGGGGGGAGGTGTGGCTGTTCGCCCCGGAGCAAAATAAACCGCGGTAGCCCGATCACACGGTCCCCCGAGTCTCCACACTTAGGCTGTTAGCTGGCCGTCACACGGCGATGCTGGAGCATGGCAAAGAAGCGGCACGGCAAGCGTTTCTGTGGAGCAGCACTGCTTTCAGTTATGTGTTTCTGCGCATGTGCTTACGAAAAACATCCGGTTTGCGACGGGACGTGGATGGGCGCCGGATGCCACAGGATACTAGCGTCCCCACGATCAGACGCCCGCCCCTGCCCTGCATTTTCTGGATACTAGTGCACTTTCCGCGGTACTTTTTATTGCACATCTTCGGCGGGATGCCACAGGTTGGCCACGGGTGCGCTAAGCTTCCCAGAAGTTGTGGTGTGAGCGCACCCCAAAAATCCACCTGACATTCGTGCCTTTAGCGCGGCAAATGCCGGATAGCAGCAAATTAGCATGTAAATGCAAGAGTTAACAGAGAGATGTGAAAATGAAGCTAGAGTCCAGCAGTACCCCCAAGACAAACCAAGCTCAACCCTGTGTACATGTGGTCCTGTGGTATAGTAGCGCGGGGCAGGGCTCTTTTTGTAGCAGGAACTCCTTTGCATATTAGGCGACATATCTCTAATGTAGTCAATCTTCCAAGAGCTTACAGAGCT
>NW_015169779.1:1383045-1403026 GCF_001447785.1 Gekko japonicus | reverse complement strand
CCTCCTCTTCTTCTTCTTCTTCTTCTTCTTCTTCTTCTTCTTCTTCTTCTTCTTCTTCTTCTTCTTCTTCTTCTTCTTCTTCTTCTTCTTCTTCTTCTGCCATGGAAGCTGGCTGGGTGACCTTGGGCCAGTCTCTCTCAATCCAGCTTCCCTTGTTGGAGAAGGAGGTTGTAAGCCATGTTAGTTACCTGAAAGGGGGAAAGATATGTATAACTATTTTTTAAAAAAATATATTAATTTGACTTCATCATTGTCTTTCAAAAACATCACAGAGGAGCTTCAAATTATTTGCTACTTTACCCTAGTGTTTCCCTGGTTTTGGCTGAAAAGGGCTGGTCTCTTCTCAAAGTTAGGATGCATGCGCGATCTTCAACAAGTGGCAAGGTTAGGAGATGGTGGTGGAAAAATAAGATGGCCCTGTACCAAGCAGGAGCCAAGAGCTGGGATGAGGCAAGTTGCCAGCAGGGGTCTCCAGCTCTCCAATCCATGCAGTCGAGGGAGTCCTTCCATCCATGACAGAATGGAAGCAGATAGGAGTGGCTGCAACAGCTGGTAGTTGCAGGAGTTGACAGCCCAGGTGGTCCACTACTCCCTTGGCATTGCCACTTTCTGGGGGACGTGGGAAGCCCCCAAAGTAGGTCAAGACCCCTATCTTTGGGCAGCTGCGATGAGGCTCTTGTCAGGCACAAAGAGGCCAACCAGTTTGCTATTAGATCAGAGCTCCAGAAATCCCAGGGTGTTGTGGTCTCTAGTAATTCCATTGTGGCATCTGGGACTTTGAGCAGTCTTTTTTTGTGTGTGTAACAATGTCTTTTGTGTATAAGGTGCCATGTCCCTATAGGATTTTCAAGGCAAAAGACGGTCAGAGGTGGTTTACCATTGCCTCTCTCTGCGTAGCAGTGCTGCAATTCCTTGGTGGTCTCCCATCCAAATACTAAGGAGCGGCAACCCTTTCTAGCTTCCAATATCTAATGAGATAGGGCTATCCTGAGCCATCCAGGTCTGAAGGAACTATACAGTCTGAAGGAACTATACGGTCTGAAGGAAGAGTATGGTCTGAAGGAACTATACAGCTGCCAGTTCCGTTTTGGCCTCAGTTCAAAGTGCTGGATCTTGATTTTAAAGCCTTAAAGGATTACCTACCCCCGCGGGGAGGCCCTGCTCCGTATATCTTCAACCTCTGGTGTAAAGTGGTGACCACTAGAGGGTGCGGCCTTCTCTTTTGTGGTGCCTCACATTTGCAGATCTCTTATGGCCACCTACCAGATACCAACATTGTTAAGCTTTTGCTGCCAAGTGAAGACATAAGTTTCCCCCAAATCTTCAATTGAATTTCCCCCCTTCTTAAGGTTGCCAACTCCGAGTTCGCAAATTCCTGGAGATTTGAGGGTGGAGTGTGGGGTTTGGGGTGGGGAGTAGGATATAATGCCACACAGTCCGCCTTCCAAAGCAGCCATTTTCTCCAGGGGAAGAGGAATACATGTTTTGAATAAATAAGTGAATAATATATGTAATCTGGAGATCAGTTGTAATTCTGGGAGATCCCCAGCCACCACCTGGAGGTTGGCAACCCTACCCCCTTTTTCCTGTTGCCCCTCCCTTCTGTATTGTCTTTTAATGTTGATTTTGCTGCTATTGTTATTTTAAATAACTTAATACCTATTAACAGTGTTACTATTACTGTTCTCTTCCAGTGTTTCAATTCTAGAAAGGCTAGTCCCTCTTGGCTAGTGGGAAGTTTAAATATTTCAAATAAAAGAGAGCCAGTTTGGTGTAGTTAGGAGCACAGACTCTAATCTCGGAGAACCGGGTTTGATTCCCCACTCCTCCACATGCAGCTGCTGGTGTGACCTTGGGTCAGTCACAAGTTCTCTCAGAGCTGTTCTCTTAAGGGCAGTCCTCGAAAGAGCTCTCTGAGCCCCACCTACCTTACAGGGTGTCTGTTGTGGGGAGGGAAGGGAAAGGAGATTGTAAGCCACTCTGAGACTCCTTTGGGTAGTGAAGGGCGGGGTATGAATCCAGTCTCTTCTTCTAAATGGGGCATTCTTCATATACTGCAGGGGTGTGCAAAAGTGAAGTGATTGGTGATAACCTTCATGTCAAGAACAGATGGCTTTCAGCTAGCTCACCAAAACCAAACAAAGGTTAGTGGAAAAGAGGGCCAATATTAAAACCTTTTCATAAAAAGAGGTACATGTATTTATTGATAATATCAAATTAAAACATATATAGGGGCCCAATTATAACCAATATATATAAAACATAACCATAACCAGGGCTAAAAGAGTTGACCTGATGCGTTTCGGCCGAATCGGCCTTCCTGCTTTTTACTTGTGAATGGGAAGGTGAGAATAAAGCCGTGAAACTGGCCTCCCAATACAGGTGAAGAGCATACTGCAGAGTAGTAAAATTCAGTGGGTCAGCCGCGTTGGTCTGAAGCAGCAGAACAAAGTTCCAGTGGGGGCATCTTTAAGACCAACACAGTTTCATCCAAAGTAAAAGCTTCTTGAGCACTGCTTTTTACTTGTGAATATTGTGGCAACACAATCAAAGAAGGTTATTTGTGGACCATAGGTGGATTTTATAATCACTGGGCTAGTGATTGCACTAAAAAGGTTTCATGTGCATATTTATCCTGTGCCTGGTTATTTTACTTCTGAACAATTTACTTTATGGTCCTTGTTGAATTTATAGTTTGTATATATTCCTGATTGTGTCTTTATGAATGTAACTATTTACCATTTAGCCACATTTGTATGACCTCTGAGGAAGGCCGATTCGGCCGAAACGCGTCAGGTCAACTCTTTTAGCCCTGGTTATGGTTATGTTTTATATATATTGGTTATAATTGGGCCCCTATATATGTTTTAATTTGATATTATCAATAAATACATGTACCTCTTTTTATGAAAAGGTTTTAATATTGGCCCTCTTTTCCACTAACCTTTGTTTGGTTTTGGAGTTCTTTGTTAGGTTTAGTTTCTTTCCCTTTTTTGTTCTTTCAGCTAGCTCAGGCATGAGCCCAAGTACAGATCGCTTTCGAACAAATATACTGATTATTTTTACTGTGTTATAAGTGTTCATGGCTCCTGGTAGATTCATAGGCTAAAATAGAGAAGTTCCAATCAATTTACAATCTAAAATTATACTTGCAAACTAAATTGTGTTGTTGCAATGACTGAGAGTATTTATGTGTTCTGCCTCATATTCATGCATTGTGATATTGCAGGTCACATCTGGCATGCCTTCTTATATATGTAATATTTCTCTTTCCTGTAGAATACCATAAGTGTGTAAGAACATAAGAAGAGCCCTGCTGGATCCCACCAGTGGTCCAGCTAGTCTAGCATTCCATCTCACACAGTGGCCAACCAGTTCCTCTGGACTGCCAAAACGGAGTATAGAGGCTGAGGCCTTCCCCTGATGTTGCCTACTGGTTCTGGGATTCAGAGGGTTAGTGGAGGTTCCTCTCAGTCGCCAGGGCTAGTAGCCATTGATGGACTTATCCTCTAACCCCCTTTTAAAGCTGCTTATTCCTGTGGCCATCACTAATTTCACATTTCAATCACTCTCTGTGTAAAGTAGTATATCCTTTTGTCTGTTCTGAACCTACTGCCTATCAGTTTCATTGGATGCAACTCCCTAGATATGTTTGTGTTTGTTTGTTTCTGTCACAAGAAGGCAGTTTATTCAACTTTGTTTCCTACATCTTGACAGAGAAGCTAGGAGAAGAGGAAATGTCAGAAAACCGAGGAAGGGGGGAATCAAGCAGATAAGGAAGGTTTTTGAACTTAAGAAAATCACCATATCTAACAGCAAACTGTCCAGCCCCAGCGTAGAGGATGAAAGCTGCATCCTGGGTTACCCACTGACAAGATGTCTCTATATACTTTGGAGACTTTCCCAGTATGCAGAAAATTATTACCTAGTAAATTAACCCCCTACAAATGCTTCAAACACAGCCTGCTGATGATTAAATATTGTCCGGGAGGGACAGAATTTTGAGAGTAACTGAGAGATTTTTTTTTTTTAATGAAGAATTGGGGAAATGAGACTGCTCAAGTCTTTCTTAGCAGATTCCGGAGAGAAGAGTTTGGACAGTGGCCTGGAATTTCCAGATTGTTTACCCCTCCCATATTCCTTTATTTATTTACTCATTTATTTACTTCTGTGCTGCCTTTACACCCAATTCAAATCCCCCAAGGTGGCCTGTCTACCCCTCGGTCTCCCAGAATTTGGCTTAGAAGAAATAATTGAAGAAATGAGATGAAGTTATATGAAGGGGGGGGGGGGGAAATGACTCAACTTCCATTTCCTTCTAATCAATCCTGCAGATGGCCCCTAGAAGATGGCCATGCGGATGGAGAGTCAGCATCGCCAAGAACCTGTGGACGTGCCTGTCTTCCCTCATGGAGGAGAAAAAGAGGTGTCTCTTCAGAGAGAGAGAGAGAGAGAGAGAGAGAGAGAGAGAGAGAGAGAGAGAGAGATATGGACCAAACTTGCAGATGATGAGAGGCACAGCCCTCTAGCATGGCAAAATAAGGAGGCAAGACGTTGTGCTCTGATTCTGTTACCGATATAAGCATATTGTCGTCGTCCCCCCGTCCCCCCCCAATCTCCAAGCATATGGACTTGCCTTTATTCCCACAGTATTATCATCTGTTTTCAGCTCTGGAGAATGTAACTGAGAACATGCCAGCAGTTTGGACCGTGGGCCACTCTGATAAATAAAATGAAAACTTTAAAAATCTGCTGCACTTATATTAGGGCTGGGGCTTCAACACCGAGAAGGTGGATTAATGAAAAACCTTTTGATTATTTTTTTTTAAAGATGCACCTAAGTCAATCGGGCAGCCCATTAAAATTGATTATTTTGAATGCGAGTACTTATAGAAACAGAAGAAGACAGGTGGTGTTCTGGAAGACACTTGAAAGCCAGTCCAAACCCCAGTTTGTCAAAATGTTATCATTCCATTGTTTTTTTGTGCATTTAGGTTATAAAACCTGCTCCCTAATGAGCACGAAAGTGCTCTGGAAACCCTTCCATGGCCTTTGGAAAGGGGCCACATATTGGTTGATGGTGTCATAAATTATGGCCTCTTTTTTTAGCAAGATACTGGCTGCCAGTTGAAAAGGACAGGCATAACTTGTGATTCTGTTTTTCAAGTGGGCTTTGTCCAATGAGAAAAATGGATGCAGCTGTCTTTTAAATTAACCTTGTAGACCTCTGAATGCTTGTTGAAATTATAATGCATTTAGCATTCTTGCTTTATGTCGGGAAATGCAACTCTGCCAGACATCTCAGAGTTAGGAGGCAGAAACCCTATGTGTGTTATCGGGGAGCATAGGTTTCCATAGTGATAACCCCCTGAAAGAAAACAATGGTATAGCTCAAGGTATTAATTTGGAAGGAGTACCTAATTTATTTTGCTGCTACACAACTGCACTTGATAATGAAAAAGCTCTGGTAGGGTGAAGTTATGCCATGCTCAGTATAGGGTTGCCAAGTCCCCTCGTCACTCCAGTGGGGGGATTTGGGGGGCATTCTGGGACAGCCCTAACGTGATGACTTTGGTTTGAGTTTTGCCCTCAGACCAGAGCGTTTCTGTTATGTACTGAGCCTGAACATACCTGGAAACCGACTAAACTTGTGCACCAAAACAATAGATAGACAGGATCCTGGAATGGACATATTGAGTAGTAGTTGTAATGTAAATAGCCTACCACGGGGAGTGTGTGTGTGGGGTGTGTGGTGTTTTCCATGCATATGAGCAGGGCTCCAGCCCTGCTAGAGTTGTCTTAGAGTTAAGCTGAAATCACTAATAAACCATGAGCTGATCACTCTACGCGTCTCGAAACCAGTATATTTCAGTTTCCATACGGCGTCCCTGGCATGATGACATCTCCTCTATGTGTGGCTGTTTGAGAATGGGGTTTCTGCCACTGGCCAGTTGGCTGGCAGCAGGCTGAAGCCCTGAAAACCAGCGGAACCCGCATCTTAATCTGGGGATTGGCGAGCCTGTCGCAATAGCATCGTTCAGCACATTGTCTGTCTGTATAGCCCACCTTTCTCACTGAGACTCAAGGAGGATTTTGTGGTGTAAAACTATGCAATCAAATAGCACGAGAGATCTAATAAGCAATGCAATAGAACTAGGCTTTAGTAAGTACTGACTTCAGAGAAATTAAGCAGTGTTCAGATACCGTGGAGACAGGACTTCTTTCTACTTTGGAGTAAAGCTTATGTGCTGTTTAGATCTTCCAGCCTCATTGCACAACAATTGGAAATATAAGAATTTTCAGAGATTTCATGAGAGACCCAAGATTTTGCCCTTTTCAAGAATTCTTTTGCATCTTCCACTGTGTTTTATAATTATTAGAAGCACGCTGATCAAGGAATCTGAAACAGCGGAATACATAATGAGGCTGTACATGTTATAGTTTTGAACGGTCCAATTTTTTCCACATAAGAAGTGCCTTAGTAAATCAGAATCAGGTTCACCTGGTCTAGATAACTTTTTTCAACAATAGCCAGTTAAATGCTGTTGGAAGCTCACACAGCTGAGTATGAAGGTAATAACTGTCCTTGTTTGCTGATAGCATCTGGTATTCAGCGGTTGATCTAAGCTTAATGTGAAAAAGAAATTTAGTAAGGGTAAGCTGATTGATAAGACCATCCTCTATTAATTAGTCTCATCTTTTTTGAAGTCCATCTTCCATCCCCAGCGGGGGACTTTGGGGGCGTTCCTGGAGGGGGCGGGGCATCCCCGACGTGATGACGTCGCGTTGGAGACGTCCGCCGCCCCTCACCCGCCCGCATGCCGGATCTCCAGAAACACCAGTTCCTTGCACTTAAAGGAGCCGGCGTTTCCCTTTTAAGTGCACGAGCCAGGGTTTCCCCTTTAAGAGCAAAGAGCCGGCGTTTCCCTTTTAACTGCACGAAGCTGGCATTTCCCTGCAAGCCTGATCTCAAGCGGAGATCGGGCTTGGGAGGAAATACGGGTTCCACGCACTTAAAGGCAGCCACCCCCCTCTCACAAGAGAGAAGGGAGAGTTTAGATAATATTTGAGAAATAATTGGGGGAGCTATCTAGAGAATCATGAATTGCGCAAATTGAAAAATTGATGAGGCAAAAAACATAATAGAGAGGTGAATTGATGAATGTATGAACTCATTATTATTTGTATGGTTTATTGATGAATTTATTAATTTATTATTATCGGCACGGTTTATTTTCATCGATGTGTTAAATATGTAGGATTAATTTGTTAACTTCTTTGTCAAAATTAATAAAAAGATTTATAAAAAAAGAGAGAGAGAGAGAAGGGAGAGGGGTGGCTGTGGGTGTTGGGGGTCGGGGCTTCCCCGCCGGCCATCTGGCTGGCGGTGGGTAGAAACCCCCCCCAAAAAATGGGGGACCCCTGGCAAATTGGGGGGTTTGGCAACCCTAGGTCAGTGCCGCATCCTAGGTGTGATGATTCTATAAGTTTCAGGAAAACCCTAGAACATTAGGCCTTCAGTGTCAGTCCATTATCATTCCTTCAATATTTCTGGCTGCTTCCAGGGCAGACTACTTCACTTTTACTTCAAAACTGGAGTGCTGATTTTGTGGGGTTTTTTTGGAGTATCCACACGATGTTTGGCTCTAATTGTCCCCTTCCCACAGTTCCCCCCATCCTTGGTACATTCTTTCTCTAATCTTCTTTACTACAATTTTGTTAGAAAGAACACAATCAATCAATCAATCAATCAAACCTTTATTGGCATATTGTGTTAAAACTGACAGGCAAGGAAATACAAAAGTCATATACAATCAATGATACATTCCCTCCTCTTAGAAGCCAAAAATAGAAATTTGGCCACCATTTCCATAATCACTGAGGAGCGAGTAGAGAGTAAATAAGATCTTCCATTCATCAGAATGATTTACTAGGTTTCTCAACAAAGGCTCGAGATACAATGATCAAACGTCACGATAGAAGATACAGTGTAGAAGGATATGCTCCAGAGTCTCGATTTCATTCACATCACAAGGACATTAACTATCCACATAAGGAGTCTTAGAGAACCTACCACCCAGTACAGCCGAAGGCAGCATATTAAAACGGCCAAACATAAAAGCTCTTTGATAATGAGGAGTGGTTAAACAGAAAAAATATTCTGCTATAAACCCTTGGGGAGGAAACCCTACCTTCGAGGGGGAGCATCTACCTGAAGCCAGGCTAATCAGTCTAAACTGGTTAGCATGCCACCTGAATGGGAAAACACCTATTTTTTAAAGTTTCTACCCACATTATTATTGGAGCTGCGGTGGCTCAAGTGGTTAAGATGCTGAACTGCAGGCTGTGGAAGGTCGGTAGTTCGACAGTTCGAGACCCAAGTGTGCCGCATGACGGAGTGAGCTCCCGTCTCTAGTTCCAGCTCCTGCCAACCTAGCAGTTCGAAATCAAGAAACTGCAAGTAGATAAATAGGTACCACTTCAGTGGGAAGGTAACAGCGTTCCGTGTGCCTTGGTGTTTAGTCATGCTGGCCACATGAGCACGGAAACGTCTTCGGACAGCGCTGGCTCTTCGGCTTGGAAACGGAGATGAGCACCGCAACCCTAGAGTCGGACAGGACTGGCTTTTGAGCAAGGGAACCTTTATCTTTACCTTTACCCACATTATTACCATTTGCCTTTGGTCAGCCCCTCACAACTCCTGATTCAGGAGCTGTGGTTAAGTGGTAAAAGCGTCTGCTTGACATGCAGAAGACCCCAGGCTCAATCTCCAGTGCCTCCAATTAAAAGGACAAGACAGTGGGTGGTATGAATGACCCAACCTAAGACTCTTGAGAGCTGCTGCAATCTGAGTAGGCCATATTGACTTTGATAGACTGTTGTGTACTAGCTGAACCGACACGTGGCCCAACAAACTAGCGTAGCTTTGCTACCAGGGACAATAGAGTCCTAGGATCCGAAAACCCACCATCCGGCGAGTAGGGATTCTAAAGAGAAACCTATGAGATTGTAACTGTTGTATATAGCCTATCACGGGTGTGAGGGTGTGTAATGGGTGTGGTTGTAAACGGACATATAAGCAGCCTTCAGGCTAGCTCCTGTATCTCTCTTTTCCTGAAATCACTTAAGTAAAGTATGAGCTGAAATCACTCGACGATGCGTCAGTCTCAGTACTTTATACAGACCAATGGTTTGGTTCAGTATAAGGCCCTTTCATGAGTCCACGTGTGTTCAAGAATCACCGTTTGGATTGGAGGAAGCCTCCTAAAGCTGGAGGAAGGCTTGAAACTTTACTGAGTGGAGTGGTAGGAGACAAGCCAATATCTCTTGAAATGAGATGTGGGAAGGGAACAGGTTGTGCTGGAAAGATGAATAGTTTGACCTACCCCATGTTTAGTTTAAGATATTGGCAGGGCAATTAGAGGGAAGTTGTCAAAACAATCACTAGAGATGTGGCGTTGGGCAGGAAACAGATGACAAGTGATCTGGAGTAGAAGTATACATACGAGAACAGCATAAATGTATCCTTTTCAGAAGCTCCATAACAATAATGAATGCTGCTCATTTACAAGTCAATGGAGACAGGTTCCCGGTCTGTTTCTAATGTACAGTTTGAAAGGCTGATTTTTAACCAGTAAAGTCCTGGCCAATATAGGACTAGGAGACCTAAGGGTATGCCTTCTCCCATATCACCTTCCCCAAATGAGAGCTCTGGAGAACTTGGAGAGCCGCTGCTAGTCTGAGTAGACATTACTGAACTTGATGGACCAAAGCTCTGAGTCAGTAGAAGGCAGCTTCATGTGTATTTTTCCTGCTGTACCACCAGTGGGCTTAAAAACAACAACAATCTGTAATAGATATTGTGCTACAGCCATAACTAATAAGGCTATAGCAATTACTGTGTGTGTGTTTTTACAGTGTCTATAGGAAAGTGTAACTCCATTGTTTTAAACTAGTTTTTAATCACTTTTGTAAATCGTTGTTCTCTTTTTAACATTTATATTTAATGTATTGCCTTTTAGCCTAAGACTGTAATGGGTTTGGGCAATTTGCAATGAACTCTTCTGCTACTATTATTACTACTAACACTACTAATTGCTGCTTTTTTTAAAAGCCAGCTGGTGGTGTGGTGGGGCAAACTGGCAGCAGGAAGAAGAAAGTGCCCAGAAAACTCTGAGGCATTTGCTGCAACCACAGAGCAGTTGTTTGGGAAGAGGGTATTTTCCATGTTTTTCTTTGGATCCTCTCATGCCTGTTATTCCCACCCTGCGCCACCAGAGGGCTTGTTGAAAATCGTTATATAACTGTATACAAGTGATGTTGGGGGGGGGTCTAGTACGCATAAAAGGGTAGTGTGAGGAAATGGCTCCAGTGTGAGCAGGGAGGGTTGAAAATCTGCACAGACAATGTGGGCAATATCTCCTTTGCCTATGATCTTTCCTGGAAAGATAACTCCAAAGCAGGTTTTAGAAAGATCACAGTGATGCAGGAGAAAGCCGGGAAGGTGGACAGGTTGGGGCGGGGGGGTTGCGGCAGAGCAAAATGTCTGTGTGGGAGTTGCCTATGAGAGGAAACTCCTGATTCAGGATCTGAGGTCTATAACAGGCCTGTTTTCTCCTATCTAACTGCAATTTTGATTGAAGGACCCCTTGGGTGAGGGATATAATCCCAGAGAATTTCATCCCAGTTGGATGGGTATGGAGGCAGTTGTACATAGGACTATGTTTCAGACTTTTAACCAGGTGAAATGACTCTTACATTGGTTTCCTAATATGACCGCTTTTCATTTCACTACAAAACAACCTGGGTTAAAGTTTTTAAGGTGGCCCAATCCATATACAATTTATGGTGTGCGTTATGTATTGTGCCAGAGACTCAGTTCTAGCAACACCTAGAAAGGCTGAGCTAGCTCCTCAACAATTTTGTTGTTGTTCAGTCGTACAGTCGAGTCCGACTCTTCGCGACCCCATGGACAAGATCTCACCAGGCCCTCCTGTTTTCCGCCGTCCTCTGAAGTTTGCTCAATTTCATGTTCGTTGCATCTATGACACTGTCTCACCATCTCATCCTTTGCCGTCCCCGTCTTCTTTGACCTCCAATCTTTCCCAGCATCAGGGTCTTCTCCAGTGCGCCAGTGTCCTGGAACTAGCCAGTCGACACGCAGTGACTTGTAAATAGCCTATCACGGGGAGTGGGAGTGTGCTGGGTGTGGTGTTTTGCACGAATATAAACAGGGCTCTGGCCCTGCTAGAGTTGTCTTAGAGGTAACTGGAATCACTAATAAACTGTGAGCTGATCACTCTACGCATCTTGAACCTAGTACATAATTGTGTGTGAAATAATGTGTATGTGTTTTTTTTTAAACAGCGAGTTTCCTGCGTATAATTTTCAAACCCATCACTCACACAGAGGCAAGTTATATGAACGACAACACAGCAGGGGGTCAACTCTGCATTTGTGAACTAAAGACTCAAATTGTGTGTTTTTTTGTTATTAATATTTTATTGAATTTTTCACAAAGTATAATCAAGAAACCTTATAATTTGACATTAAATACAGAACATCTAACATAAACAGTATGCTAACTTATCATGTAAAGGTGTAAAACATGTACAAAAATCCAACATCTGTGAACTATGTGCAGTAGAAATCAGAGTGACCAAACATCAATCTTGTGAGTATGTAATAACTTGGTGTTTCAGAGTTCCGTGTATCTTAGAGAGACTTCCTAGCCAAAACTTGTGGGTGGCCAGGCTAATCTTTGTTATACTCCTAATGTGTAGATTAAACCTATAGAGAAGCTTAGTATTTACAACCATTCATGATACTGAGACCAAAATGTGGGAACAAATTCTTCTTTAGTGAGAAAGTCCAGCATGGGATTTATTTATGTATGGGAATGAATTTAGTGGAGATCAGCCGAAAAGACTCAAATTGTTTTGAAAAGCACTAGTTAAATGGTGCCCTGCCCCGAATGGCGCAGACTAGCCTGATTTCGTCAGATCTTGGAAGCTAAGCAGGCTTGGCCCTGGCTAGTACTTGGGATTCCAGTGTTACTAGGCAGAGGTGACTGGTAAGGGGTTTTTTGGAAACGAAAACTTGTTCCAGCCCGGTTGTCTTTTCCCCTTGATCTGCAGCTGCCTCATTAAAAGCCTGATAACATTTGATGTGAAGAACTGCAGTGGTGTCTTCTTAAAATACTTCTCTGAAGCATGTGCCTTTGTATGTACAAGGACGGCTCGGCTCACATTACGTTTCCGACGCTGGTGTCTTGTGACCTGGGAACTGAGCCTGAAATGCACCAGCAAGCAAAAAAACAACAACACTATGGCGAATGCCTGCGTGTGTGCTCATTTAAAACCCGGTTTGGTAAATCTAAATCAAAAGGGTCCCTCCCTTCCCCTTAAAGTTATTTGTTGCTGAAAAAGGGGGAAGAACAGGGAACACCAGAGGCTTATTTCAAATCAGTTTATTTTCTGCATGCATGTTAGTGATAGATACCTTTTAGGAAAACCGATGCCAGTGATGTAATGGGAGTTTCTACCTCATGCTTGTGTGTCATTCACCTGAGGAGAACATCGTGGGAGCTGGCTAAGATTGATGTTCTCTCTAAGAATAGCACTGATTATAGAACAGATTTTCCCATATACAGAGCCATTTTTAATTCTCTGACTACTGCAGCTGCTGGCCTGTGGAGATAATTCCTTCTAGCAGAATAGCTCTAGATTATTATAAGGAAATCAAATTTGCATAAAAGCATTTTATCTCCCCCCCTTTTTTCTCTTGTCAGAAGTTACCAAACATTCACAGTCAAGTTACTTTTTTTAGTCAGAAGGAATTTGTTAGACCTTTTTTTGCTTCTTTCATAAATGCTATTTTTAAGATCTGCCCTACCCTTTCTAGTTTTGTGTTTTAAGAAATGGATTCTGGATGAGAATTGGTCTATGTTTTTTGATGTTATATGAACAGGACTAATTTCCACTAGAGGCAGTGATGGATTTTTTTGGGGGGGGGGATGGGGATGTAGCTACTTAGTGCTTTTTACATGATAATGCAAATATTCAACAGTTGTTTGTCACATCTGAAGATGATCCAGTCCTTCCGCATCACATTTCATCTGATTCAGGGTGCATTTGTCTGTTTACTGTCAATGGGATGAAGCCCCAATCTTTGCCTCTGAGTTCATTAAATATGTAAATTATTCTCTTCATCCAGACCTGTCTTTCCCAGTCTCTAGTTACAGAGAAGAAGAAGAGAAGAGAAGAGATTGGATTTATACCCCATGGCCCTTCACTACCCAAAGGTGTCTCAGAGCGGCTTACAAACACCCTGTGGAGAAGAAGAAGAAGAAGAAGAAGAAGAAGAAGAAGAAGAAGAAGAAGAAGAAGAAGAAGAAGAAGAAGAAGAAGAAGAAGAAGAAGAAGAAGAAGAAGAGATTGGATTTATACCCCGCCCTTCACTACCCGAAGGAGTCTCAGAGCGGCTGACAAATTCCTTTCCCTTCCCCTCCCCATAACAGACACCCTGTGAGGTAGGTGGGGCTGAGAGAGCTCTTGACAGAAACTGCCCTTTTTCAAGAACAGCTCTGCCAGGACTATGGCTTGCCCAAGGTCATCCAGCAGCTGCGAGTGGAGGAGTGGGGAATCAAACCCGGTTCTTCCAGATTAGAGTCCGCACACTTAACCACTACACTAAACTGGCTCTTA
Organism: Gekko japonicus; assembly: GCF_001447785.1. NCBI lineage: Eukaryota > Metazoa > Chordata > Lepidosauria > Squamata > Gekkonidae > Gekko > Gekko japonicus. The sequence goes on along the minus strand of NW_015169779.1, from coordinate 1,389,320 downwards.
TCAAATACCTTATCAAATACCTTATCAAATACTGTGAGATGAAATTTTATCTGGGACACTGGCCTGGGATATGATTTAAAATGTATCTTACGGACATGGGAAGGTAGCAGCAAATCTGCATCCATGTGTCAATGCTAACCTTTATTTTCAATAAAATGCCCTTAATGTTTGTCTATGTACAAACAGTATTCTCTGAAGTTTTACAAATGGCTGTGTTTTATACATTATGTAACACTCAGGTGGTTGGTTGATTGTCTGAAAATAAAATAATTATAATACAAAAGTGATGGACTGTTGATCAGAATTAGGTGAAAGGAAATTAACAAAACATATGAGTTAAAATTAAAACACGTTTCTCAACAGAGACGGAATTAAATTATCACAAGTAAACGCTGTTTTAAAAAATTGACTGATGTGTTTGAAACGCTGTGCTTTAAATATCTAATAAAGATGCATTTTGGGTTGGTTCCAATTTTCCTCTCTCTAGGCGCATCGGCTTCTTTTATGCCTCATGGTTTTAGATCTTTTGGGCAACACAGTGGGTGTCATGGCTGCCAAGCATTTGAACAATGTCAGGCCTCATTTTTTTCCTCTTCTGTACCCTCAGTTGAGGGTGGGGGCACAGTGGAGTGGCTTTGTGTGCATGATGATGTCACTTCTGGGGGAAACCTGGAATCACCAGAAACTTTAGTAAAGGTAAAGGTTCCCTTGCTCGAAAGCCAGTCAAGTCCGACTCTAGGGTTGCGGTGCTCATCTCCGTTTCAAAGCCGAAGAGTCAGCGCTGTCCGAAGACATTTCCGTGGTCATGTGGCCGGCATGACTAAACACCAAGGCGCACGGAACGCTGTTACCTTCCCACCGAAGCAGTACCTATTGATCTACTTGCAATTTCTTGCTTTCGAACTGCTAGTTTGGCAGGAGCTGGATCTCGAACTGCTGAACTACTGACCTTCCACAGCCTGCAGTTCAGCGTCTTACAGTGGAGTGGCTTTGTGTGCATGATGATGTCACTTCTGGGGGAAACCTGGAATCACCAGAAACTTTAGTTTCCGATTATTATTATTTTAAAAAAATTGTCCCCATCTGCTGCTTGTAGCATTGGTGAACAAGGGGAGCTCAGGGCAGGAGATCTCCTGCTGTGGCCGGGGGAATGGCATCCCTATCTGTACCACACTGGCCATCAGTAAAATGATGCCTATAGATTGAGGCATGCTTATGGTGCACTGGAGTATCTTCATTTCAAATTACTAAAAACATTCATGTCCACCAGCTAAGGTTCAGTCCCCATGAGGGGCCTGAATCATTTTGTGTGTGTCCAATCCCCCCCTTTCCCAATATTGCTTCACCTAAAACTTTATACTGTTTTCATGTTGTTAGAGTTACTAACCTGTGGTAGAACAGCTTTCAGACTGCTTTGGAAAGGGCCCTTTCCAGGGGTCATTTTGTAGAAAAAGAGGTGCAGGAGCTAATGAGGTGCAGGAGCTTATTTGCATATGCCACACCCCCTGACATCACCGGAATTGTGTCAGAAGGCAACACCCACCGCTGAGGCTCCACTGGACTGTTTTGGATTGCTAGATATGGGGGGGGACACGCAGATCTGCCGTCACAGAGGAGGGAGAGCTTGTACCTCTGCAACTTACCTGGCTGCTTCTTGCTCCTCATGGCCCGACTGAGGGCTACTGGGAGCAGGGGGCGGGGCTTGTTGCATGTGCCCACTCCCTGGGCTCCTTACTGCCGGAGCTCCACTCCTGTGCGCTCCCGCAGGAAATGACCCCTGGCCCTTTCCATTTTGGATCATATGCAGCTACTGAAGAATGTTGTGTTTTGTGGAAGTAGAATGGGTCAGGAGTTTGGGGGAATCTACTCAAGGTAAGGCCGTAAATAAGATTTGTGGGCAAAGACCCAAGCAAGGATAAGAGAGACGATGAAGAATGAAAGAGCAGGAACATGAGCAGGAAAATCACTTCATCAGTAGCTGAGTTCCTTTCACTTGATTGGAAGCTAAGGGCAACAGTGTATAGTATCATTTCGGGATATGTTGTTCCGAATTGAGTGTTTATGACCTTTTCTCCCTTTACTATTGTGGTATAAAACCCTCAGTTTCATCTTATTTTTATGTTTCTGTAACACCATGCCATGCCAATAAAGGTCTATGATGATGATGAGCAGAAAGTGTGAGCAAGAGTAAAACGGAGGCCTTCCTGCAGTGTGTAAACAGAACGAACTAAGCAAGACTTGAACCATGGGATACCTTCAGCCTCTCAGGAATTCATGCAGAAATTCCTGCCAGAGTATATAGTGGTGGCCGTAGGCATAGACAGCTTTAAAAGGGGATTAGACAGATTCAAGGAGGAGAGGTCTATCAGTGGCTACTAGCCATGATGACTAAAGGGAACCTCCAGGTTCAGAAGCAGTAAACCCCTGAATACCAGTGCTAGGAGGTGAAATTAGGGGACGGCCTCGGCTTCTGTGCCCTGTTATCAACTCTGCAGAGGAACTGGTTGGCTCCTTTGTGAGACAGGATGCTGGACAAGATGGATGACTGGTCTCATCTAGCAGGGCTCTTCTTATATCCAGAAAGTAGCTGCTGTGCCTGATCTTCCTTGCAGTCAGGGCCTATGTGCTCACAGTGCAGTGTGGAAGCCATGTGGTATAGTACTCATATACTACCAGAGAGGGTATGTGGGTGAAATGACCCTGTAGGCAGAGAAGATCATGCCAGTCTTAGCAGGAGAACAGCCATGAAATCGGAGAGTCCTGTGCAATGTTCCCTCTAAGCTGTGGAGTCTTGTGTGCAAAAATTCTCCCTGGTGAGCTTCCAGCCTTAAAGTTGTGAGCGAGCGATTCGGCTACTGCATAAATTAGTTTGCTCTGGAGCCGTCCTTCCTGAGTTGAGACAAAAAAATGTGTGAGCCGGAAGCTAAAAAACTGTGAGCTGGCTCACCCTAACTCAGCTTAGAGGGAACACTGGTCCTGTGTAATTGGCCACCCATGTCACTTAGGGTTGCCAAATGAATCTTACCTGGCGGTGGGGGGCTCCTGCCCGGCGTCTAGAGGGTGCGTGCGTGCGCGCGCCGCCCGGATGTGACGTACAGACGCCGGGCACGCTGGGGGCAGGGCCACAGCCATTTGAGGGGAAAACATAGAGTTTTCCCCTCAAATGGCTGTGGCCCCACCCTCAGTGTGCCTGGCGTCTGTACGTAACATTTGGGTGGCGTGCGCGGGGGTGTGGTTTCCCCCGGGCCCCGATTCTGCGGGGGCGGGAATCGGGCCTCAAAAGCGGGGGGAAATCCGCCCCCCGGGGGGATTTGGGAACCCTAATGTCACTGCATTATTCACAGACTTTTATCTGTGTGGCATCTTGCTATGTGTAAGAGGGCCCCACAGGCCACTACATTCTAGGGATTTCCCCTGGTCTCTGTGGTAAAGCCCATAGAGACTAGAGGAGGCAGCCTAGAACATCACCCAAAAATGATATCATGTCCTCTTCAGGCACTACCCCCCCCCCAATCTCCTGGCATTTGCCCAGGCAGTGTTAAGAACCCTCCCACTGCACCACACTAGCTGGTGTTAACAACTAACTTCCTTTTGTGCTTGTGATCTTTCCCCCCACCTCTTACAACTTAAGCTGTTCCACAGGGTCAGGATGTATATCAGGTGGTGTGTGAGACTGAATACGTTAACACCACCACCTCACAACGTCACTGATACAAGCTCAAAGGCATTGCACAAGTTGGACTTGCCACGGGTATAAATAACCTCCCTGTGGCAGTCTGTCTTTATCCTGACCATAATGTTGGTGGGTGTGCAAGCACACAACTTTGGAAGGAGGGAGGGAGGGAGGGAGGGAGGGTGGGTGGAGATTTATGGTGAGTTGTGAGCAAGTTGTAGGCCAGTTTGATATAGTGGTTAAGAGCGGGAGACTCTAATCTGGAGAACTGGGTTTGATTCCCTACTCCTCCACATGAAGCCTGCTGGGTGATCTTGGGTCAGTCACAGTTCTCCCAGAGCTCTCTCAGCCCCACCAGCCTCACAGGGTGTCTGTTGTGGGGAGAGGAAGGGAAGGAGATTGTAAGCTGCTCCAAGACCAGTGCTCCCTCTAAGCTGTGGAGTCTTGTGGGCAAAAATTCTCCTTTGTGAGCGACTGCCCTTGAAGTTGTGAGCGAGCGATTTGGCTGCTGCATAAATCAGTTGGCTCTGAAACCCTCCTTTCTGAGGCGAGACAAAAATGTGTGAGCCGGAGGCTAAAAAACTGTGAGCTAGCTCACACTAACTCAGCTTAGAGGGAACACTGTCCAAGACTCCTTTGGGTGGTAAAGGGCAGGGTATAAAACCAAATTCTCCTTCTCCTCCTCCTCCTCCTCCTCCTCCGGCCAGGACCAGATTGCTCAGCATAACGGTTGCTGTGCCGGGGAACTGGAACCTATGCTACGGCTTTTTCCTCTCCTGGAGTAATAGATAGATGTGGCGTGAGTCTGGTTTTGATATGATTCCCTAAGACATTAAAATGTCAGATAAGTTAAAAGAGGAATAAATTGCTGTAAGCAAGCATAATTACTTGGTGACTTTCCACAGACAATGTGAGCTTGCGTACGATCATTTAGCTCTAATTAAAAATTAGCTTTTGTTGGATTTTCTGAGGAGAAGCCTATGAACCTAATTGTATTATCTGATGCATATGACTGTTTTGACAAATCCACTTTCTACAATCTTGTCAGTTAAGGCTGCAGTGATGTTGTTTGCCAAAACACTGGATAGTGCAGTACGATCTGGCTTGCAGTTTATCTGCCGCATTTATATTTCAAATGGCAATTATTCTTAAAGATTTGTATAATTGATTTGTTTGCAGAGCATGCACATTTTTTTAAAAAAATAAGTTTTAAATTATATGTTACTTGCTTTAAATTACACTGATTAGCAGGGGTCTTGTTGTAGAAAAAGAGCTGCCGGAGCTCATTAGCATAACTCATTAGCATAACTTATTTGCATATGCCACGCCCCCTGACATCACCGGAAGTGACAGAAGGCCACACCCCCTGACATCACCGGAAGTGTGTCAGAAGGCCCGGCTACTTACCCTCCTGCTTCATCCTCATTCCCAAACGGAATGAGGATCGAAGCAGAGGGTGGGGTAAAGAAGGGGGCGGGGCTTCACCACGTGACCGCCCCGCCCCCTAGAGGTTCTCTTCCGGAGCTCCGTACCTGAGAGCTCCCCCCCGACTAGAGCCCTGCTGATTAGTATGATTCAGGCAAAGGAAGAGGCCGCTAAGAGCATGGCACAAGAACCCTGTAAGATGAAAGCCACAAATTCCTTCTTTTGTTGCTGATTAATTTTAAATGGCACTATTAATGTATCTGGCTCTAGACAGAGTTTCCCAAGCAGCCCCTTGCCCAAGCAAAATAACAGCACAATTCTCTGCCTCTTAGGCATTTACAGTCTACAATATTTTCCCCCATACTTGCTGTCAAGAAAAAGAGGGGCTGCCTTAAATTCACATGTAAGTAGGGTCTCCGGGCCTCCCCTGACACTGGTGGGATTATGCGCATTAATTAAAAAAAATTCCTTTCATGTAACCTTTTTAGGGGGATCTTGTTACATTTAGGGTAAGAATGAAGGAATATAATAAAGAACCCTGCTGGATCATACCAGTCGTCTATCTAGTCCATCATCCTGCTTCACACCGTGGCCCAAGAGTTTCTCTGGAGGGCCAACAAACAGGGCACAGAGGCTAAAGCCCACTGATGTTGCCCCCAGCACTGATATTCAGAGGTTTACTGCCACTGAATATTGAGGTTCTGTTTAGACTCCATGGCCATTAGTCATAGATGGGCATATCCTCCATGCAGCTTTTAAAGTCAAGGCCGTTACAACCTCCATTGGCAGTGATCTACAATATAATTACTAGTTGAGTAAAGAAGTATTTAAATTCAGAGGGTAGTCTTCCTTTTGGGTAAAAGTGGTAAACTTCAACAGAGAGGAAAATAGCATAGTGGAGGGAGAGCTATTGAGGTTGCTTGAGAAACTGCTGTCCCGTGTACAGTGTAGTAGGGGTTTGGTGTAGTGGTTAAGTGCGCAGACTCTAATCTGGGAGAACCGGTGTAACAGGCCGGATTAACCCCCCGGCCAGAGTAACCCCGGGGTTACTCTGGCCTAGCCTAGAATAACCCCGGAAGGGTTATTCTGGCCTAGGCTAGAGTAACCCCAGGTTAATCTGGCCGGCTGTAACAGGCCAGATTCCCCCCCCCCCCCCGGCCAGAGTAACCCCGGGGTT
>NW_015169779.1:1377397-1382622 GCF_001447785.1 Gekko japonicus | reverse complement strand
ATCAGTGTTGGCTCCATACTTTACATCAAGAATTAGCGCTGTGTTCGTTGCATGGGTTCAAAGATGGAACCACGCTGGATTGGACCCTACTCAGTTGTGGAATCCTTGACCAAGGGACGTGTAAAACTTAGGAACAGTAAGACTGACAAGATGCTGAACAACACCTACCACACCAGCAACCTTAAGCTTTTCCAGAAAGAAGAGGCTTCTCCACCACCCAAGTCCCATGATGATTATCCTAGTGACTCTGCAAATGACAGCCTGAAGCAGAAGACACTCAAAAGACCACGTGAGGGACCGTCAGGCTCAGGATGCTCCACGGAGCCTCCCAAAAAGCCTACTTATCAGAAACGGGGGAGATGCAAACAAACCCTTAGATCCCGTTACAGAGCAGAGGGGAAACCAGGCGAAAGGGATAGAGAGACGAGCAATTGGCAGAGCCCGTCCCCAGAGACGGGGTTTACACAGGGAATGGGGAGAGCTGGGTGGACAAGGGAAAGAGGGGGACCCCATAGAACAATCAGACGTCCTACAATTGGCTTTGGAGCAACGCAGGTCAAAAGTTCAGAGACCTAATAAAGAAAAGTTGCTGGCAGCCGGGGAGGAAGAGGTTGAGGTAAACGGTGTACCAAGATCAGCTGTGCTGTAACACGATCTGGGAAGTTCACCTCAATAAAAACAGGCTCCAAACCCTTCGTGGGTTGTTGTCTGATTTCTGAGGCTGTTCCAAAGGCAACCATCCTTTATTGCTCGAACAACGGAAAGCTGCGCTGCTTCAACGACAACCCTAGAATTCCTACAGTGGTGGCCCGTATGGGGACCTTTTTTTCGCCGTGCTGTACGCCTTACCGAAATTACCAAAACCTGAAGGGTGGGTCCCTCCGGCTCAAAGGAAGCGACGAGACGACAACCCACAAATGGAAGGTGATAAAACCGGAGCCGCGCAGTCGGCATCGGCCCCGACTAACCCGGTGTTTGATATGGCCCAGTTCGCTCAGTGGATGGCTGAGCAACAAGAAGGTCTGATGAGGGAATGGATGAGGCACCAGAAGAAGTACTCAGGCTGTACTTATTCGTGACTTGGCTAAAACCTGGGAGCAGGTAAGGGGCGCTGGACAGGGGGGGACAGGAAATCGTATTCCTGCCTCTTTATTAACAAAACTCTCAGCGGAGGATGACATAGAGATTTTTCTAGAAACCTTTGAACGTACGGCAGAGTTAGCCCAATGGCCCCCCAGGCAGTGGACTTATATATTGGGACCCTATTTAACGGGGAAAGCCCAAGCAGTATTGAAAAGCCTTACTAAAACACAACTGGCAGATTACCCTACGGTCAAAAAGGCAATTTTGGATAAATTTAAAATTACTGAGGATTCATACCGTATCAGGTTTCGCTCTCTCAAGTGGAAAGGAGATGAGAGGCCCCGTCTGTGGATGGCAGAACTAACTGAAGGGGCTGAAAGATGGTTAACGCCGAAATTGCCAGGAGAAAAAGTGATTGTAGTAAAAATAGTACTAGAGCAAGCAGTACAGTCCCTACCCGAGGACATGAGAGTATGAGCATTACGCAATAAGCCCCAAAGTACTGAAGAGTTGGTGCTCTTAATGGAAAATTACCTTAGTGCTGAAGGGGGAAGGAAGCTAATAGAGAAGACGAGACCAACGGGCACTGGGACCCTGGGAGGAAGGTTCGGACCCTCTCCGGGGGGCAGAGGGAGTGGCCTAGATAGAGGAGGACGTGCCCGAACTTTTGCAAGGGGGCCTCCTACGGGAATGACGACTCGAGGAAACGGGGCTTTCAGGCAGGGACCGCGTATAGAACCCCTCCCTTTAGCCCAAGGAGAAGAGAAAGAGAAACAAATAGGACCGCCGTGGGGACAAAAGGGGCCTTGTTTCTCTTGCAGCGAAATGGGGCATTTCCAAAGGGAATGCCCGGTAATGGAATGTGAGGGCGTCTGGCCCCTCGCCTTACCCTGTTGGTCTCCCACCGGGGGCTGGGAGCCATTTACCGTGATAGTGCATCTACCCGGGCTGCGCGTAAATGCATTATTAGACTCAGGGAGTTCTATCTCCATGATAAGAGATGATTTAGTGACCTCTGCAGCTCCCGTGGTACGCTGGACGCAAATAAATTGTTTCACGCAACACACGCATAGATGGCCCATAATCCGCCTGTCAGTAGTGATAGAAGGGGAGGGCGTTCTGTTGGAAGTGGCTAAAGTACCTAGTCTACCCTGCCCTATGTTATTGGGACGAAACATAAAAATGTTCAAGGCTTTATTACACCAGGCCACAGCAGACATGGTAGGGGTGGGAGAGGAATCCCCTCCCGAAACAGAAGACAGTGGAGGAGACGAGAGCAGCAGTACCGACGAGGACGAAAACCCCGAAGAAGATTGGTCAGGAGACGCGGTATTCCAACGGGAACAGGAGTCCGATCCCACCCTGGAGGCGATGCGTCGTCAAATATCGTTACTTGATGGTCAAATCGTAAGTAAACGCGGAAGTGAGCGGTTACCGAGAGTGGAAAAGAACCAGGGTTTGTGGATTAGGAGAACCACAACCGGACCCGGAGGGAGAGTTCTACAACAAATATTAGTACCTGAAGCCAGAAGGGGGGTGATTTTGGAAAAAGCGCATGACCACACGTGGGCTGGACATCAAGGTCCGAGTAAGACATTGGCGCAAATATTTGAGCATTTCTTTTGGCCCACAATGCATGCAGACGTAAGGCAATACTGTAGATCGTGCCCCGAATGTCAGAGGCATGCTAACAGGCTGCCAAAAGTGGCTCCTCTACAATCCTTGCCCTTAATCCACGAGCCATTCTCTCGAGTGGCTATGGACTTCATAGGTCCTCTCCCTAGAACACCTCGAGGACATAGATTCGTATTGGTACTCATGGACTATGCCACCAGATATCCTGAGGCAATACCCTTAAGGACCATGAAAGTGGCCGGGGTAGTTAAGGCCCTTTTTCAGTTATTTTCCCGTTTTGGGTTCCCCAAAGAATTACTGTCAGATCAGGGATCATCTTTTAGAGCGGGTTTGGTCAAACAGCTGTGTACCAATTTTGGAATTAAACAAATTTTCACGTCCTTATATCACCCACAAACCGATGGATTAGTGGAACGTTTCAACCATACAGTGAAGGAGGCTTTGAAAAAAATAGTCAAAGATAAACCCCAACAATGGGATATTTACATTGATCCCCTATTATTTGCCTTTCGTGAAGCTCCACAAGCTTCCACAGGCTTCAGTCCTTTTGAATTATTATTTGGCAGACAACCTAGGGGGGTGTTGGCCCTAATAGAGGATCAGTGGGCACATAGGCCCGGCGTACCCGCCATGCCTCCCAAAGAATATATGAGTCAACTCAGAGAACGGCTAGAGTGGGCACATGCTCAAGCCAAAGAAAATATGAAACAGGCGCAAAACGTACAACAGCACTATTATGATAGAAAAGCCAAATTACGAACATTCCAGGAAGGCGATCAGGTATTAGTGCATAAACGAGCCTGTTTACAACCAGGAGATCAAACGTGTTAAAAAGGTATTAGGACCAGTAACATATAGAGTACAATGTGGGCCTTCGCCTCGCGCCCTTCGTACCCTACATGTTAACCATTTGAAGGCTTGGCAGGAACGAGGACTTCTAGGTATAGGAGAGGAAGGTGAGGCTGAAGATTTTGCCGGTTGTCCTGAATGGGGGGCAGAAATGAAAACAGAAGATGGACAGCCACAGTTGGATTCCGCTTTGTCAACTTCGCAAAAAGAGGACATAAGCAAGGTGCTACGTCAGGTGCCGGGGGTCTTTTCAAAAACACCAGGATGTACAAAGTGCATTTTGCATGTAATTCCCACTCAGGACGACTAAGTGGCCTGTTCTGTGTGGAGACCAATTCCCAGGGCTAGATGGGAGGACGTTGAAAAAGAAGTACAAGAAATGTTAAAATTGGGGGTGATTGAAAAGTCTCGTAGCGCTTGGAGAAGCCCGATTGTGTTAGTTCCTAAGCCCGATGGCAGCACGAGGTTCTGCATTGATTATAGGGCGGTAAACAAGGTTTCTAAATTCGATGCGTATCCCATGCCACGAACAGATAGCCTGCTAGAACAGTTAGGTCACGCAAGAGTTATCTCTGCGTTGGACTTAACGAAAGGATATTGGCAAGTGATGGTTAACCCGGCTGACAAAGAGAAAACGGCCTTTGCCACACCCTCTGGCCTATATCAGTTTCGCAGAATGCCTTTTGGGCTGCATGGAGCGGCTGCCACCTTTCAGAGACTAGTAGACACTGTCCTAGAACATTGCAAAGGCTTCGCCGCCGCCTATATCGATGATATCATTATTTTCAGTCCTGATTGGACAACGCATGTGCAACATCTGAGGACATCTGAAGCTCTAAAAGGGGCCGGGTTGACAGCCAACCCAAAGAAAAGTATGATTGGGTTTAGCGAGGTTAAGTACCTAGGTTTCATAGTGGGCAATGGAGTCGTACGGCCTCAACCGGACAAAGTGATTAAGATTCAGGACCTCAGCAGCAAACAAAGAAACAGTTGAGACGCTTCCTGGGTCTCATAGGCTACTATAGCCGATTTATTCCCAATTTTGCGACCCGGGCTTCCATTCTAACGGATATGCTAAAGAAGAAAGGGCCTAACCAGTTGCATTGGTGTCTTGAGGCTATAGCTGCCCTAAAGGACTTACAACAGGCTATAAACAATCAGGTGATTCTACACAACCCCGATTTCTCTACACAATTTACTGTCCAAACAGATGCCTCGGCCACTGGTTTAGGAGCTGTACTCACGCAACGGTGGGAGGGCCAAGAAAGACCTATTCTCTTCTTGAGTCGTAAATTATCGGAAGCTGAAAGAAAGTACTCAACAATAGAGAGGGAAGCCCTGGCTGTAAAATGGGCCATCTCTTCCTTGAAGTATTATCTGGATCACGCCTCCTTTACAGTAATAACTGATCACGCTCCATTGCAATGGCTTAATCGGATGAAAGACTCCAATGCTCGCATCCAACGATGGTATCTGTCTCTCTTACCTTATAGGTTCGAAATCCGACACCGATCGGGTTCTTCTCATGACAACGCCGATTTCTTCTCCAGAATATACGAGGACCACTACGACATGCAGATCACAAGTCTAAGGGGGGGGGTGTCAGGCTCAGGATGCTCCACGGTGCCTCCCAAAGATACTACTATTCAAAAACGGGT
>NW_015169779.1:1376578-1377273 GCF_001447785.1 Gekko japonicus | reverse complement strand
GGGAAAGAGGGGGACCCCATAGAACAATCAGACGTCCTACAATTGGCTTTGGAGCAACGCAGGTCAAAAGTTCAGAGACCTAATAAAGAAAAGTTGCTGGCAGCCGGGGAGGAAGAGGTTGAGGTAAACGGTGTACCAAGATCAGCTGTGCTGTAACACGATCTGGGAAGTTCACCTCAATAAAAACAGGCTCCAAACCCTTCGTGGGTTGTTGTCTGATTTCTGAGGCTGTTCCAAAGGCAACCATCCTTTATTGCTCAAACAACAGAAAGCTACGCTGCTTCAACAACAACCCTAGAATTCCTACAGGGACCAGACAATGATGACATCAACATCTCACAGAGATGCCAGCAGATGAAGACTTTCAACCCACTACCAAGTTCTGTAAGAAAGTATCTTAGCACCACTCTTGGCCTTTCATTTGTAAAGGTTGTGTACTGTGGACGCACAAGGGAGCTTGGGCATCCACGGCGTACATGTAAAACCAAAGGTGATGGGAACTGCTACTTCCGGGCCATCAGCTACATCCTGACAGGATCAGAGGACAACCACTCCCTTCTTAGAAATAAAGTCATCCACCACATGAACACTGACTTGACAGAGAAACTACAGGACTACTTGAACCGGAATGTGAGTGAATATGTGAGCACTTCTGGCATCTCTCATGATGGAGTCTGGGCAACTGATGCAGAGAT
>NW_015169779.1:1357869-1373484 GCF_001447785.1 Gekko japonicus | reverse complement strand
AATGGGGCCTAAGATGTGTTTGTGCAATGAGGAACTCATGCTGATAGAAGAATATGTTGTTTACATCAATGTGAGCCAGTTCTTCGTTATTCATAGATTGTGTGTGTGTGTGTGTTTGAAGTGTCATCAACTCACAGCCAATTTATGGTGATCCCATGGGGTTTTTGAGGCAAGAGACACAGAGGTGGTTTGCCATGGCCTGCCTCTGCACAGCCACCCTGGACTTCCTTGGTAGATTCCCGTTCAAATACTAGCCAGGGCTGACCCCTGCCTAGCTTCTGAGATCAGATGAGATCAGGCTAGCCTTGGTCACACAAGCAGTTTGCCCCCCCGGCAGTATATTGGTTCTACAATAAGGCGCTTGAGTTTGGGACGCTATGTGTGGATCACACAGCACCCCCTAAGCCAGCATCATAGTCTTGTGGGTCCATGCTTGGTTGTTCACAACACTAACACACCACAGCCATGGTCCCACAGCTGGGTTGGTTGTTTTTCCCCCTAAGTCCTGATGTGCATGTGCAGAAACAGACAAGTGCACATGCACTCCTAAGGAGGCTGCATTCTGTGGAGGCGCTGAAGCGCATGTCTCCCACTTACACCCTCCCCCCCTTGAATATCTAGTTTTTCTGGCTATATGTCAGCAAACTGCCAAAATGTTCTTTTCCCTGGGCACATGCGCATACCTTCCTATGCACAGATGCGCATACCTTTCCCTATGGCTAATTGCTGTTCTCCTGCAAACTGCACTGCGTATTTCTCAAGGCCGCTGGAGGAGTCACTTAGATCATTGCTTTGGCTTTAGGCAGGCAGAGCCGTGGGAAGCTCGTACCTGTTTTGCTTTGGGTAGCAGTTAGTTCCCAGGCCTAATGGCGTGCGCAGGAACCATAGCAATTGGGTAACGCTCCTATGAATGTACTATAACTGTTTTACGCATAGTTCACCCCTCATTCCTAACAGTGTTCCTGTCCATGCATCTCCAGCTTCAGTAAAGTAAAACCTTATTGCAAGTGTGTGCTTCCATTGTTGCTGAGGGTCCTGACACTATAGTGACTTTGTTTGGGTCCATATTTCTGGACTCCTACTCATATTACATTGCTTATTAGAGCTCTCGTCCTATTGGTTGCCTTGACTTATGATTTACATGGTGTAATCCGCCTTTAGACTTTTTAGATCTAAATAATATGTCCCCGGTGGCACCTTCACATGACTGGATATTGTGCTGTTGCTGTGCTACAGCAATCATTCACAACTGGATTTTCTTATGTGGATGTAACAGTCCGGTTGCAAATGACAGCTCTAGGGCCACACCAGATGTGATGCCACCCTTGTGCCTTGCCATTTTAAACTGATTTAAAAATGCTGTAAGAGCCAGGCTTGCAGCTTGATGGTCTTTTTTGGTGTAGTGGGTAAGTGCACGGACTCTAATCTGGGAGAACCAGGTTCGATTCCCCACTCCTCCCCTTCCAGCTGCTGGATGACCTTGATGTGGGTATAACAAAGACACAGAACCCTGAGGGAGAAGCAGAAATGAAATGCTCTATTATCAGATGCTCTATTAGGTGAAAAAGTAAGACTCGAGTTTGACCGTTCACTTTCTAGATACGGATCTAAATTGATATATCCTTGTTGGAGAAGACTAATAATAGATAGGACTGCCAGCCTCTGGGTGAGACTTGGGGATCCCCTGGAATCACAGCTCGTCTCCAGACTACAGAGGTCAGTTCCCTTGGAGGAAATGGCAGCTTTGGAGGGTGGACCCTATGGCATTGTACACCAGTGAGGTCCCTGTCCTCCCCAGGCTCCACCCCGAAATTTCCAGAACTTTCCCAACATGGATCCGGCAACCTTTCCTCCCATCCCCCGCTGGTGGTCAGGGGGGACCTGACAACCATAATAGAAAATATTCCACATAGACTACAGATGGATTGGAGAATGTATCTCTTATCTGTGATGAAATCCACACTGGCAAAAACAAAACAAAACTGCAGCCTCTTTGTTTTAAGACAGGGGCAGTTGGTCTTCCTTTCTGGACTAGTATTCCATTAAGTCCATGAACGAATTTTCAGTGATGGAAACGAAAAACAATTTTTTAAAAATTCTTGTAATTTACTGCTTCAGTCTACACGGCAGCTGTTTTCTGCCTCTATCAGTATTCTAAAAAGTCTTCTAAATGAAGAGATTTATGAGATTATTTTAATTTTGATGTCCGTTTAATGCCTCATGCATTTTAAATACAACCTTTTTAATAGTTTTTGAGATTGAAGAATTTAATTTAATTTTATGCTGCAGAAATAAACGTATACTCAGGAGACTGCACCATTATTATAGGTTTTTAAGATTCAGCCTTTTTTGCAACACACAGCTAAACTACTAACCACTTCTAATACATGTTGTGTCCAATAGGATACTGTACATGGGCTGGGAAACAGGCCGTTTTAATTTTTAAGAACACTTTTATGCACTGGATGCTGGTGTTCTAAGAATGGTCGGTCCCTCCTCCTTTACGATAGCACTGATTTGTTGGGTAGAAAACAAGTTGTGAATTCGGATGTGTCCAGGTCAAATGTCACCTGAGTCATAAACTTATTCGGTGATATAGGGGACTTAGGCATGACCCGGATAGCCCAGGCTAGCCCAATCTCCTCAGATCTCAGAAGATAAGCAGAGTTGGCCCTGGTTAATGTTTGGATGGGAGATCACCAAGGAATACCAGGGTTGCTATGCAGAGGCAGGCGATGGCAAACCATCTCCGAATGCCTCTTGTCTTGAAAACCCTACGGGGTTGCTATGAGTCAGCTGTGATTTGATGGCACTTTCCAGGACCACCAAACTATCGAGCCAAGCTATATGCTACCGTTCTTAAAGAGTTGGGTCTGGGATCACTAGCTTGTGTTTCCCACAGCCATGCAGCAGGAAAGACCAAGTGGGCTCCGAACCCTGCCATGGGGGGGCGGAAGGACTCCTGCCTTCCCCCAGGCCATTTTCTTGCACAGAAATTACACGAGGAGGAGGGAGTTATTTTGCTGAGTTTGCTGTTCCACATGCACAGATAGTTCACACAGCAGAATTGGTGAAATGCCCCCCCAGGCTCACAGTTTTTTAGCCTCCAGCTTACACATTTTTGTTTTAGCTCAGGAAGGATGGCTCCAGAGCAAATTAACTTATGCAGCAGCCAAATCGCTCGCTCACAACTGTAATGCCCATAGCTCACAAAGTAGAATTTTTGCTCACAATGCTCCACAGCTTAGAGGGAGCATTGGGCCACACAGTATTCCAAATGAGGCCACTCTATAGATCTAAACAGGGGCATTACAATATCAGCCATTTCATTTTTAATCCCTTTCCCACTGCTTACTTCCCTCTATTGTGAGAACTGTCCATTTATCCCTACTCTTTGCTTCTCTTTTATTTAAGAGAACTCGTCCGCTTTCTCCCATGGCTGCTAAATTTACTCAGGAGTCTTTGGTGAGCAGCACCCAAAACTCTGAAACTGGCATCTGTAGGTTTAATACTCTGAGGAAAAGATCCAAAGGGATCTTCTCCAGCCAGTGCGTGTAGATCTTCAAAATAATAGACTTGCTTTGGAGCTGCCTGGGGGAGGGATTGTATGCCTGCGTCAGGGGTCCCCCAGCCTTTTGAGTCTGTGGGCATATTTGGAATTCTGGCGGGGCATGGCAGGCTCAGCAACAAAATGGCTGCCACGTGAGGCAAAGCCAGCCACAAAATGACTGCCACAGCTTAACTTCAGTAAAACAGTGTAGATCCTTGTGCTGTGTTGGTAGCTTCTGCCAAAGCAACCTTTTAAAAAATCTCTACAACCAATCAAATCTCCAAGAGTGACTCAGAAGCCTTGCTGGGCCAAAGGCCTTGCCTGGCCCCGCCCACTTCTGGAAAACATTTGACGGGCGCCAGAAAAGGTGTTGGTGGGTGTCAGGGGTTGGGGACCCTGGCCTAGGTGGAAAAGTGTATTTTGGGCCCCGGTCACATGAGAGGTTTTGGGCCAGGAGAGGGCCGGATCGGGGGCGCAGCAAACGGGCGTGATCCCACCGCAACATCTGGGAAGTGTTGCGTGCCCGTTCCCAATCCGGCCCTTCCGCCAAAAACCCGCAGCAAAAATGAACCACCTACTGAGGTGGTTCATCCGGGAAATCCGCATCATGGCCGGCCGTGGGATCACCAGCATGTCCTTTCGCCAGTGCATCCCCGGCCCCCGGTCGAACTGCGCATACTCACACATGCGCAGTTCTGCAGCCTCTCCCTCCCGATCGTGTCTTCCTCCCCGGCATCTGATCGTGCCAGGGAGCAACGGTGCCGCAGCTAGGGGATCCATGGGATCCCGCCGCAGCGTCTCTATTTTGGTGCGGCTCTAATTAGCCGCACTTTGGCCGTTGTTTTTCCTGCCGTGTGGCAGGGACCCTAGTTGGATTTAAAGTGCTGGGTATTAAGGTTGAGAAAACAGGAGTGAACAATTAAAAAGAACTTTTCAGCATTATGAATGTTTCGATTACGGACTCATCTCTGTTCCTTTGGGTGTCAGTAACTCTGTGGTTCTACTGTATGATCAAATCATGCACTTCAGAGGC
This sequence comes from Gekko japonicus, assembly GCF_001447785.1. Classification (NCBI taxonomy): domain Eukaryota; kingdom Metazoa; phylum Chordata; class Lepidosauria; order Squamata; family Gekkonidae; genus Gekko; species Gekko japonicus. The sequence goes on along the minus strand of NW_015169779.1, from coordinate 1,368,901 downwards.
TGGTATAATTGAGTGCAGAGGTGAATTCCTTGGGGCTTCACTTTGTACACATGTGGCTGTTCTTTTGGCAGCTATTGCTTATGGGGAAGAAATTTTTTAAAAAGCGAATGGCACAGTATAGCATCCTAATGCGTAGGTACTAACACAACTTTGATATGACTTGTCAGTAGTGTGGATTTATTTACTGGTAAAATACCCATAGACATCACGGACAGCAAGTCTGAAGGGAAGGGTTCTCTGTATTTCAGTAGTCTCTACTTGTGTGTGTGGGAGGGGTGGGGGGGTTGCACACAGACACATTTCAGCCGCACAGAATGGTTGCCGGGGTCATAGACAGGTTTTCCCTCTCAGTGTAATGTTGTCCCCGAGTGTAACGGTTTCCCCCCTTTAGGGTGAATGGAAGCCATTCAGCTGTATAGGTAAAAATAAATAAAAGTATGTTATTGGAATTAAATAAGGTATGTTATTGGGATTGGGGGCTAATTGTTCTCTCCAGCGTGGAGAATCTGAACTGATTCCACACTCCTTCACTTGAAGCCGGCCGAGTGACCTTGGGCCAGTCACAGAAGAGATTGGAATTATACCCCACCCTTCACTACCCAAAGGAGTCTCGGAGTGGTTTACAATCTCGTTTCCCCTCCCCTCCCCACAACGGACACCCTGTGAGGTAGGTGGGGCTGAGAGAGCTCTCTTGAGAACTGCCCTTGAGAGAACAGCTCTGAAAGAACTTGTGACTGACCCAAGGTCACACCAGCAGCTTCATGTGGAGGAGTGGGGAATCAAACCCGGTTGTCCCAGATTAGAGTCTGCACGCCTAACCACGACACCAAACTGGCTCTCTGTATCAGAGCTCTGTCAGCCCCACCCACCCCACAAGGTGCCTGTTGAGGGGAAAGGAAGGAAATGTGATTGTAAACCACTTTGATACTCCTTAAGGTAGAGGAAAGCAGGATATAAATATTTGCTCTTTTTCTTCCTCCCCGGTGACCCCAGTGTTAAGGTAAGCATACATCATTTTTCTGCCCTTAATGTTAATTGGCTGCAGTCTGATGCAGAGTTGCCATATAGGTCTTCATGGGAGTCACTGAAAGCCACCCTTTTTCTGCATCATCTATCCTTGCTTTCTCTGTGCGTGTGTGGGGTGGTCGTTATGTGATGGAATGTTAGGAAACGACTTTAAATCTAGATATAATATATGGGTGGGTTTAAATGTGTTATACTGCTGTGCTGTATCTCAAAGACGGGTTACAGCATTTCAAAGTAACATATAAAAATATGTTTAAAACATAGGCAGAAATAGCAGGTACTCATTTGCATATTAAGTGACACACCCCTAATGTAGCCAATCCTCCAAGAGCTTACAGTAGCTCCTGTAAGAAAAGCTCTGTAAGCTTTTGGAGGATTGGCTACATTAGGGGGTGTGGCCTAATATGCAAAGGAGTTCCTGCTACAAAAAGAGCCCTGGAAATTATGCCCAATTCAATAAAAAAAATTTTTTAATGTGATAGTCCAGGTCTGCCATGTTCCCCAGAACAATCGGGTGTTCATCCAGCGCACTGAATCACAACTGATGATACGTGTCCAGCTCTGAGGAGAGAACAGGAGGCAGCATGGGTTTCCAGGTGGACTGAGGGAAACCAGGATTGTGGGAGAGAGGGGAAAATGTAGGATATTGAGCCTGAGGAAGAAGACTGTAGCAGATCCATAGCTAGAGATATTATGGCGAATGGCTTGAGGCCCCTGAAAGGGGGGGTGGGCCTGGTCAGGTTCCTATCTAGGGATGCCAGCTTCCAGTTGGGACCTGGGGATCCCCCGGAATCACAGCTCATCTCTGGACGACAGAGAGCAGTTCCCCTGGAGAAAACGGACGCTTTAGATTAGAAGGTGGACTCTACGGCACTGTACCCCACTGAAGTCTCTGTCGTTCCCAGGCTCCATCTCCGAATCTTCAGTAGTTTCCCAACCTGGATCTGGCAATCTTACCCCTCCGTCAACCACTGGTGACCAGGAGGGACCTGGCAGCCATATGCCTATCATCCAGACCCTGAGGCTTATTGGATGGGGTCTGATGACATCATGGGCTGGTGTTGTCCCACTGAGCAGCAGTATTAATAGTGGTATTTCCAGACATCCAGGGCTATTTTTGGGCAGGAACGCACAGGAACGCAGTTCCGGCTGGCTCCCAAGTTGGCCACACCCAGCAGGAACTCATTAGCATAATAGGCCACACCCAACAGCAGGAACTCATTAGGATTGGCTACATTAGGGGTGTGTGGCCTAACATGCAAAGGAGTTCCTGCTACAAGAAAAGCCCTAGGTTTTGACAACAAAGAAGGTAAACAGAATAACAAGCAAAAGGTAGGTGTGGCTGGATATACTAATGAGCTGTGCTGTCATGGGTGTGGTCTAATATGCTAATGAGTTCCTGCTGTTGGGTGTGGCCTATTATGCTAATGCGTTCCTGCTGGGCTTTTTCTACAAAAAGAGCCCTGCAGACACCAATAGGTATCTGCTATGTGTTATCTATTTGTAGTAACAAAGTGGGCAGTTTTGAAGAAATGGACTAGAGAAAAACCTCATAGGACCTATATTTTACATTTAGTACATAGTTAGTCGAGTTTTTAGTGTCAGATTATTGCCTCACATCTCCAATTTACGTGTGCAGTAGTTACCACAAGCAGGCATGCATAAAATCCATAGAAGTAGCCATATATCTGTAATGTGGCATACCCTTAGCTACCCAGAGAAAAGTGGTTGGCTTATCATCATGCTATCAGTCCTTTGTTGATGTGATTAGTGTTCATATTCCTCTCACGAGAGATGTTGAGGGACATATGCTGGGTATGGGGTAAGGTTCAATACTGGGTTAAGAAAGCTGAGGGTTAGGGAATGTGGCATTAGATAGTCCCCTTGGCCCAGAAGTCCCATCTGACCCTGGAAAAGTCTGCTCTTGGTGATGGGGATCTGTGTGGAGTAACACTGACGGAGGTCAGTGGGCTTTTGTGAGGATCGGGTTCCCAGACCACTTGCTCTTGATAGTGGCAGGGGGAAAATGGGGGAGGGAATTGAGGTTGTACCAGTGCCACAATGACACTTCCAATGTGAACCAGTAGTGATGTCAGAATGATGCTCTAGGATTCACTTAAAACTCTTTGGTTAAACTATAGAGTTTTTGGTGAATCCTAGAACGTTGCTCCAGTGCAAGGATGTCACTTCCACTTAGTGCTGGAAGTAAGACCATGGGATAAGGTGACATTAATCTGCCCCCTAGGGATGGGCACGAACCAAACTAAAAAGCAAAGTTCATCCCGAATTTTGCCCTGTTTGTGGTTCGTGAACCAAATTTCGTGACAGGTCTACCATCACAAACTTCCATGAACTTCTAAAGCGGTTTGTTGTGGTTTATGACAGTTTGTGGATAGAATGGAAAATGGGTTTAAAGGGACTCCAAGTCCCTTTTAAACCCTGCTTTCTTTTCCCCATGAAAGCCACAAAACAGCTGAGCAGTGGGGAGCAGGCTGCCCACCGCTCAGCTGTTTTGGGCTTTCTTGTGTAGTCCCTTTAAACTTTAAAGGGAAAGTATGAAAACAGCTGAGCAGCAGGGAGCTGCTCCCACCGCTCTGCTGTTTTTTGCACTTTCTGAAAACCCTGTTTAAAGGGACTGCGGTCCCTTTCAATGGGGTTTGTGGGGCCATGAACCACACACTGGGTTCAATTCACAAGCAAACCTCTAGGTTCAGTTTGTGGTTCAGCATTCCTGACCCTGGATCTCTCCTTTCACCCAAATGAGAGACAGGGCTCCGATCTTTCTTGAGTTTTCGGCATTTGTCATAACAGACCAGCTGCTGGCCTCTCCCTCTCATCAGAAAGAAAAAGATGGAACCTGTCTTCTCTCAATTCTCTGTCTTGTGAAGATGGCTCTGAGTCTCAGATGATTCAGTACATGGGGTAATGTGCAGTACATAGGGTGATGAGGTCATCTAAATCCAGTGACCGTATTTGTGCTCCCCTGGGTTTTTATAGGATTTTAGCAGCATTAGCCAGCTTAAAAACCATTAAGAATGGTGAACCAATGTGCTGTGCAATCCATATGATGCACAACCAGGGCTATTTTTGGGCAGGAACGCGCAGAAACGGAGTTCCGGCTGGCTCCCGAGTTGGCCACGCCCAGCAGGAACTCATTAGCATAATAGGCCACACCCAACAGCAGGAACTCATTAGGATTGGCTACATTAGGGGTGTGTGGCCTAACATGCAAAGGAGTTCCTGCTACAAGAAAAGCCCTGGGTTTTGACAACAAACAAGGTAAACAGAATAAGAAGCAAAAGGTGGGTGTGGCTGGATGACCACACTTCTGGTAACATGGGGGTGTGGCCTAATGTGCCAATGAGCTGTGCTGTCAGGGGTGTGGTCTAATATGCTAATGAATTTCTGTTGTTAGGTTTGGCCTATTATGCTAATGAGTTCCTGCTGGGCCTTTTCTACAAAAAGAGCCCTGTAACATACTTCTCCCTGTCTTAACCTATCTTGAGTCCTCTCTCCCGCGATACTCCTCCTTTTAGCTGTCAAGCAAACGCAATAGTACTCTTCTGCACGCCTGTTAGATTTCAAGTATTGCACTTTAGGTTTCTAATTAAGAAATTAATTAAAATACTATACAGTTTACTTCACAGTCTGTCAAGAGCAGGGCAGTTTACAAGATTTTTGTGTGTTAGGTGTACTATAAACGCTGCAGATGTACATAATCATATTCACACTGATATTAAAAAAAGTTTTTCTCCTTCAGGAACATCTCTAAAGATTATTGAGAGGCACCAGTCATGAGGTAATTGTTTGTAGCAGGAAACCTGGTGATATGGAACTCAAATTTTAAGCACCAAAGACTGATGCTGAATCTGATATGAGCAATGCTATGTAGAAAGGGGGAAAGGTTTAAAAATAAGTGATATGCTAAACTTAAAAAGATTTTAGAGTATTCATATCACTGGGTTGTTTTTTTTTTTAAAAACTGTCTGTTTAAGCCCTGACATAGCATTGTTTGAGAACACTGAATAATACCTTTTTGCCCCTGACGTGGATAGCCCAGGCAAGCCCGATCCCAGAAGCTAAGCAGGGTTGTCTCTGGCAAGTACTTGGATGGGAGACCTCCTTGGAATACCAGAGGTGGGAGGCCGGGGCAGGCTTTATTCAGCCACCTCCCTGAATATCCTCCAGGTGCCCAGCAGGGGTCAGTCACCAGAGGTCGCCATGGCTTCCAGGTCTTCCCGCACTCCCACACGCACACATGCACATATAAAATTTGATGTTGTTGTTGTTCAGTCGCAAAGTCGAGTCCGACTCTTCGCGACCCCATGGACCAGATCACGCCAGGCCTTCCTGTCTTCCGACGTCCTCTGACGTTTGCTCAACTTCATGTTTGTTGCATCTATGACACTGTCTGACCATCTCATCCTTTGCCGTCCCCGTCTTCTTTGACCTCCAATCTTTCCCAGCATCAGGGTCTTCTTCTCCAGTGAGTGCTCCCTTCTCATTGGGTGGCCAAAGTATTTGAGCTTCAGTTTCATTATCTGGCCTTCCAGGGAACAGTCAGGGTTAATTTCTTTTAGGATTGACTGATTTGATCTTCTTGCAGTCCAGGGGACTCTCAAGAGTCTTCTCCAGCAGCATAGTTCAAAGGAATCTATTCTTCGGCACTCAGCCTTCCTTATAGTTCAACTCTCGCAGCCATACATGACTACTGGGAATACCATTGCTTTGACCATGCGGACTTTTGTTGGCAGGGTGATTTCTCTACCCTTCAATAAAATAAAATAAAGAATACCATTTGGATTTTTTTTTTGGTACAGCAGTAGCTGGTTAATGAACTAAAATGTTTGTCCACAAGGAAACCCAAGGAAACAGATCTCAGTAGATGTAAGCAATTGTTGATTTCCCCCCCCCCCCATAATGCTCTGAGAGTGCTTTTTAAAAAAACCCAGTGTGTCTTGGTCCTCCGGATGGCATGTAAGCTCCCTGAGACCCTTTCCCCCTCTGTCAACGGGTGATGGCTCCACTACCTGGTTCTTCTGCCTGGCCATGGAACAGAACAAAGTTTGAGTCAAGTGGCACCTTTAAAACCACACATCCAGCAGGAAAATAGAGTAAAACATTAAACAGAGTAAAATGTTAAGGATAAAGACAGTAATGATGCTGTTTTTACTCTTGGTGGCCTTTCAGTCTTGCAGTTGTTTACAGCCATTATTGGGACTGCTTAAGAGCACTGGCACCACAGAGGCTAGGAAGGGAGGTGGTTGTAGTGGCAGTGGAGGGCAAAAGGGAGGAGAAAAGCGAATTAAACTGGAATTTATGGTGGGGGAAGGAAGCAGATCTGAAGTGAATCCAGAAAGTTGTCTCTCTCCAACAGATTATTAGATATCATATCTCTTTTAAAATCAGATTTCCAAAGTTAATTTCAAAGCTTTTTTTGACAGACAGCTAGGAATTGCAGGTCCCGGTCACACGAGTGGGATGATCCGCTGCCGAAGGGAGGCAAATTAGAGCCGGAGCAAAAAGAACCGTGGGAGTGTGACCCGATGTGCCCCCGCGGCTCTGTGCTCAGGCAGTTGATCACACGTTGTGCAGCAAACCGGCAGTAGCGCGGTTGTGCGCATGCGTGGGACGGGAAATGGCGCTGGCTGCGACGGGCTACCAGCGCTTCCCCAACCAGACACCTGGAGTTGCCGCGCATCATCTGGAAGGTAGTGCTCAACAGGCAGTACCTTTTAAATGCACGTTTTCGGGCCGAAGGGCCGGATCGGGGACGGGTGCGTGACGCTTCCCAGATGTTGCAATGTGATCGCGCCCGCTTGATGCACCCCCGATATGTCCCTTTTGCAGGGCAAATCCCCCCGTGTGACCGGGGCCGCAGAGTAGTTATGCAATAATGCTGTGAATTTTGGCAGATCATGAGAGGGAGGGCAGGAAGGGATGAGCCGGTGCTCAGCTGTCGTGGCCGTTTCCTACATGCCCAGGGTCAGGAAGGAATTCTTCTCCAGGCCAGATTGGCCCAGGGATCCTGGCAGTCCCCCCCCCCTTCCTGTGGTCATAGAGCAGGGGTCAATGGGGGGGTAGCTATGAATTTCCTGCATTGTGTAGGGGGTTGGACTAGATGACCCTTGAGGTCCCTTCCAGCTCTATGTTTCTAATGGAGTGAGGTGGGGGGGATCTAAAGAGAAACATTTGTGCCATTGAGGTATATGAATATATGAAAAAGAGAGCCTTTTCTTCCATGAGTAGGGAACAGGTGCAAGGAAGGTTATCTGTATGCAGTGTAGACAAGTTCTTTCAGTCGTGTTTGGTTTTATACCAACATTTCTCCTGTTGACTAAATAGGGCGGGTGAGTCCCGTGAAAACAGGCTGCCATGAGCAAAATAGGAGAGAAAGCTAACAGATTGCTTGGGGAAATTTATGGGTTTTAAATCAAGTGTCAAAGATCTATGTTGACACGCAGTTGGGACTCACGCTGCGCTCTGTATTTCTGTGACTTGTGGCTAGACGCTGCTCAGTTGCTGATACAAATGTACCATTCTGCCTGAATAGCACGTTGCTTCCCAAGCAGTCCCATATGCTGCCTAACATGAGTAAAAGATGCTGATAAGATAAGAATATGCCCTGTTATTCCTACTCACTTTTATCATTTTGTTCTTGCTACTGAAATGATTGAAAAGGCTCTCCTTCCACTGATGTATGGGTATAGTTTGATTTAAACATTGCAGGTCTGATTCCCCTTCTCTCTCCCCCCCCCCCAACACCTGTGTAAATCTTTTTGAGCCAAGAGAGAACAGTCTGGAAGGGAAACAGAGATTTCTCCTCTTTCTGAATATCTTTCCCAGTCATAATTGCTTACTGGGGCTAAAAGATCAAGAAGGGTTCAGTTTTGTCAGTGTTTTAACTAGTGTGTCTGAATAAGCTTCTTATTAAATTCATGGTTTATGGCTAATGGGGCCTCCAGTTTCAGAAGCGGTGTGCCAGTCTGGTGTAGTGGATGGGAGTGCAGACTCTAATCTGGGAGAACTGGGTTTGATTCTCTCCTCCTTCACATGCAGCTGCTGGTGTGACCTTGGGTCAGTTATAATAATAATAATAATAATAATATACTTTATTGTCATTGTACATAGTACAACGAAATTAAGGTGCAATCATTCGGTGATCTACAAGCATACTCATATACACTCACACAACCATACTCATATACACTCACACAACCATTAGGGTTCACATTGCAACTTAAAAACCAATGTCAACAAAACCACCAAATTCCAATTCATACAGCATTTAAAGCAATAATAGCTCTCGAATAAAAACTGTTTTTTAATCTGTTTGTCCTTGTTTTGATTGTCCTATATCTTCTACCCGAAGGCAGCAGTTCAAACAGGGAGTGTTCAGGGTGTGACAAATCCTGCAAAATGTTCTTTGCTTTTTTCAAGCATCGAGAACTATACAATTCCTCCATGAGTGGGAGAGGACAGCCAATAATCTTCTGGGCTGTGATGATAACTCTCTGGAGTGCTTTCCTCTCCACAGCCGTACAACTGGCAAACCAGACACAGACACAGTATGTTAAAATGCTCTCTATTGAGCAGCGATAGAAAGACATCAGTATTTTCTCACTCAAGTTGTTTTTCTTTAAAAGTCTGAGAAAAAAAAAGCCTCTGCTGGGCCTTCTTCACCAGAGCAGTGGTGTTAGCGCTCCAGGTCAAGTTCTGCTCAATAATCACTCCCAAAAACTTAAAAGTAGCCACCCTCTCCACACGTTCTCCACCAATAAACAGTGGCTGAATGTCCGTTTTGTTCCTCCTATAGTCCACTACCAATTCCTTGGTTTTGGTGGTGTTGAGGATCAAATTATTTTCCCTGCACCAAACACAAAGCCGTTCCACCTCATCCCGATAAGCAGACTCATCATTCCCAGAGATGAGCCCCACCACAGTGGTGTCATCAGCAAACTTGATGATGGTGTTACTGGGGTGGGTGGGGGTACAATCCTGTGTGTAGAGCAAGGGGCTCAACACACAACCTTGTGGAGAACCGGTATTAAGGGTAAGGGCTGTGGACATATAGGACCCTACTCTAACCCTCTGGGGGCGGGCTGTCAAAAAGTACAATATTTGGCTGAGAGTGTGTGACTGGCCCGAGACTACCCAGCAAACGTCCATGGCACAAAGGGAGATTCAAACCTGGATTTCCCAGATCCTAGGCCAACACTAACCGCTACACTACGCTGGCTCTCCGAGGCAACAGACATACCTGGCCTGCATGGCATCGTTCTCCCTCTAAAGAAACAGGTTCTCAGCTTGGAAGTACTCCTGGATTCCCCACTGTCAGCTTCATTTGGCACTTTCAGGAAACTAAAACGTTACTACCAGGGCTTTTTTTTTGTAGAAAAAGCCCAGCAGGAACTTATTAACATAATAGGCCACACCCACAGCAGAAACTCATTAGCATATTAGGCCACACCCCTGACAGCACAGCTCATTGGCATATTAGGCCACACCCCCATGTTACCAGAAGTGTGGTCATCCAGCCACACCTACCTTTCCCTTCTTATTCTGTTTACCTTCTTTGTTGTCCAAGCCCAGGGCTTTTTTGTAGCAGGAACTCCTTTGCATGTTAGGCCACACACCCCTAATGTAGCCAATCCTAATGCGTTTCTGCTGTTAGGTGTGGCCTATTATGCTAATGCGTCCCTGCTGGGTGTGGCCAACTTGGAAGCCAGCCGGAATTCTTCTTCTTCTTCTTCTTCTTCTTCTTCTTCTTCTTCTTCTTCTTCTTCTTCTTCTTCTTCTTCTTCTTCTTCTTCTTCTTCTTCTTCTTCTTCTTCTTCCCAAATACTCTCGTTAGGGCCTCAAGAACCTGTCTGTTATGCAGAGATACACATAAGGGCATCAACTGTAATTAAATTAACAGAAATTCTATCACAGAGTCTGATATATGAATGTACTTTCAGAAATTCTGAAAGTTGATAGTGATTTGGAAAGGTGCTTCATTTTTTTTTAAAAAGAAGCCTATCTTGTACGTCATGTGTATCATGGCAAAGTACTAAGAAATAAGTAATAAAGATAATGAGAAATGAGAAATTACTCGTTTTTCTGCAAGGGAAGTAAAGGATCCACATTTGACTGCCTTGGAAAATATTGCAAGATTTAAAAAGAATTAAGTGTAGTAAAATAAATAAAAAGGTGGCAGATGGCTGGTTTCAGGATATTGCTGGGTGGATTTATTAATTACCAATATAGCAGTGAGCCATGAATTACTCAATCATTGCTATTGTTTCAGTTTTATGACTTCTCTCTTAAATACAATTTCTTTAAAAAGGAATCAAATGTCAGTGGGTAGAAACTAATTCCTGCTTCTGAATGCTGATTTCTTGTTATATAGCTTGCAACTTTTAAAAATTATGCTGCCAAGGAATCGGGGGTGGAGGTGGGGAAGATGGATTTAGGTGTGCTCTTTACCCATAGTGTGAGCCCAGCTTCTCATTCGGCGTAATGCACATGTGTACTGACAAGCTGAATGCTAGATCAGTTCCTTCTCTCACGCATCAAGTGGGCAGCTGCCTTTTAGTTGTGTTTACACATTTGTTTGAATAATCATTCATCATCCGTATCCCTCCCCAAAATATTCACATATATTTAAAGAATTGTGTGCAAAACTGCTCAGAGGAGAGGATGAGAGAGAGGTGAGTTGATGAGGCTGCAGGTGCTGGCCAATAGGAACTATGCTAGTCCACAGCCAGTTTTTCCCTGTTTGAGATGTACCAAGCCTGTATTATTTTTTCCAGAGCTTCTTGCAAGAAAATAATAATCAAATGTTTGTATTTAGATATGCATGTCAAAGTCACAAAACCTTTTTCTCAAAAAAAGAACCTTGGTTTGTCCTGTGTTGATAGCACGTGAAAGGGAAAAAAGAGAGAACCACAACTATCAAGTTCTTGAAATACACTGCCTTTTATTTTGAAATTTAATCTTTTTAAATATATATATATATATATAC
>NW_015169779.1:1333638-1357832 GCF_001447785.1 Gekko japonicus | reverse complement strand
AAACCTCACATGCTGCCTCTGACAGTGTGTTAGTTCTACGAGGCCACTTTGCATCTCTGGCTGGCCTTTGACATTTCCTTCTCGGCCTGCTTGCTTTGCAAGAGCATCACTGACAGGCGTTGCCAAATGCAAACTGGATGCTACCATTGCTGTTGCCCACAGCACAGGAAATGCAGTGTTTGTAGATTTGGGGGGGCGGGTTGGAATAGAAGGGGGGAGAAGAAGGTCGGAAATGGATTTTTCTTCTCTGTGACCTCAGCACAAAGAAGAAAAACCGTGACCTCCTCTGTGACCTACCTTGCCGCTAGCTACCAAGAAGAGTACACATTAGTTTGTTTTATGTTTTCCATATTAACGTTTGTTATCCAGATTAGTAAAATGAATGGTGATTTTTCTTTTGGCCCAGTTTCTCATTTAGTCGGCCATAAATGCATTGTCAGGGCTTTTTTTGTAGAAAAAGCCCAGCAGGAACTCATTAGCATAGTAGGCCACACCCCTGACAGCACAGCTCATTAGCCTATTAGGCCACACCCCCGTGCCTTCCCTTGGCTTGCCTGGGTGCCCTGCGGCTGCGGTGAGCCCGGACAAGCTGACCCTTGTACAGGCCGGGGAAGGCACAGGGAGGCATTTAAATGCCTCTCCGATCCTTCCAGCCCCCCCCCCCAGCCCACCTGCCTCAGAGTCGCTGGGGGGTCGCTCTCCAGGCCTTCCCTCTGTAGTCACGCATGTGCAGAGATTTTGGCTGTAGTGGGTGTGGCCAACTCTGAAGCCAGCCGGAACTCCAGAAATAGCCTTGGGCATTGTAAGGAAATCTCTCTAAGGGTGCGTACAGACGGGGTCTTTACATCGGTTAGGGTGCCGGTTCCAATCGTTGTACTTACCGGCGTTCAGACGGGGCACATCTGCCTCCTCTTCCTAACTGGTGTAAAGCCCTTTACACCGTTGCACTCTGCTACCAGGTCCCCAAGTGGTGGTATACAGAGAGCAACGGTGGTAAACGGTGCACCCCGGTGTCTGATCGCTCTCCACCGGTGCCTAGGCATTTCCGTCGGAAGCCTGAGGCTTCCAGCTTGCCCCCGCCATTTTATTTTAACTCTATGCGATATGCGCTCGGGCGAAGCTTCGCCCTGAGCGTCTGTTAAAATAAACACAAAAAAACTTACTTTACCTTCCCGGAGGAGTCCGGGACTTAAGGGAGGCCAGGTTGGGATTTAAACTTTAAAGGTAAGTCCTTTAAAGTTTAAATGTAATGGGGGGGGGGGGTTTGAGCATGCGCAAAAATTGCCATTCTCTGAATGGCTGCCTGTGCGCATGCTCAAACTGCTTTTTTAAAAACAAACAAACGCCGACGGCCGCAGCGTGTGAGCGGGTGTCCAACGTAGGCATTCGCAAGATGGAGGGTGAGTCTGATCGCGTTTCTGCCGGTTCCAACCGGTGCAGTTTATGCCGGCAGAAAGGCCGCGTCTGAATGCACCCTAAATGGAAAAATTACTAGTGCTGCACTATATATTAGTGCAGATACTATATATAATTTTGGGCAGTACTGCTTAGTGTTTCTGTAGCATCTCCAAGTGTTCACGGTTCTTCACTTACAGAATCTGTATCTTTGATTATGATGATATTGCTCCAAAACAGCAGCTGCCGTGAGCTGGCCTGTTATCTGACTCCTTGCCCATCTGACACGTTACAACTCGCCCCACTTCCAACCTTGTGTTCCCTTTTATCTTTTTCTGTCTTGTTCCCTGTCTTCCTGTTGCCTGGATGAAAAGAGAGAGATGCATTTTCAATAACTCTGGAGAGGTCCAAGGCTGCGACGGAAACATAATTTTATTATCAAGTGCCTATCTCCTTCCCAGTTGTTTTGGGATTGTCGAAATGTCAAGGTTTTGCTTTAATGTCATTGATAACATCTTGTTTAAGAAAACTTTAAGTCTTAATAAACTGCTTATATTTTAATGTCAGTATTGGGACATCAGGTCTCCCACTGCAGCAGACTTTCCCCTTCATTGCCCACCAGCGCCTCAAAGAGTGGTCGGAGGAAAATAAGAGGGAAGTGTGTGCGCGCGTGTGAGTGTGAGTGTGCACTGGCATCACTTATGGCAAAAACTCAAGTGACATCATGACACTGGGGGTGCCACAGCAGGATCTGCCAAAAACTCCATGGTTTTAAAACATAGGGTTTTGGCAAATCCTAGATTGCCAGCATGGACATCAGCCAGGGCTCTTTTTGTAGCAGGAACTCCTTTGCATATTAGGCAACACACGCCTAATGTAGCCAATCCTCCAAGAGCTTACAGAGCTCTTCTTGCAGGGGCTACTGTAAGCTCTTGGAGGATTGGCTATGTGGTGTATTCAATCTGACCCATGTATATATGTGAACGCAGTCATTGAATCACCATGTCAAGCTTCATCCTGGGCTAGGATCCTAATCCCTCAAATGTAATTAGTAGCCCAGGAAGAGCCGACCAGTCACCAACAGCCAGTTCCAAGAGCGGGAGCTATTGTGATTGGACTTTATCCCTGCAACCTCATAGGTTGGTATTTGTATAGTAGGTGTGGCTACATTAGCCGGGAGAGTTTAAAAGTGGAACAGCTTCAATGCTAAAGCTGTTCTGGCTATTCATGTTGATACTGTTTGGAGTTGAGTTACGAGTTGCCGAATAAAGCTGATCTTTTGCTGAAATCACTCTCTGACTCTTTGTTAAGTAACCGACTTAACAGGCTACATTAGGGGTGTGTTGCCTAAAATGCAAAGGAGTTCCTTCTACAAAAAGAGCCCTTGACATCACTTCCAGTTTTTCACCGGAAGTGATGCTATCATGCCTGCCAGATCCTCTTGGGGGTGCCAGGCAATGACCTGTCTTCTCTATGTCAGTAATAAAGAAGTTTTGCATATAGCGTACTGTCACTTGGGATGGAAGTTTTTTACTTATTTTATTTAGAGAATTGATATGCCACCTCTCCGGGGACCTTTTTTGACTTCCTGTGTTTGGTATGCTGGCTGTGGTGCTTAGATTGGGTCACGCACAAGACAGACAGGTCTGAAAGGAGTGAAGACTACAGTGAACAAACTCTTAATATTGATGCTGAAGATGCAGTCCTAACAAAGAAACCTCCAATACTTCCATTTCGAGAAACTGTGGCCCCGGTCACACAGGGGGAAAAGGTATGGCCAAAGCGCGGCTTTTCTGAGCTGCAGCAAAATAGACATGCGGCAGCAGGATCAGACAGATCCCTCGAGCCGCCGCGCAGTTGCTCCCCGGCATGATCAGATTGCGGCGGGGGGGGGGGGGACGAAACGGAGAGCGAGGCAGCCGGCTGCGCATGTGTGCGCATGCGCAGTTTGGCCGGGTGCCTTGAATGCTGTGGAAGACAGGCACGCCAGCGATCCCACGGCCGCCATTGCTGCGGAGCTTCAGGTAGGTAGTACTCTTTCCTAGGGTTTTTTTTAATGCGCGGTTGCGTCTGGAAAGGACGGATCGGGGACAGGTGCACTCCGCTTCCCAGATGTTGCGGTGTGATCATGCCCGTTTGATGCGCCCCCGATCCGTCCCTCTTGCGGGACAAAACCTTCCGTGTGACCGGGGCCCGTGTTTGCCTAAAGGGCAAGAACAATACCTACTCTTGCTGCGGATATAAATTGGAAATTTTAAGGGTGTTGGTTAGTATTTCCAGCTTGTTTTCTTAGCTTCCTTCCATCCAGAAATTTGGAGCAAAGAGAAGAGTATTATTGCATTATAATTTTCATGTAAAAGCTAAATAATGGCAAGTTTAATGCAGAGGGGAACACTTGGAAACAATACTGTAACTTTTAAAGAACATCAGAAGAGCCCTGCTGGGCCAGACCAGTGAGGGTCCATCTAGTCCAGCATCCTGTCTCACACAGTGGCCAACCAGTTCCTCTGGAGGGCCAGCAACAGGGCTTAGAGGCCGAGGCCTTCCCCCAAATGTTGCCTCCTGGCTCTGGGATTCAGAGGCTTAGTGCTTCTGAATGTGGAGGTTCCTCTCAGTCCCATGGTTAGTAGCCATTGATAGACTTATCCTCTGTGAATCTATCTAATCCCCTTTTCAAGCTGTTCGTTTCTGTGGCCATCTCGATATCCTCTGGCAGCAAATTCCACATTTTAATCACTCTCTGTGTAAAGTAGTACATCCTTTTGTCCAGCTTGAGCTCACTGCCCATCAGCTTCATTGGAAGCCCTCAAGTTCTGGTATTTTGGGAGAGGGAGAAAAAGTTCTCTTTATCAACTCTCTCCACCTCATGCATAATTTTATAAACCTCTATCCTGTCCCCCATTAGTTGTCTCTTTACTTATATGGATACTAGAAGAGTGCCTAGGTGGAATTATGACATATGATAGATTCATCCAGGGGTCATTTCCTGCAGGAGCGCACAGGAGCGGAGCTCCGGCAGTAAAGAGCTCAGGGGCAGGCAAATGCAACAAGCCCCACCCACTGCTCCCAGCAGCCCTCAGTCAGAGCAAAAAGCAGCCAGGTAAGTTGCAGAGCTCCCCCCCTCGGTCCCTTGGTCCAAAACAGTCCAGTGGCACCTTTAAGACCAAGTTTTATTCAGGTACAAGTTCCCCCTCCTCTGTGAGGACAGATCTGCACGTTCCCCCCCCCAATAGCTAGCAATCCAAAACAGTCCAGTGGAGCCTGAGTGGTGGGTGTTGCCTTCTGACACACTTCAGGTGATGTCAGGGGGTGTGGCATATGCAAATAGGTTATACTAATGAGTTATGCTAATGAGCTCCTGCACCTCTTTTTCTACGAAATGACCCCTGGATTCCTCTGCTTTAAGATTTGTTAAGGTTTGTATCCAGACATAGCCTTTTTTGTTTTTTTGTTTTTTACAAAGTGAATGGCCCTTTCGAAAACCATGCAAGCAGAGCTTTTGCATTGCCATAACTCATGGGGGCAGTGAACTATGGCAGTCATCGCTGAGAAAACCTGGTTATGTGAATCATCATCATCTCCTCCTCCTCCTCCTCTTCCAGCATAACATGCTTGATCATACAGGCCATTCATTTGTTTCTTCTGTTTACAGGCCTCTGACTATGATCATGTACCATGGAAGCATGATAGATCCTTGCATTCTTTCGTTTAAATGGGAGAGGACTTGTTCCAAAGATTCCCCCACCCCCTGTTTGAAGCTAAATCATATAAGAAAATCTTTAGCCAAGTCAGGTTTTTAATCACTATGTTAGTCATCTCAATGGTTACATAAGGAACACTGTAGGAGCATTTCAAATACCATCAGCCGTTGGCACTAGAATAGCAATGAGGATGAAGCATTAAAATATGTACTCATAAAGGCAAACACGGCTAGACTGTTTCAGAGAGAGAGAGAGAGAAAGAGAGAGAGAGATCATTTCTCTGTTTGTTCCGGAATACATCTTTACATGAATTCAACTCATTTCTAAGACAATACAATGGAAGAATAGCTAATGTGTATTAATTATTTGCACATATGGCGCCGGGCTGATGTTCGCTAATGCTGCGTTCAGGATAGACATACTGGGGAGACATTAAAGAGCAGACTAAATATTTGCATTGTTTATGAAAAAAAAATGGATTCCGTCTCTGTGTCTTCTTTAACTTCTGCCTCTCCTGGGTTCATTTTCTATGATTTATGGAGTGCAATATCTCAACTGTTGCAAAGGAGAGTGCCCCCCCCCAATGTAAACCCCCATAAAAGGCCTGTGTTTTCAGAGCAATTGAATATTTAGTAACACTTTAAAATAATTTGTTAAATCATTATTATTTTTCACAGTGGCACATCTTGTTTAATATTAATCATGAGCTTATCCTATGTCAGAAGTACCCATAAAGGATTTCTACTTCAGTTTATGAGGAATGGACTGCTTAGAGGTATTTTCAAATATTTATATGTAGTGGATTTTTTTTTTAGCATGACTGTTTTCTTCCAAGATGAACTAACTCCATTCAGCAAAACAGACAGCCATAGTGCTACTGCTATAGGTTCTAAGAACCTCTTTGGAAATTTCGAGTTCTTTTGCAAGGAATAACCGAATTACAGGTTGGAAGCGAAGTATGGCCTGAGGGACCGTCCATTCTAACCAGCTAGTGAGCCATAGTATCTAAATCATCTCTGGCAGAGGCTTGTCCAGTGTCCTTTGAAAAAACTTCACTGAAGTATAAAATGCAATTTTCCTAAGTGACTCTGTCGGTTGCCTTTTCCTTGCCCTAACTTTCCTATATGGAGCTGGGTTGCCTTTTTGTGTTATGCCCCCCTGCCCCCCTGTAATAAATGGACATCTTTTTTCCGTTCGTCTCTGCAGGACGTTTTTAAACATTTGAAAGCTGTTAAGCTTCCTGCTGCTTCGCTCTTTTCCCACTTTGCCCTATCCTTCAACCTCACTGCATCTGGCTTTTGTATTCTTACTTTATCAAACTTCATCAGCCTCTTCTGAAATACATCGCTCAAACAGAAAGCACGATGATCAAAGGTTTAAACAAGGCAAGGTATGGAGCAGTGGGTTCCCAACCTTTTTGGTATGGTGACCCACGTCCAAATTTACTTGGTATGGTGACTCACCCAGGGCGGGCCCACACGGGCAAACTATGACCTGGGCACCTATCTGGTTCAGCATTCCATTTTCTACAGCGGCTAACCAGATGCTTTTGAGAAACCAGCAGACATTACACAAAGGGGGCAACTGCTCCCACTTTGAACACCAAGCTAATGGCATTTCTGACATCCACAGCCTTTGCATATGAGGGCCCCGGTCACACAGGCCGGATAACACGGGGGGGGGGGGGGGGGAGGCAGGGCTTTTTGTGGCGCCGCAATTAGAGCCACCATAACGTGATCCCACGCGTCGGCGGGATGCCACGGTTCCTTCCCTCCATGCCTGCACATCAACAAGGAGCCGGAGGGAAAAGCTGTGGCCGGCGCGATCACACCAAGGGACTCTGGAGGCAGCCCGTGGCAAACCAGTTGCTAGTACCTTCAAGCAGGTAGTTTTTAATTGCGCATTTTGGCAGTATGCCACGGGTTTGCCACGGGTGCGCTCCACTTCCCAGATGTTGCGTTGTGATCGCGCCTGGATAATCTGCCATGCAATCGTCGCAAATCCTCCGTATGAACAGGGCTGAGGTTACTTTTCAGCCCTTGACCACCCTCTCCTTCTCCCTTACTTCCTCAAATCCCTCCTGAGATTCTAAGAAACTCACTCCAGTAACCGTCAGGACACGTTTTACTTGATCAACATGTACATGCAGTGAAGAAAAAAGTACCAACACTAATGTATGACCTGGAAGATACTGTTTCCATGGTCATGTCTTGGTTTCCAAGATACAAAAAGGGAAAGGGCTCGGGGGCCATTAGGGAGGGCTGGCCCAGGACCCACTTTCAGATGCTTCGCAACCCACTTTTGGGTCCTGACCAACAGGTTGGGAAACACTGGTATAATTCAAGATTGGTGCAGCACAAGGCCAGCAATACCCTTTGGCAGCACTGAGACTATAGTGACACTTCACCATACCTCCATTTTCCTAATTGACTCTGGCTGTCCATCAGTTTGCAGAAAGCACAACACAGAAAGGTCCAGGAGGACATTTTTATCAAAGGATTAGAACCATGTCAGAATGGAAGAATCCAGAAGAATCCAAGAATCCGCAAGAAGAGCATTACGCTCGGGAAGTAGAATGTCCTGTTGGTCTCCAGCCCAAGAGAGATCCGGCTCTCCTCAACCAGGGCAAGGGCTTTTTTGGACCTGGTGGAACTCTCTGCCTGAGAACATCTGCACCCTGAAGAATTTTTTACCTTTCCATAGGGCATGTAAGGTGGAGATGTTCCGCCAGACATTTGGTTGAGGACAGCGATGGTACAGTATGTAGTCTGGTACTCTCATACTCTCCATTCCCCACAGCCCCCCTCTGGGAGGCCTCTAAAATCTGGAATTTTCCCCCACCATCTTGGATCAACCGAATTATACTGATGTTATTGGAGCTGTATGTTTTATATAGTCTCGGTTTTAACTTTTAATTATTTATTGTATGTTCTCTCCTGTTGGAAGCTGCCCCGAGCCTTGTTTGTAAGAAAGGCTGGCCTAAAAACCTAATTAAAAAAAAATAAAAGGTGCCTTTATATCTGAATAGGGTTGTAGTCCACTGCAATGATTATATAGGCTTTGTTTTGCTATTACTGCATTGTTTTCTACCTTCCTAGGTCTACTATATCTTGCCTAGGCAGTTTGTTCTTTGCATTGTCTTCTGATTCTGTAATCCTAGTCTAATTGTGCTGTTCACTGGATGCCTAATGCCAGGGGTCCCCAGCAATGCTCCCTCTAAGCTGTGGAGTCTTGTGAGCAAAAATTCTACTTTGTGAGCTATTGGCATTCAAGTTGTGAGCGAGCGATTTGGCTGCTGCATAAATCAGCTTGCTCTGGAGCCCATCCTTCCTGAGCTAAAATGAAAATCTGTGAGCTGGAGGCTAAAAAACTGTGAGCTAGCTCACACTAACTCAGCTTAGAGGGAACACTGGTCCCCAGCATGGTGCCCATTAATGCCTTTCCTGGTGCCCGCCAAGTGATTTAAAAGAGTGGGTGGGGCCAGATAGCGCTCTTGTGTAGCAGGGTTTCTTATTGGCCAATGCAGATTGAAATAATGTGATTCCTTTGGCACAAAGTTGGTTTTATTCTCCTGCTCTCTCCTTTTTACTAGTGTATTTTTTTAAAAATTGCCCCTCTTCTCCCCTGCACTTGAGCTCCTTCTGTGTGAGTGTGTGAGTGGAAGGGGGCTCAGCCTCTTGCGGTTGCAATTTTGTGATAGAACCCACCACCCTCTCTCAGAATTTCAAAGGTTTCCACAGGTTCAGAAAGGATGGAGATCCCTGTCTTACGCTGTATGATTACATTGTTCTTTTTTTCCCTTTTGTAATCTGTCTGGAGTCCCAGTGAGAAAGGCGGGTTATGGATAAAGTAAATAAATAAGCTGCCCCAAAACTCTCTTTCCAAATACTCTTTCGTTTTGCTTTACTTTTTACCTTTGGCAAAATGTTTGAGAGTCACATATTTTTAAAAAATGCTTAGGGTTCACTAGATTTATGACACTGGAAGGTTGAGTGACCCTGGATTCAGAAGGCTGAGTGGCACTGCCCACTTCTCCAACCAAGAGCATTGCTTGTGGACTCGGTATAGAGCTGGCAATGTATCTTCTGTGGCATGGATTCATTAATCAGATCTGTGAACAAGTTAAGCACATTTTTTTCTTTTCCAGTGTAACAGAAGCATGAGAAATCTTATTTTGATTGATGAGATGATGGTGGTGGTGGTGGTGGTGATGGTGGTGGTGGTGGTGGTGATGCTAAATTGTCACAGTCAGATATTTGATTGGTAGATGGTACTCTGCAATTCAAGATCTAGCCAAGTTCTTGGGAACCGCAGATGTATCTTCACAGGATTCTTGCAGTTCCAAGTAACACTGTCTTCTGGAGGTGAGCTGGTGTTATTTGCTTAATGCCCAGAATGTCCAGGTGTTTCTTGAGACTTCTAGGCACTGCTCCAAGGGCTCCAAGGGTAACTGGCACAATGGTAACCTTCTTCTCCCAGAGGCACTCTATTCGTAGGTCTTGGTATTTCATGACCTTCTCCAGTTCTTTCTATTCTGCTGTCTCCTGGGATTGCGATGTCAATGATTCCAACCCTATTTCTCATTTCCCCCCCTAAAGTTGTGGTATCAGGGATGTTATGCCCCAGGTGTTTATATGTTTGTAATGGGAAGTCCCAGAGATTCTTTGTTTCATCATTCTCCATGATCTTGTCCGGTTTATGCTCCCATGAATTTCTGGCTGAGGGTAAACCATACTTCTTGCAAAGATTACAGTGCAACATTGCTGCAACTTATTGTGATATTCTTTATAGTCAGTTTGAGCAATTTAAATGTTTCATCCTTTGTCTTGCAGTTGACATCATCATCATCATCATCATCATCATTATTCGTCATCGTAGTAGTAGTAGTAATGTTACTTGTAGTCTGCCATTTTTGGACTCAAGGCGGATTACCCTGAGTGAGTCAATAGCATCGAAGGATAGTACATTCAATAAACAATGTAATAGGATTAGGGTTGTAGAACCAACAAGAAGTCTAAAAACAGAACTGAAGCAAGGCATAAGTATTACCATGACACATTAAGTGATACAAACATTAGATCCTAGTTTCAACAAGCTATACATAGTAGTATAGACCACAGGCCGACGTAGACGACCCAATCCCTCCACTGGGTGCCGGTAGGGATTGTCCCCACCCCCGAAAAATTGTGGCCATAGGTTAGGGTTAATGTGTAACTGTAGCCGCTCAGAGACCCCTTCGGGGATTAGAGCGGGGTAGTAAGCTGAAACAATAAATAAATAATTTTTCTAAGTAACTTTGTGAATCATTTAGTATGGTGCAAGTCTATTGCCTTTGTAGAAAAGCCCTCTTGAATAATTCAGTTTTGCATGAGAACATAAGAACAGCCCTCCCCGCATGCGGGCTCAGGGCGGCTTACAAGGCACAAGTGCTATAAAACCAAATACATTAAAAACAACATAAGTTAAACAGTTCACAACTCACAAGATACATGGAGGACAAAACTTACACTTTCTCCATTACATGACAGGAAGAGGTCCAAGATTGAAATCAGAAGGGAGAGGGGCGACCTAAGCCATGTTGTTCCAATTTCTCATAGGCCTACCCTGACAGTCCTGCAGTCCAGCCCTCCCACTGTTGCCCTCCCAAAGCACCAAGACTACAGAGCATCACTTGCCCCAGACCAAGAGTTCATATCTATACCTTGTGGCTAATAGCCACTGATGGACTTCTGCTCCATATGTTTATCCAATTCCCTCTTGAAGCCATCCATGCTTGTAGCCGCCGCCACCTCCTGTGGCAGTGAATTCAACATAGTTTGTAGACAGCCAGGAGAGGGGGCACCTCCCTGACCTTCTCAGGCAGGCCATTCCACAAGGGGGTCACAACTGAGAAGGCAATGTGTATGGGCTGGGGAAGCGTTAAAGTCTTCTTTCCATGCACTGCAGCAACAATCTGGTCTGGGGCTCTATCTCTCTGCTGATGAAAATGTTGCTGGGAAGATCTGATATCTCAGCATCATGTCTATTTTGTGCTGCTCTGTGTTTTTCTCTGTGTTGCATATTCTTACATAAGAGGGGTGAGTGGTGGTTTTGGAGGATGTCCACATTAATGAACGTGGAAGTGTCTGGTACAAAAGTTACTCTAAACTGCTCTTCTGGCACATTCTTGTCCTCTGCGGGAGGGGGGCACTTAGCCAGTAGGCCACAGGGGCAAGTGCCCTGTGCCCCTCTGCTTAGACTTCTATTTACCCAAGGAAGTTCATAGAATCATAGAGTTGGAAGCGATAGACAGGGTCATCTAGTCCAACCCCCTGCACAGTGCAGGAAATTCACAAATACCTTCCCCCCACAGTTATGGGACAGCTTGCCTGAGTTCAGACCAGCAGTGTGAAGCGGGAGGGAGTCGTGGCAAAAAAGACCCGGAACAAACTGTTCTTACATTAGGGACACCAGACAAGCAACTGAGATTATGTGTTTATATGTTTTATTTAATTGTTTTAAAATGCTTTTTTAACATTTTTAATATATATAATGCTTTTTAATGTTTGAAATCAGGGCTATTTTGGGGCAGGAACGCACAGGAACGGAGTTCCGGCTGGCTTCAGAGTTGGCCACGCCCACTACAGCCAGAACATCTGCGTGCCTGGCTACAGAGGGAAGGCCTGGAGAGTGAAACACCCCCCCGGCGACTCCGAGGTGGGGGGGCCAGGAGGGGCCCTGGAAGGATCTGGGAGGCATTTAAATGCCTCCTCGTGCGTTCCCCAGCTTTTCCAAGGGCTGGCTTGCCCAGGCTCCCCGCAGCCGAGGGGCGCCCAGGCAAGTCAAGGGAAGGCATGGGGTGTGTGCCCTAATATGCTAATGAGCTGTGCTGTCAGGGGGTGTGGCCTATTATGCTAATGAGTTCCTGCTGGCCTTTTTCTACCAAAAAAGCCCTGTTTGAAATGTTTTACTATTCACCCACTTGGAGACCGTGAGCTGGATGGAAAGGCGGCATGCAAACATTTTAATTAAACAGGTAAAGAAATAAATACATCTTGGGAAACAAGGTCTTCTGGGTGATGAAGATGGTCCTGTGCTTACGTCTTGCTGGAGAACCATTTGCCTCTTGGCTCTATTGAACTTTATAGTGATATTTTTGTTGACTCGAATGGACACAAATTTCTAGATCCTTCATGCATAGCATCCTATTCTCTGAGTGCTTGTGCGGGAGGAAGCTGTCCAAGGGAATTGGCTAAGGAACTGAGAACTCAGCATGTTGATCTGTGCTAAGGCCTCCTGTCTCCTGGGGTAAATGACTTCACTGGGTATTGGTAGGAGATCGGTCAACTTCTTTGAGTTCAGAACTGCTTGCAACGAAGGGGGGAGTTTTTATCCCTAGAGCTTTTTCTCCCCCTTAGTATTTTTATAACAAAGTCTGAACACTCAAATAAATCACCAGACAAATAAGAGACTCTTCTGAAATGTGGAAAATCCAGCTCACAGCAGTTCTGCTTCTCATAACAATGCTTTGGAGTGCTGGCCTGCAAGGGCAATAAATATGTCAGTCTTCTGATGCTCTTGATAAAGCTCTAGTGGCTAGTGCCTCCGGTTTCATGGTTGGTTAACCGGCAGTTAGACAGTGATCTAACCATACAGCTCCCCGTATCTCCTCCCTAATATTGCTTGCTAATCAGGAATATGCCGTAGCGTACAGAGGAACCATTTGAATAATTTTTAAAGTCATCACTCTTTTGTGTAAAAAAGAAATTCCTCACTTCCAATAACAAATTAAATTTCTTTTAAGTGCCATTTGAGACTAATTTTATGTATTACAGATTTTGGGTTACAATCTTGGTAGGTAAGAACATAAGAACGTAAGAGACGCCAATGTTGGATCAGGCCAAAGGCCCATCCAGTCCAACACTCTGTGTCACACAGTGGCCAGAAATACCAGTGCCATCAGGAGGTCCACCAGTGGGGCCAGGACACTAGAAGCCCTCCCACTGTTGCCCCCCCCAAGCACCAAGAATACAGAGCATCACTTGCCCCAGAGTCCCTATCTATACCTTGTGGTTAATAGCCACCGATGGACCTCTGCTCCATATAGTAATAGTAATATACCGTATTTTTCGGACCATAAGACGCACCTGACCATAAGACGCACCTAGTTTTTAGAGGAGGAAAACAGGGAAAAAAATATTCTGAACCCTGGGGCTCAGTATTCGGACCATAAGACGCACACACTTTTCCCCTCACTTTTTTTGGAAGAAAAAGTGAGTCTTATGGTCCAAAAAATACGGTACTTTATTGTCATTGTACATAGTACAACGAAATTAAGATGCAATCATTTCAGTGATCTACAACAATATTCATACACTCACACAACTATTCACAACTATCTCATAACTCCCCTAAGGTTCACATAGCAACTTAAAACCACTAATGTCACCCAAGTTCCAATTTCATACAGCATCCATGCTTGTTATCTTTGCATTAGGAATATCAGACAAGCAACTGAGATGCAAAGACTAGGTTCTGAATAATAATAAAGAGTAGAGAATAAATAGATAATAAAGAAGTAGTGATAATAGATAACAACAGATAAATTGCCTTGTCCTGGATGGTCATCTGGGAAGCTATGCAGAGTCAGCCCTGGCGAGTACATGGATGGGAGACCACAAAGGAAGTCCAGGGTTGCTACGCAGACACAGGCAATGGAAAACCACCTCTGTTCTTCTCTTTCTTTGAAACCCTGTGGGAATGCCATAAATCAGCTGCGACTTGACAGCGCTCCACCTGGGATGGCCAGGTCCTGCCTTCTTCCCAGTGAGGGAGGGATCTTCAGGCCCTGCCAGGATCTTCTGCCATGTGCACTTTGCATGCAAGGCATGATGATGTCACCTGGAAGTGACATCATCACATCGCCAACTTTGCACAGCAACACTCTACTTTTGGGGCAAAACTCTATGGTTTGAGCCCAAATTTATCATAGAGGTTTGCCTCAAAACTACAGCGTTGTCATATGATGTTGGCGAGGCGATGACATCACTTCCGGGTGATGCGTTTGGGGCATTTGCAGGCGGGGAGGAGCCAGCAAAAGCAGGGGAACCCCCATCCAGACAGGGGGGGCTGGCAACCCTAGCTCAACCACATTAATTGATAATAAATAACATTCTTTTTGAAAATAGAAGACTTCAATGCTTTGTAAAAAAAAATTACAGAGATAGCACATTGTGCTGAGGAACACAAAGGTGAGGTTCATGTTCTCTAAAACCGTCCATGCAGGCTGGTTACATGGATGTCAGACCATGGAAGAATGGATAAATCTGACTGCAGTGACCAGGTGGCATCTTTTGGTGGTAATGTGCTGAATGCAGCAATAAAAAGACAGAAGGAACAGGCCCAAGAATTGTACCGCTAGCTCCTGGGAAGTGGCACTGATGTGTTGATTTGTTTACAACATTTATATCACAAGGTGGCCTCACAAGGGCGACCTAAGTGGCTAACAGTTTAAAACATGAACAATAAAATCACATTTCAAACCAATTAAAATCACCCCCTCCCAGACACACATCATTAAGCCAGTTAAGGATGAGTTAAAATAATACAAAGACATAAAAACATTGATTGAAACATTGGTCAGAAAGGAGAAATTGCTGATATTGCCCAACAGGGAAGACACCTGGGGGTGATAATGTCAACAGCCCAGGTAATTTCTTCATTCCATAGATCAGCCAGGGTGTCTCCGAGAGCCATCACAAAGCTATTTGGATTCATCTGGTTCTGAGGGCGGACTGCTTTAATGGATCTCCCACCCCTGGGGAGTCTTGGTATCCCTGTAAATCTAAACTCAAGTAGTGATCGGTCCATGTCAAAGGATTTTGTGTGGTGGAACTGCACCAAGGCATTGTTTCCTGTCCGTGGCGACACAGGTGTGTACTAGGATTGCCAGTCTCCAGATGGTGTCTGGACTGGAGATCTCTTGGAATGGCAACTGGTATCTGGATTAAAGAGATCTGGAAGAAATGGAACCTTGCTGAGGTCTCTCCCCAAACCCCGCCCTCCCTGGCCTTCACCCCCAAATGTCTAGGAATTCCCCAACCCCAAGTTGGTGCAGCCACTCAAGATAAAAGACTGGGTTTGGTGAATTGTGTATGTGCACGTGTGGAGAAGAAGAAGAGGAGGAGGAGGAGGAGGAGAAGGAGGAGATTGGATTTATACCCTGTTCTTCACTACCTGAAGGAGTCTCAGAGCCGTTTACAATCTCCTTTCCCTTCCCCTCCCCACAACAGACACCCTGTGAGGTAGGCGGGGCTGAGAGAGCTCTTTTGAGAACTGCTCTTGAGAGAACAGCTCTGAAAGAGTTTAAGACTGACCTAAGGTCACACCAGCAGCTGCAAGTGGAGGAGTGGGGAATCAAACCTGCTTCTCCCAGATTAGAGTCTGCACTCCTAACCACTACACCAAACTGGCTCTTAAATTAAGAACCAAATTGGTTTTTTAATTAAGGATAATGCACATGAGATCACATCACTGTCTTAATTTTATGGCAACCAAATTTCTAATGTCCCACCCCCCCACAAAAAAAAAAAATACAAGAAGAAATTTTGTTTGCAAACCCCGGAAGATTTGAAATGAGGCTCTGTTATAGCAACAATGGAATAACGATATGGTACAGACTACAAACTCTTCACACACGTGATTTACACAGAACTATTTAAAGCTGGCAGTTTCATTCAACTTATGTTGGCAGTTTACATTACACTGATTTCTTAGATCTGTGCAAAAGGGAAAAAAACCCTAATCTTGCTCAGTAATTATACACCACAGTTAATATAATCATATAGCATAATGAAGTGAGACCGTATTTTTTTTCAAAACTTGTCAAATTATTATGATAATTTCCAGTAAAAAAATTATTATGATAATTTCCAGTAATTATTCATTAAATGTGACTTCCGTTTGGATCTCAGGGATACTGTGGCTGAGATGGTTCACTCAACCTGGCCCGTAAGCATCTATGGTGGGAGAAATCACGAGCAATGGAAGTCTAATCTGATAGCCTTAATTAGCTTTCCCCAGATTTTGGTTCCATTTGTAACTGTAGAGTTAGTGTCTAGTATATCTGCTCACGAAGACACTCTAATGAAAAACTGTGAGGCTCATACATTATAGGCAGGGAATAGGCACATGCTACCATATAATTTTAATTGCGCTTGTACCATTTAATCCAGATACAGCAGCAATACTGTCATTATTTGCTTTGAAGTGTTGCTTTTTTTTAACAGTACGTAGCCTCTGGAAGTACTCAGAGGCCTGGACCTGTTGTGTACATCTGCTAGAAATGGGTGTCGTGTGATCTGCTTGGAAGGCTAGCTATGTACTAAATCTATGTAAAGCAAAGAAACAGGAAACCAGCCAGGGAGGCAGTGGGGCCCTTGGACGACCAAGGGGTAAAAGGAGTATTGAAGGATGATAGGGAAATGGCTGAGAAGCTAAATGCATTTTTTGCCTCCGTCTTCACTGTGGAAGATGAGAAGTGCTTGCCCACTCCAGAACCACTGATTTCAGGAGGGGTGTTGGAAGACCTGAGTCAGATTGAGGTGACGAGAGAGGAGGTCCTAAAACTGATAGACAACTTAAAAACTGAAAAATCACCAGGCCCAGATGGCATACATCCGAGAGTTCTGAAAGAACTCAAATGTGAACTTGTAGATCTCCTGACAAAGATATGTAATCTTTCCTTAAAATCTGCCTCCATTCCTGAGGATTGGAAGGTAGCTAATGTCACTCCCATCTTTAAAAAGGGTTCCAGAGGAGATCCGGGAAATTACAGGCCAGTCAGTCTGACGTCGATACCGGGTAAATTGGTGGAAACCATTATTAAGGAAAGAATTAGTAGGCACATAGATGAACAAAACCTATTGAGGCAGACTCAGCACGGTTTCTGTAAGGGAAGATCTTGTCTCACTAACCTGTTAGTGTTCTTTGAGGGGGTGAACAAACATGTGGACAAGGGGGATCCAATAGATATTATTTACCTTGACTTCCAGAAAGCTTTTGATAAAGTTCCTCATCAAAGGCTCCTAAGTAAGCTCAAAAATCATGGGATAGAAGGACAAGTCCTTTTATGGATCAAAAACTGGCTAGTTCATAGAAAACAGAGAGTGAGTGTAGGTGGGCAATTTTCTCAGTGGAGGGTGGTAAGCAGTGGGGTACCGCAGGGATCAGTACTTGGTCCACTGCTTTTTAACTTGTTCATTAATGATTTGGAGATGGGAGTAAGCAGTGAAGTGGCTAAATTTGCGGATGATACAAAGTTGTTCAGGGTGGTGAAAACCAGTGAGGATTGTGAGGCACTCCAAGGGGATCTGTCAAGGATGGGCGAGTGGGCGTCAACATGGCAAATGGGGTTCAATGTGGCCAAGTGCAAGGTGATGCACATTGGAGCCAAAAATCCTAAATATAAATACACATTGATGGGGTCTGAACTGGCAGAGACTGAGCAAGAGAGAGATCTTGGAGTTGTAGTGGATAACTCACTGAAAATGTCGAGACAGTGTGTGACTGCAATAAAGAAGGCCAATGCTATGCTGGGGATTATTAGGAAGGGTATTGAAAACAGATCAGCCAATATAATAATGCCCCTATATAAATCAATGGTGAGACCTCATTTGGAATACTGTGTGCAGTTCTGGGCACCACACCTTAAAAAGGATATTATAGCTTTGGAAAAAGTGCAGAAAAGGGCAACTCGAATGATAAAAGGGTTGGAACACTTTCCCTATGAGGAAAGGTTAAAGCGCTTAGGGCTCTTTAGCTTGGAGAAAAGACGACTGAGGGGTGACATGATCGAGGTTTATAAGATTATGCATGGGAAAGAGCAGGTAGAGAAAGAGGTACTTTTCTCCCTTTCTCACAATACAAGAACTCGTGGGCACTCCATGAAACTGCAGAGCGGTCGGGTTAGAACGGATAAAAGGAAGTACTTCTTCACCCAAAGAGTGATTAACACATGGAATTCACTGCCACAGGAAGTGGTGGGTGCTACAAGCATGGACGGCTTCAAAAGGGAATTAGATAAGCATATGGAGCAGAGGTCCATCAGTGGCTATTAGCCACAAGGTATAGCTAGGGGCTCTGGGGCAAGTGATGCTCTGTCTTCTTGGTGCTTGGGGGGGGTCAACAGTGGGAGGGCTTCTAATGTCCTGGCCCCACTGCTGGACCTCCTGATGGCACTGGTATTTCTGGCCACTGTGTGACACAGAGTGTTGGACTGGATGGGCCTTTGGCCTGATCCAACATTGGCGTCTCTTATGTTCTTATGTTCTTATGTATACTAAATATACAATTTTGCAATGTCCAACATAATGAAGCGTTCTGGTGAGCCCGGAATCTTTTGCTATGTTTTGTGTTAATTTTGCTTGGCCATATTAAAAGGTATTACATGGATTTTGTTCTTGTTTTTAACTATATACTGATAGGGTAGGTAGGTAGGTAGAATTTTATTGCATGAGGCCAGAGGCCATAACAACACAATAATAGCTGCCTGAGCAGTAATAAATATTACAGTAAAAACACAACAAGGTTAAAAGCGATGTTAAAACGATCAGGACCAGGACATAGCGGAGAATACAGCACACTGAACACCAGGGCGAAAGTTTTGCATGAATCTCCTTTGCAGCCAGTGCATACATCGGTGACATAATGATCATCATCAGATAAGAGGTGGATGGTTTTGTCTGCCACTGAATGTGAGGCTAGCCTGGCTAAAATGGCTGCAAGGAACTTGGCCCTGGGAACTTGGTAAAGGTCACAAAACAGGATACAGTGAGGGAGATCCTCCAATTCCTGGGCTCCACAGATACATACTCTCTGAACAACTGGTGTATGCAGATAATGGCCAACTAACATGGCAATTGTCATTGTTAGAAATCTGAGGGCTGCAAAGGCTTCTTTAAGTTTGTGGAAGGTGATGCTGGACAAATAAGGAAGCTCTGGTGTGATTCCGTTTGAGCAGTTTAAACCATGGGGAAAATCTAGAACTGATAATAGTTCCCCTGTCTAAGGCGGCATCTATATTGAATACCAGATCCTGAGTTTTGAACCCATCCAGAAGGTCACTATGTATCGGGTAACAGCAGAAAAGGCTGTGATAGCTGGCAACCCAAGAGGTGTCTTTCTGGAGCTGGATAAAATGCTACTTAGAAAGGTGTCTAGAAGGAGAATTCTTTAACTTTCTCCAGTAATTAATTAAGGCAGCGTGGGCACGGGCCCTAATTGAAGGCAAGCCAGATTCAGCTCTCAGCAGGGCAGCTGGAGTGCCCTGAACATAGGATCAAAATTCTCTTTGGGAAGGAGTTTTGTGTTATCTCCAGGCTGGGTATTGTATTGTCGTCCCAACCCCAGATCTCGACCCCATACAAGAGTTGGGTAATGTCAAAGCAGGGTCTATCAAGAAGCCACCTTTTGAGGGATGGAACTTAAGAATAGCCCTAGTTGATCATGCCGCTGAGGACTTCATTATAGCCAGATGAGCCTTCCAGGAGAGATTTTTCAGAAAATGTTACCCCAAGGTATTTAAAACTGCAGCACTGATCTACTGGGATGTTGTCTATGTATCACCGGAACTTATGGGGCTTTCCCCCCAAAACCGTCACCTTACTCTTAGAGCGATCGATGCATAAAGAGTCTTCTCTGCAGAAGTTGCTAAGCCTGTGTGGCATCCACCTTAGGTCAACATGTGAGAGACAGTATAACCATGCCATCAGCGTACAGAAGAATAGCTACCTTCCTTTGGCCAAGTGAAGGTAGAATAAACTCTGGGCCTGTCAGTCTTGCCACTCTGTCATTGAGGTGTAGGCTGAACAGCAGGGGACCTAGAACACACCCCTGTTTTTCCCCACTGAGGATTGGGATCTCCTCAGTTAGTGAACCAGAGGTGCCCACTCTTATTTTAGCTGTTAGTTTGCTGTGGAGTTTGCTTTCCCCCCCGATGTTTGTAATGCCCAGCTTTGACCAAAGCCAGTCCACAAAGCTGCAAATAGATATTTGGTGGGATCCCTCATGGATTTTAGGGTAAGATGGTATAAGATCAGGCAATGATCAATTGTACTTTGCCATTTTCTGAAGTCCGCTTGCTCTGGACAGATGATTTTGTTGGAAACTTCCTGGTCCTCCAACTTACCAAAGAGATATTTGCTGTACATTTTGGAGTCTATATCCAGCAGGCTAATTGGGTGGTAATTGCTAGGAACCCATTTATCCCTATTTAACATCTATATGCGCCCCCTTGCCCAGATTGCCCGGAGCTATGGGCTTGGGTGTCATCAGTATGCGGATGACACCCAACTCTATCTGACGTTGGGTAGCCAGTTGGACTCGAGTCCCAATGATCTTCACCGGGCACTTGAAGCTGTGGCTGGTTGGCTCCGGCTGAGCTGATTGAAACTAAACCCGGCGAAGACAGAGGTCCTGGGCCTGAGTTGGGCCAGGCCGGGGTTGGGGCTCCCTCTCCCGACCTTCGATGGGGTACCTTTGGTGCCAGCATCTGGGGTTCGGAGTTTGGGGGTGCTCCTGGACTCCACACTAGCGATGGAGGCCCAGGTGGCAACCACTGTCAAGTCCGCCTTTTTCCATCTGCGGCGGGCACGGCAGTTGGTCCCCTACCGCGATGACCTGGCCACAGTGATCCATGCGATGATCACCTCGAGGCTAGACTACTGCAACGCTCTCTACATGGGGCTGCCTTTGTCGCAAATCCGGAAGCTGCAACTGGTGCAGAATGCTGCGGCCAGGCTGTTGCCAATAGCGTACCGGATTCGCTTCAAAGTGCTGGTTCTTACCTATAAAGCCCTATATGGCCGGGGTCCAACCTACCTGAGGGACCGCCTTTCCCCGTATGTTCCCCCAAGAGCACTACGGTCAGGGGACCAAAATTTGCTAGCTATCTCGGGCCCCAGGGATACCAAACTGGCTGCTACTAGGGCCAGGGATTTTTCGGTGGCGGCTCCTACCTGGTGGAACGAGCTCCCGGGGGAGATCCGGGCCCCACGGGATATTATGCAATTCCGCAGGGCCTGCAAGATGGAGCTCTTCCGCCAGGCTTTAGAGTAGGAGCCGCCGCCCCCACTATATCACCACCGCCGTGGGTTGGATGAGGCCCTGAGGAAATATCTGAACATGAAAGAAGCCTTAAACCGTCTACCAGGAACTTCGGGCATACGTTCCGTCATCTTTGGACTATGAAGACACTGAGCACTTTGTTTAAATTAGGATTTTTAACATGTACTGTATGTTTTTAAATTATTATGTATATTATGTTTTATCATGGCAAGGTTTTGCCTTGCCTCTGTAAGCCGTTCTGAGCCCACGGGGGAGGGCGGGGTATAAATATGAAAAATAAAAAAATAAAAAAATAAAATATTTTTATACACTGGGACCACGATGCTGTATTTCCACCCTGAGGGGAGGACCCCTGTTGTGTTGATCTGGGTGAATAGCTTGGCCAAAATTGGGGCCCACCAGTCAGGGAATAATTTGAATAATTCTGGGGGGATAGTGTCCTCGCCTGGGGCCTTGCCAGAAGAAAGGGAAGAGATCAGACCTTTAATCTGAAAAGTTGATACAAGAGACCACTGGGGCAAGATAGGTAGATTAATGGGGGGAGCTTATACAGAAACCCTATTAGGAGGAATGCAAGGAATCCCAATGATCTAACTGAAATATGCATGCCAGTCTTTAGCTGGGATCTGAGCCTCCAACAGGGTGGAGGTTCTACCCAGGCCCATAGAGACCAGCTCCCAAAACCGGGATTTCCTCCTCTCTAGGATGGCCTGGCCCATCTCCTGCCATTGTAATTTAGCAAAAACATGTTTCTTTTGCTTTATGTGCTTCTTCTACGCTGACCGAAGATATATAAGGACCGCAGGGAGGACTCCATTTTCATCGTTGCATGCCTGTTGTGCACAGTGAACAAGCTCTTTCCTGGCTGCCCTATGCTCCAGGTCAAAAGAGCTTGCAGAAGGATGGGTCTGTGCGCCTTGGTGTTTAGTCATGCCGGCCACATGACCATGGAAACGTCTTCGGACAGCGCTGACTCTTCGGCGTTGAAACGGAGATGAGCACCGCAACCCTAGAGTCAGATTCGACTGGCTTTCGAGCAGGAAGGGTCTAGGGCATTCTGAACTAGCTGCATCTTCCGAACACTCGTCAAGGGTAGTCCCAAGTACTTTTAGTACTTAATTTTCATTTCCACTATTTCTGTGTAGAAAAGCTACTATTATACATAATTCAGTGAGAAGGAGAGCTGGCACTAGATAACTCTGTAAAATCCAGTTTTTGATATTAATTTTGTCACCGCGGGCTTTATTAGTCAATTTAATGGCCATTTTAAAAGATCTCTGCAGTCTTGGCATTCTGTCTCTAATACGCTATACTTAATCAGTATCGTTATCAAAAGATAATTAACTATAGTACCACTTAACGTTTCTAAATCACTATCCATATTAATAGGATTGGAGAAAGCACCTGTATGCAAATCCCAAACTTCAGACTGAAAATCCTGTGGTAGCCTATTATGATACTTTTATTAATGTAAAAAAAAGTATCAGTGGTTTTTAGGTAGTAACAGTATATGAGAAGCATAAGGTACATTTAGCTGTGAAGGAACACAGCATCCCATCTCTATATGCCAAAGCTGCAAATAACACCTTGTGATCATTTACTTACTTACTTACTTATTTTATTCAATGCAGCTTGGTAAGGAGCTTGCCCTAATGTGTCATCTTGCTGGTGCCCACACCATTAACATTAGTGGTATTTCCCATGTCGACCAGGAATCTACCACAGTGTTCTTCCAGTAGCTATCTCAGAATATACTGAAAAGTGCATTGATTTTGTATGGGTGTGCTTTTGCATGTAGAACGCATATCAATAGTTCTAACTCTCATCATGGCCCAATTTGTGAATATTTGAATTCAGAGATTGAGGGCATGGACAGACGAGAAAAGCCACAGGTGTGCAGAAAAATCTGAAATCCAAGGAAAATATTTTAAGGGGTCAAACCTCCCCCCCAATGATAGAATCAGCATCTGTAGCTTTAAGCAACAAATGCCCTTGGTGGCTGTTGCTAGGCAACCACTTCAGTATCTCTAGCCTTCAAGCTTTGGTTTGTGTCAGTAAAAGGCAGGGGAGATGGGCTTGAGGGAGTTCTCATTGGGGCCAGGCCCAGCAGCAACTACAGAAAACTTGCTACCATGCAATGTGCATGATTCAGCCACACTCAACTGCTTGCTGCTGATCAACAGCAAT
This sequence comes from Gekko japonicus, assembly GCF_001447785.1. Classification (NCBI taxonomy): domain Eukaryota; kingdom Metazoa; phylum Chordata; class Lepidosauria; order Squamata; family Gekkonidae; genus Gekko; species Gekko japonicus. The sequence continues at coordinate 1,334,445 of NW_015169779.1, read as the reverse complement.
CACACCACAAAAGCCAGTGTTGTGTAGCAGTTAGAGTTTCAGATTAGGATTTGGGAGACCCAGGTTTGAATCCCCATTCTGCCATGGAAGGTCACTGGGTGACCTTGGGCCAGTCACACACTTCAGACTAATCTACCTCACAGGGTTGTTATGGGGAGGAGACAATGTAAGCTGCTTTGGTTCCTTGTTGGGGAGAAAGGTTGGGTATATGTGAAGTAAATAAATATAGTAAAGTAAATATAGCTGAAGAAGAGGTGCAGATAAAAGGTAGGTTGGTGGGTGGGAAGGAAAGAAAGAAACAGAGGAAGTTGAGGATATTGTATCTGCCAGGAGGAGAGAAAGAGGAAATGGTGTAGGGAGGGGATACAGGGGAAAGTGAGATGCCCCCATCAAGTCCTTGTAGCATCCCCACCATGAAGAAGAAAAAGAAGAGGAGGAGGAGATTGGATTTATATCCCGCCCTTCACTACCCAAAGGTGTCTCAGAGCGGCTTACAAACTCCTTTCCCTTCCCCTCCCCACAACAGGCACCCTGTGAGGTAGGTGGGGCTGAGAGAGCTCTGACAGTAACTGCTCTTTTTCAAGAACAGCTCTTATCAGAACTACAGCTTGCCCAAGGTCATCCAGTCAGGTGCAAGTGGAGGAGTGGGGAATCAAACCCACTTCTCCCAGATTAGAGTCTGCACACTTAACCACTACACCAAACTGGCTCTCAGTTTGCTGCTGGGCCCAACAAGGCAGCTGACGCCAAGCAACTGGGCCAGACTTTTCCTGAAAAGACTGCTGGGGAAGGAAAGGAGGGAATGCC
>NW_015169779.1:1270975-1333585 GCF_001447785.1 Gekko japonicus | reverse complement strand
AGCAGGGACAAGGGAGAGCCTATGGGTGCTTTCAGGAAGGGGAAAGAGGAATTAGGAAGGAAGACAAAAATGATTTGTTCCCTGCAAATCTTGTCCTTTCCTTTCCTGAATCACCTGCTTCTCTGTGTTCTTTCTCATCCCTGTCCATTTCCTGTTGTGATTTTCTTCTTTCCTTAGGGTATGGGTATGCTGCCTCTCCAGAGACCTGTCCTGGGCAGTGAACAATAAAATAAAAATACAAGTTTAGTGACTTGATAAAATATTTCAATAAAACTGCCCCACTCTACTGTTAGCAGCCAAAGAAACCACTAAATACAACACAGAAACATGAATCAGGCAGAATAACCGGGCCGGATTATAAAAAGAACAACCAATGAAATGATTGGCTAAACTTGTGATGCAATAAGTTATTTCTGTTGTGGTGCAGCTGTTTCCAGTAACATTTTAGAGACCAATAAGAATTTCAGGGTATAACCTTCCGAGAATCAAAGCTCCCTCACAAGTAGAAATGAGATCTCTGAGTCCTTTTAGTCTAGTCGTTAGGAGGGAGGGATGTTGTAAAGAACGTTGCAAAGGATGCAAAGGTACCATTTTCTGATTAGAATAATCAAATAAGCAAAGTTGCCGCGGGAGAGGCACAGAAAGTGGGCGGGTTATCCGGGCGCGATCACACCCCAACATCTGGGAAGTGGAGCGCACCCGTGGCTTACCACCGACAATGCGCATTTAAAAACTAGTACCTCCAGACGCCCGTGGTGTGATCGCGCCAGTGCGTGGCATTCCCCTCTGGTCCCTCATTTACCCTCTGGTGCCGAGGGAAGGACCCGTGCTGTGCCGCCAGCACGTCTGATCGCCTAATCGCGGATCAAACTGCGCCAGGGCAGTTAGCCACGCCTCCCTCCCGCGATATCCGGCCCGTGTGCCCGGGGCCAGGGCTCAGCAATCTCCATTCCTACTCCTGTCTGACAAAGAGGGCATTGACCCTTGAAAGTTTATCATCTGAAACTCTTGTTGGTCTCTAAGGCTCAAATCGAACTTTTACCGCAGACAAACATGAGTATCCTCTGAAACAGTTTATGGAATTTACTTTTGGCGTCGCTTCTGCTTCACTGACATTCCCTTTCAAAGAATGCCTTAAAGAGTACCCCCCCCCCCGTGTTTTGTTCTGATTTTTTTCTTCTCTTCCCGCACCTCTAGTTCACCTCACCATATTCCATTTTCAGCTTTCTTCTCCCCTCTCTTCCTTTCCCCGTATGTTTTGTCTGTAACCTTGCATACAAGAGCTACCTACCTACTTGCCTGATGTACAACACCTAGTTCTCTCAACCTAACAACTATATGGTGTCAGGAAATCATACTCCATTTTTTGAGATGTCCTGTTGAAATATTTCATTTACAAGGTAACACTGAGCCGAGTCACAGCCTTCTAAGCCCATTGACTTCGATAGACTCGGAGAGGTATAACTGCAAAGGATCGTACTAGTAGTCAGCCACTGTTTTTCTTGACATGAGTTTGTTGAAAATCACAGAGTATATTTTCCCTCTACGTGAGCCATATATTTTGCCTCAATTGAATTGAGTGGCTGTACATTTGTTGTTGGGATTCAGTTTATCTTTATTGCATACTGGCCCCAGTCACATGGGCCGGATAACGCAGGGGGGGAGCATGGCTATTTGCGGCGACACAATTTAACGCGCCAGAACGCGATCCCACGCATCGGCGGCATGCCACGGTTCCTTCCCTCCACGTCTGCACGTCAACAAGGGGCCGGAGGGAAAAGTGGCGCGCCGGCGCAATCACACCAAGGGAGTCCGGAGGCAGCCCGTGGCAAACTGGTTGCTAGTACCTTCGACCAGGTATTTTTTTATTGCGCATTTTCGGCGTTACGCCATGGGCACGCTCCACTTGCCAGATGTTGCGGTGTGATCGCGCCCGGAAACTCCGCCATTCAATTGTGGCTCTCCTGCGGCAAATTTGCCGTGTGAACGGGGCCACTATTTAGCTAAGTTTGTGTTGTAGATCAGAAGAAGTGTGCCTGCACACGAAAGCTTCTACCCAGAATTAAACTTTGTTGGTCTTAAAGGTGCCCCCACTGGACTCAGACTTTGTTCTATTGCTTCAGACCAGCATGGCTGCCCAGCTGAATCTGTTGATTATATATTCTTCTCATGTTAAAACAGTAAGGAGTCTTGTGGCACCTAAAGAGGATGAAAGATTGTGGGCTTTTCTGCATGCTGAACTTCTGGTTTTCTTGGTGTTATGTCTTGAGAGACATAATGGTAAAAGCATAATCTAGCATCACTCATTATGCGGATTGTAAACATGTAAATACTGACCAATGGTGTGCCTTCTGGAGGGAATGATTTTGATTGGACGTTATCTCTTGATTGTGATTGGTTATAATGTACCTAGTGTGATTGGATACTGTAAGCATTGTGGGTGTGGCTATCTCAGCCAGAATTGTACAAATGCCGTTTTGCCTATTGAATTGTCTAGCTGGTCTAGTCCTAGCAGGTCTAACTTGTTATGCTGTTCTCACTATTCTTGAGCTGAAATAAAGCTGAATCACTTGTTGAACTGTTCCTCCGAGTTAAGTGTCATAACACTTGGCAATTGATCCACAAGGGCTGTAATCAGTCTGGGCAGGGTTCTTCCACCCAGCCTTCCCCACTGCTGGCATCTTTCAATCACTTCCCTGAATTTTTGTCGAGACTTATTGGTAGCGGTCAAAGGAACTGAGGGGGAGGCAGCTCTCTTCCCCACTCCAGGCATGCACAGTGCATGCCTGCTCCCCAGAGCGGGAAGGGAGCCTCCCAAAAGGATTCTGAGGCAAGCTCTGGAAGTTTCTCTGGTGAAGTCATGCGCAGGCACCCAACCCATGTGTCGTACTGCACAGAAGACCACTCAGAGATAATCAGTTACAGGTAAACAGCCTGTTTTTTTCTGGCTGGGCAGCAGTCTTTGTTTGAAGATGACTCATGGGGGGGGGAATGTGCTGCATGACGGGGAAGTGATCCCTTCATGGCTTCTGTGCAGGAAAATCTGTCCTTTGTCAGAACATGGCTGCTCTCTGGTCTGCTGCTGGTTCTGTGTTCATGGAGACCAGAGCTTCTGGTCTGCATCACAGTGCTTATGTCAACAACAACAAATTTATTCACAGCAAAAAGCCAGCAATCTAACACAGTAGTCGAACTAAAGCCCCGGTCACACGGGCCGGATATCGCGGGGGGAGGTGTGGCTGTTTGCCCTGGAGCGAACTACTGTGCAGCAGCGCGATCAAACATCCCGCCGACTTCCGGTGGTTGGCCGGAGGTGCCGGGGAGGTGCCGATCATATTTCACTCCTGTGGTGTGGCAAAGAAGTGGATCAGTGGGTTTTTTTTCCTTTCTTTTAACCCAAGTATCCGCATGCTCCGTTGGGTGCTTGTGCACATCCGTGGAGACTTGGGGGGGGGGGAAGCCTTTTCATGACGGGACATGGGCGGGCGCCGGATGCCACCGGAAACATGATCAGACGCCCGCTGTTGCCCCACGGTTTCCGGATACTAGTACCTCGGAGGTACTAGTTTTTTACCCCGCATCTTCGATGGGAAGCCTCGGGTGAGCCACGGGAGCTCTACGCTTCCCAGATGTGGTGGTGAGATTGCGCCCGGAAAATCCGCCTATCTTCCGTCCCTCTAGCGTGCCTAATGCTCCGTGTGACCGGGGCCTAAATTTGTCAGAATTCATAAAACCACAAGCATAAATGAAATATATAAAATGAAAATATCAAATAGCTCATGCAAGTAAAACATGTTAAATCCTATAACAAATTACATCTATTCACCTTTCACTGGCAGTTTTCTAGTCCTTACAGCTAACCAGGTTCTTCAGTAAATACATCTTTTGACTAGTTGAGGATAGAGTAGTTGTATAGAGTGGGAGAATATCACAAAGTGGCTATACACCCTGCAGTCATATATAACGTGCATTAAAGTTTCAATTCTGTCATTGCAACAGGGACATATACGATCAAGCAAAGTTTTTTTTTAATTAAACCACCCTTCTGTAACCACTGAAGGGAGTGCATCCCGCCTCATGAGGGTAGACGTTCTCCTTAACTCATGATTTTCTAAATAAAAAAGATAGGGCATAGGCACTACCTTATACAGCAGTTCTAAGAAGGCTCACCATTTGCATGAGCTATTAGGATCCTCCTGTCCAGCTGTGTCCTGGATTCTCTGTCTCACTAATTCTCTCGCTTTGTTGTATGTGAGAGAGCTAAGAAATTGTTTTGAGAGGCCAAGGTGAGAAAGTTTTTTTTTCAATGGTCCTTAGCCAAGGCAGGACAAAGGTGTCCTGGAAAGTTAAACTTGCCAACCCTCTAGGAAAAAGTGAAAGTTTCAGCCAGTACTGAATGGCCAACATCCAAAGCCTTGCCTCCACCGGAATCATGCCTGTTCCTATTCTGATCAAGGCATTTGAAGTACCAGGGGGGACTTGGAGGACTGTTCTCAGAAACTTAGATTGAACGGCCTCCGGTTTTTTAAAATTTGAAGTGATATTAATGGTGGCACCAAAAGTGAGTTGGCTCAGAGATTTGGCCTTCAACAAATGGAGGGCTGCTATTATGCATTTACCCCCTTTGTGCCAATAAAATTTCTGGATAGCCCCAGCACTCCTGCTGGCCTTTAGTGTTACCATGATTATATTGCTAGATCTTGAACCATTTTCCTGGAACAAAACCCCCAGACAGTTGAAGCTAGAAACCTGTTTTATAGAGGAGGAATGTATAGTCCAGTGATAAGATTTTGGTGACCTTTTAGCAAAAACCATTACCTTGGTTTTGGAGTAGTAGGGTTGCCAAGTGTAAATTCCTCTGGAGCGGGGGACTCCTGTCTGGCGCCTGGAGCACGCACCGCACGCACGTCACCCGGAAGTGACGTGACGACGCTGGGCACGCTGGGGGCGGGGCCACAACCATCCGAGGGGAAACCGTAGAGTTTTCCCTCGGATGACTGTGGCCCCGCCCCCCAGTGTGCCCGGTGTGGTCGCATCATTCCCCCCCCCCCCGGGGGGGACTTGGCAAGCCTATGGAGTAGTTTATCTCTAAACTATTGTCATGGCAATATTCAGAAAATAATTTAAGCGTTCTTCTCAGGCCTATAGGTGTTCTTGACAGAAGAACCGCATTATCAGCATATAGAAGAACACCAACATGTTTGTTACCAAGTTTTGGAGGATGACACTCTGGCTTGTTAATGTAAACCACCAGGTCATTAATATAAAAGTTAAAAAGAAGAGGGGCCAATCCTGTTTGACCCCTTTGTGTGTACTAATGGGATCTGTCAGGTGCCCTGGGGGGGTATATTTTACCTGTATTGAAGTCTGATTGTAAAGGACCTGGAGCTTGTCGATGTTGGTAGAGCTTAATTTATCCCATAAAATAACTCTAGAGACTGTGTCGAAGGCTGATTTAAGGTCAAGAAAGGCTGCATAAAGGGATACACTTGATTTATATGAATATATGGCAATCAGGTGGTCCAAAATCATACAATGATCTAGTGTGCTGCAACCTTTTCTAAATCCAACTTGTTCGTCTGCCATACAGAAATCTTTTTCTAACCAGACTCTGAATTTCCATAATAGATGTCTTGCGTAAAGTTTGCTCACTGTGCTGAGCAAGCTTATGGGTCTGTAATTATTAGGGTCTTCTTTATTGCCTTTCTTGTACAATGGAATGATTATGGCAGTCCCCCAATCTTTGGGGATTTTTCCTGACTGATCAATTTGTGTAAATAGGGATGCTAGAGCAGGGGCCCACCATTCAGCATTTATCTTAATTAACTCTGGGGAAATTAAATCTATGCCAGGGGCTTTAAGGCATATATAAGTTGTTTCAGTTCTGAGCAACTCACAGTTCTTGTGCAGATACGGGGTGTAGCGTGGGCAGAAGTCCTCTGTAGTCTCGGGTCCAGATCTGGCTCGGCATACGCCTTTGGCACAGGGCTGCCCTGGCCACAGTGTACAGTCCATAGTCCAGCATGGGGGCACTCCGCTTAGGACCACGGCTCTGTCCTTTGCCCTGGCACCCAATTCACAGTTCAGCAAGGCAGAGATACTGAAAGAGTCCTTTTCACAGTGCCATCTGGAACAGCTTCTTGGTAACAGCTGGATCGTCATCTTTTCCAGGGACACTTGTTTCTCACAATGTGACTAAAGTACGATAGCCTCAGTTTAGTCATTTTAGCTTCTAGGAGAGTTCAGGCTTGATTTGATCTGGAGCCCAGTTTTTGGCAGTCCACACTGTTAAGTCGCTCGCTTAACAAAGCAGTCGGAGAGTGATTCAGCAAGAACACAGCTTTATTCTTCAACTCGAACACAACTCCAACACGGATCAACATGAATAGCCAGAACAACACAGTTCAGCTTTTACATTGCAGTTGTCCTGCTTTTAAACATTCCCAACTAATGTAGCCATGCCCACTGTACACATACCAACCAATAAGGTTGTTCACATAAGGACCAATCACGGCCGTTCCCGCTCAGGGAGCTTTCTGCGAAGATTGGCTTGTTACTTCCTGGGCTAGCAATACCATTGGATGTATTTGGATCCTAGCCTAGGATGAAGCTTAACATTACAAGTTAATGAGATGTTTCACATACATCATGCATTCCATGGCAGCTTTGGAATACACTACACACACTATCCCTGAAGCTCTCCTCCAACACCACACTTCATATGACACCATTTTCTCCCTGTCAGCTTTCTTTATTGTCCAACATGGTCATTTTTCTGCAGATCATTCTCCATGATCACATATATATTTTTAAAGAAAAGAATATGTAATGAGCACATCTGAAATCCTTTGTAGACGTATGTGACTAAATGTTATTCTTACCAAATCAATCAACAGATTTCTCAAGATGGAAACCTCTTGAGTATTTTCGGGTTTGCTTGTCATAACTAAGATATCAGTCAGCCTTTCCGGCTCTACGAATGTTTCTTAATTAACTTTTCATGCTTTAAGTAGAAAGGAAGTATATCAATCTGGAGCATTAGGTATGGGTATGACAGATGCTAACTCTATATCCGTCAGCCCCAGAATGTCTCCTGTACTTGAAATTGTTGTTAGTTGGGTAAATTAGGGTTCAAATCAGTATTTCAGCAGATGTGTTGGTCAAATAAAATTGGAATAGCAGTGTAATAAATCAGAACAGGTTGCCTGTTGTATCTGTAAAGTACAGGTTGCTAATCAGAGCAGAGCTATCCAATTAGTTGTTTTCTTTTAAAACAAAGACCCTGTGGTAGAGAAAAACAAACTCGTCAAACTTCACCTGTTGAAGAGATAACTGGGACAAAGGAGTTACCTCTCTAGGATGGTGTAATGTCCCCAACCCTCTTTAGGAGTGAAAACTGTTGGAAATGGAAGAATTTGTGCGCTTTGTCTCAGACTTCACAAGGGGACTATAGAGACCCAGAAAGATAGATAGGTCAGAACCCCGAGTGCCCTTCCTTTCTACTGCTCTGCCGCTATCCCTGTGATGTGTAGATTGTTACTCTCAAGTTGTCTTCCTCCCTCCCTTCCAGCAGACACCTTCTCTCTCTTCTCCATCTTGCTAACATCAGAGCAGGATAGGCTTGCCAAGTCCCCCCGGGGGGCGGGGAAACCCCTGCCCCAGAGGCCCATTCCCTGCCGCCGGCAAATCGGGCCCCGGGGGGAGCCCCACCCCGATGTGCGTGTCTCCCGGAAGTGACATGACGACGCCGGGCACTCTATGGTTTTCCCTTGGATGGTCGTGCCCCCGCCCCCAGTGTCCCCGGCGTCGTCATGTCACTTCCGGGTGACGTGCGTGTGGCGTGCGCTCCAGCCGCCAGCCGGGAGTCCCCCACTGCGGCGCGACACCGGACTTGGCAACCCTAGAGCAGGACATGGTTCCTGCATCGCCAACAATCCTAGTTAGTTAGATTAAACTTCTGTCTCTACTGTATCCTGTCTAGAATGGGATTCCCTGGTCCGAGAGAAATCCGGCTGTCCTCAACTAGGGCCAAGGGTTTTTCGGCCCTGACCCCCCCTTCCTGGTGGAACTCTCCGCCTGAGAATATCTGTGCCCTGCGGGATTTACTATCTTTCCGCAGGGCATGTAAGGCAGAGATGTTCCACCAGGCATTTGGTTGAGGACAGCAACGGGACAGTGTGAAATCTGGCACTCTCGTACGTCCCACCCTCTGCAACCCCCCCCCCCAGGTGGCCCCAGTGGCCTCTGGGGAGGGATTCTTCCACCATCTTGGGAAGTGCATTGTTTTAGTTGTTGATAGGTTATAGGCATTTTAAATTGGATTTTCACTTGTACTCTTTATTGCATTTGTTTTGTTTTAAGCTGTCCTGAGCCTTGCTTGCAGGGAAGGGAGGCCAAGAAATCTAATGTAATAAACAAAAAAATAATAAATTATTAGTTTGCTAAAGTAAAGAGGACCTGTGCAGATGTTATTGCCACAGCAGTACATGCATACACCAAGTAATTCTGCCGTCATGTGCCTTGAGCACTCTACAAATTCTATCATAAATAGTTGGGAACAGGCTGCAAACTCAGTACTGAGCACAGTTAATGCTAACCAGGACTCCCTTTGGTTAGCAAATTCTGGTTAAATGACCAGGCTTAATGGATAAGACTGGAAAAGGGGACATCAGTACCTGTGCCATCTTCTCCCTCCATCTGCCTACGATCAACTGCCATTGGGCTCTTCCCCTCGCATCGTTCGCTCTTCCAGTTGCCATTCTGTCTGGTCATAATGGAACTCCTGCACAAGTTCTAGGAACAGCACCTGAATTCACTCGCTTTCTTCTTGCTCTAAAAACCACAAAGCTGCTTTGTACCAGGGTTTCCAACCTCCAGGTGGGGTCTGGGATTCTCCTGGAATTATACTGATCTCCATACTGAAAATTTCAGTTCTTTTCCCAGGCCCTTCCCAGGCACTAAATCCAAATCTGCAGAAATTCCCCATGTTGGAGTTGGCAACCACAGTTTATGCTGAATCAGGCTGCTGGTCTATCAAGGGTTGGTATTGTCTACTTATTCTACTGGAAGAAGCTGTAGAGGGTCTCAAGGGAGTCTTTCATACCATCTACTGCCTAGATGTCAGGGATTGAACCTGGGACCTTCTGTGTGCAAAATGGATACCCTACCACTGAGCCACAGCCCTTCCCCAACTTTCCTATCCTATTTTCCTTTTTTGATGTTGCTGTACATATTATAATGCAAGCAATTACTCTGATTTGTTAATCACCTTGAAAGCAACAGCAGAAAGGTGATAGATAAACATAATAAATAATATTGGGAGTGTCTCATTCATACACGCTTCCCCTGTCTCTCTTTCACTGATAACACTTGATTTTTAAAAGCATTTTAAATTTCTTTTTTTCCTTTTACCCTATGGTTTACATGCACATTATCCATTGAGGCTACAGTCTTGTCCTAATTAACATTAAAATTATGGGGCCTTAAAAACGCCTGTCTCCATTCTGAGTCCACATGCAATTCTTGTAGGAATGTCTGCTAATTAATTTTAGCTGAGTACATTTAAACTTCTTAAATAATACCAATATCTCTATATAAATTCTTTCCTGAGGTATTGAAGGAATTGTAAGGGAAATTAACAGTTTAATAAACCGTGGTTATCGCTCTTCCTTGATAGTGGGATTACAGAGATATCGTGCTTCTTTCCAAGAGCGGCCTTCCTTGATATTTCCTTTTTCGTTCTGCATCGTAGTAACATGTCAGAACATGGCTTCCAGGCCTGTCCTGGAGGGAAAAGGCTTTTTGGCTGGAGTCAGACAGCCAGTAAGGCGGCTTCTGACAGAGAAAGGGACAGCTGGAATCAGTGGTTCTGACAGGATTTGTCAGATAGGTTCTTCTTCTGAGAGACGGGAAGAGACTCGTTTACCCTAACTGAATAAAAACCACTCTGAGGGAGAATTGTGATCCTAAGTCTAGAGAGCTAAAAAAAGCCCCCACCCTGCATTACACAGACATCAGTACTGGGAGAGAGATTTGGCAAGGGTGACTGGGTTGTTAGGCTGTAACTCCCAGTCAAGCCAAACAGAAAAGGGTTATTGCTTCTAGGGTAAAAGAAGAATAATTCCTGCCAGTTAATAAGGGTTGAGTTAATAAGAGTGAGCTCCTGTCTCTAGTTCCCGCTCCTGCCAACCTAGCAGTTCGAAAGCAAGAAATTGCGAGTAGATAAATAGGTACCACTTCGGTGGGAAGGTAACTGCGTTCCGTGCGCCATGGTGTTTAGTCATACTGGCCATGTGACCACGGAAACGTCTTTGGACAGCGCTGGCTCTTCGGCTTTGAAACGGAGATGAGCACCGCAACCCTAGAGTCGGACTCGACTGGCTTTCGAGCAAGGGAACCTTTACCTTTTTAATAAGGGTTGAGCTCTGAAGAGCACTCTGGTCTGTGGTGAAGGGGATAAGCTTTAGGCACCTCAAGAGTTAGTAGAAAACTGTGTTTTTAAAAGGGAGAAAGTTAGATACTCTAAGAAAGAGCAAATCTCCAGAAAACTCTGAAGTAATATTGAAACTGCTAAAATACACTAAGAAAAATACCTCTCACTGAAAAGATCTAGAGATTTCTGAAAACCTGCTACAGCAGTCTTGTTTGTCTTAAGAATTCGCTCCTGTACAAAATATAACTTTTACCTCAGTCTTTCTAAACCTTGACTTCTCTATATGTATTAGGCTTACCAAGGTCTGGCGGGGGATTCGTATTTCTTGCCTGGAGCCTTGCCGCGGGGACAGCTCCACGCGCTGCACCCGCCGTCGCCAGGATGTGACGCTCCGCGTCACATCCTGCCGACAGCAGGTGCAGCGCGTGGAGCCGTCCCCGTGGCAAGGCTCCTGGCAAGAAATACAAATCCCCCGCCGGACCTTGGTAAGCCTAATATGTATTCCCTGCCTGTTAAATAAAAAAATCTTTCACTGTGGTATAAAAGTTATACAGCCTCAAATGCCTTTTCAAAGGGTTTAAGACAAGAGGCCTCCTGTTTAGCCCTCAAGTTCCTGTGCTGGGTCCAAAGCCAAAATATATCTCTGTCAAAAAGTGGGTCAATCAAAGTCTTTTAAGACAAGGAAGAAATACAGGCTACTGGGGGGCAGCTCAGTAACAGAAAGGAACTACTTTTGGTGGGAAGATTTTGCCTGGGAGTTGGGAAGTGACAGGGGTCCATCATAGCATGCTTCACACCTCCCTAGGAATTGCTGGAAATTCTACTATAAAACCATAGTGATTCTCAGAGAGGACTGACATCACATCTGTTTCCATGGTTAAAGTGCCTCGTATGTCCTTGTGCTCCAGCTACAGGTGTCAGGCAGCCATCTGTTGGTTGGCTATCCCACCACTTACTGTGGCCCACCGGGCATCAACCAGAGCCTTGGCCATCATGGCTTCTGCTGTGTGGAATGGCTTTCCTGAGGAGGCGAGAGATATTCAAGAGATCTTGAAGATCCTTGGAGATCTCCTAGGAGATCTTCAGGAAACTCTGCAGGGCCTGTCTGTTTGCCAAAGTTTCTGAGGGGGGTTGAATGGCAGGTATCTTTAAGGGGGTGGGGCGGGAGAGCTTTGGGGCTTTGTTATTTTATTTTCATTTTTAACTAATTTAAAAAAATCATTCTCATAACCTGCCTTGATCCACAAAGAAAGACGAGGTTATAAATGTTTGCATAAATAAATAAAATTTATTCAGGTTCGCAGATTTGCAATGTATTTCTCAATTTTTTTGCAGCGTTACTTTTTAGAGTAACAGTTTGCCGTAGTACTGCAAACTAAAGGTTACACTGGACATATTTGAAACACCATTTCAATGAAATTCTTCCCAGGCTCAAATTAGTTTTGGATTTCCACTTGGGAGAAAATTGTAGCTCATATTAGAATACTTGCCTCTGGTTATACTTAGCAGAAAAATGAGTCAAAACCATTGTGGAAAGACTGTATTTGTCATCACAGAGATTACACAGGGGGTACAGGCTGCGCGAAGCAAAGGATTGACAATCAAGTCAAATACTAGTTAGCTTTGCTTATAAAAGTGTTATGAATTCCAAAGTCAAATACTTCTTAAAGTGGTTCCTGCAGATTCTGTTGCATTGTACACATTCCTTCCAATTTGCTGGCAATTTTCTCCATTTGTGCGTGTGTTTATCAGTTGGAACATTTGCTTCAGTGTCATCTCAGTGAGTCAGAATTCACCACAGACCCCAATCCACTCTAGAAGATGAGCATTTTTAATACAGTGGATGACGGATGCAATTATCGGAACATATTAGGGTTTCCAGCCCCCCCCCCCCCCCCCCCAGAGGCAAGGGATTCTACCAGGCCCTGACCCCTCGCCACTGATCAGCTGGCCAGTGGAGGGACTTACCATGAGAGGGATGGAGGCCCAGGTGATGTACACAAACTTGCACATATGGGTGTTCCATGATCTGAACCCCCTAGTATAGTTTGTGGTACCGCTCAAAGGCAGGTTGGCTTCTTTAGAGAGCACTAGGGTTGGATCCGGGCTAAGTTTTCCACTAAGAGAAGAGGTGGCATCATTACGGCCACAGCCTTTTTTTTTTTTTTTTTAAGAGGTTCTGGAACTCTCGAGGGAAATGAAGTTTTCAATCTGTATACTGAAGACTCATGAACTTTTAAACATTTTAAAAAGAGTTTTGTTGAAGAGGTTCTGGAACTCTGTTCCGGCGCATTCCCCCAGGAAAAAAAGCCCCGATTACAGATACTTCTTCTTTCCTTCCACATGTTAGGCCAACGCATTTTTAGTCCTGGCTTGCCCCAGTTAAAGCCTCCATCTTTGAACAAAATGGATTTTAGACCCTGAGTCTCTGTAGTTTGCCATCAGAAACTGTGAATGTCACAAATCCGCTATCTCCCCCCCCCCCACCGTGCCATTCCCAAGGGTCTCCCTACTTCCCTGTCCCCCAGGAGCAGCGTTTCACAGAGCTGAGTGTGCTGCAAGGGAGGGGGGGAGGGAGAGGAAAGATAGTTTACTTCTGCTCATGGAAGTGCCCTCAGTTAGTGGCAAACTGAGGTCTGGATCCACGTGCTTCTGTGATCTCACTTGCCTTTTGCTTTTGAAACCAGTCCTGTGTGGCGTTGCAGCCTGCCCCAGGCAGGAGTATGAATTTGACAAGAGATCTGGGGAGAGACAGTCGGGGAAAAGTACAACATATCGGCATCACCTTGATAATTAGTAAACACGAAAGTGTACTTCGTGCAAGGGCTGGGGTGTCATTTTCTGTTATGGTACTTAAACCCCTTGACCGATTTCCCACAGCCGCTGCTCTCCACTCGCTCCTCTCTTTGCCACGATGGTACATGTCAATTTCCCACTCGAAGCCGCACGGCCGCATTTTGACCCACAGCTTTGCCCGATTTTGCCCGCGGGTTCATAATCCTCAAAAAACAAGATCACGAAACCGCGGGGGAGATCGGTTGAAGCCGCGGGTCAAAATGTGGCTGTGCGGCTTCGAGTGGGAAATTGACACGAACCATCGGGGCAAAGAGAGGAGTGACCGCAGAGCAGCGGCTGTGGAAAATTGGTCCCCCCCCCTTTTTCAGCTGTCAAGTCACAGCTGACGTACGGTGACCCCATAGGGTTTTGAAGGAAAGAGGCATTTGGAGGTGGTTTGCCATTGCCTTCCTCCACATCATGACTCTAGTATTCCTTGGAGGTCTCCCATCGTACTAGCCAGGGCCAACCCTGCTTAGTTTCTGAGATGTGATGAGAGATCAGGCTAGCCTGGGCTGTCCAGGTCAGGGCTAAGCACCCATAGTCAAGTGTAGAAAAGGGAAACGTTGTGTGTAGTCATTTTGAGCTTGAATACAAAACATGCCTCTCTCCCTGTGCTTCACCCTAAGAACTCAGCTCATGCAAGCACGGGCTTCTGGAGGTGCCCACCTGCAAACGGGCAAATCAACAACTGCCCGTACACGTGCTTTCTCCCTTGTGGCTCCTGCCTTCTGGAACGGCCTGCCCGAGGAGGTCAGGAAAGCTCCCACACCCCTGGCCTTCCGCCGATGATGCAAAACTGAACTATTCAAGAGGGCATCAGGTAATAGGGCCACACAGTACAAGATGGGTCACAAACTTACTTGGATAAATGTTTGGGACTTGCAGGCTCTACTCTTGAATATAGCATCTTGTAAGTAGGATCCTATCATGTAATGTCTGCACCGCTTAATGTGTCATGCGAATACTTATGCTAGGCGCCTGTGTCTTTGTGGTGGATCCAGTCTTCTACTTGTCAAACTCGAGTCCTCGTTTGCCATGTGTTATGTATTGGGACTGAAACATTGCAGGACTGTGCTGCCAGAGACAGGGTGAGCTTGGAGCCAGATAACAGTAGACCAACAGGATTCTGGCAGTAACCAATCAAGGTGTAAAGTTTTGCAAATATCCTCTCTTGGGAGTGGGGTGTGTTCGGGTGTGGCCATTGCAGGCAATATAACCCAGCCGAGGTTCTGGTCTACAGTCTTGTTCTTGCTGAAATCACTGAATAAAGTAGAGCTGATCACTAGACTGGGAGTCTGTTCATCCAAGGAACCCACTATTTAACACCATGGATCTCACATGTTCTGTATCTGTAATGCTTTGTTTCTTCACTATGGGGAATAGGGCGGGCAGCCTGTGGGTGAGCGTCTGAGAATGCTTCGCTGCGCTGATTTACAACTGCTTTCCAAGTGAGCCTCCCTAGCTGGGAAGAATGCACAACAACATTGAATGCCAGTCTCCACTAGCTGGCTTCAGTAGATAATGTAACTGTAGGTTTGCAGGTGGATGGAGGAGGGCTAACAGAGCGCGCTAGATTTAGGCGGGCTGTATGAATAGGTTGATTCGACAGGTCATTGAGGGGCTTGTTTGAATCCATGTATAATACCCAGACTGGTGTCATAAGAATCAGTTCTGACACAAGATGGTCTTAGCTTGATACATCCTCATCTCTCAATAAACAAATCACTGCAGTGAGAGTGTCGTTGAGAGCAAGTTTGTTCAAGAGTCTGACACTAATCTCTTAATGCGTTAGTAATCAAGTCCTGTAAGAAAAGCAGACTATCAATAATGCAAACAAATAGATGAGTGAGAAGTGGTCCAGATTTTCTAAGGTGCCCGCTATGCAATGAACAGTTCACAGCAATGGCTACCCCGCGAGTGAGACTGATACTCCTGTCCTAAGCAAAGTCTTTGTTAAATTCTTGGCAGCCTGTAATAAAAATCTCTGAAAGGTGTAATGTTTGCTTGAGGACACTTAATGTGTAATGATGATGCTCAAAGGCAATATTCAATATTTCATGCCTGATTAGTCTAGTAGATTGGAATAAGTCTGAGTCTAGCCACTGTGTTAGGGTTTGAAAGATATTACAGGAGGTGGGGAGGGAGGGGGGAAGTGAATGAAGGACAGATAGCAAAGAAAAAAAGAAAACAGAAACGCTGCATTCTCCAAATTAGAATGCCTTCTTGTTGAGTGATGCTGAATGTGATATTAAAAACATGCATGAAATGGGGAAATAAAATCAACATCCACACATTACCTTTGAGAGCAAAGAGACGGTAGGCAGCTGTTTGTAAAAAAAGAAAAAAAAAGAACGACCTTTTCTTAATAAACAGGAGTCAGCAGTTAAGGTTTAACTTCTTCTTGAGTCCTTGCTCTGAGCTCACGTGCCGTCTTTGGGAATTTTTGTAAGTGCTTGGGAATTAAGTCCCAAACTAATTCCTTTACGAAAATGATGTGTTATGTTTTTTTTTTGTCTATCTATAATAAATGCACATAAGCGTAGTTATGAATCCTCCTCCTGTCACTGGTAGTGTTTGGAATAGGGTTGCCAAGTGGTACTTACCTTGCAAAGCGCGTGCGCGCCGCATGCACATCACAGGGAAGTGACGTCATGATGCCGGGCATGCTGGGGGCGGGGCCACGGCCATACAAGGGAAAACCATAGAGTTTTCCCTTGTATGGCCGTGGCCCCGCCCCCAGTGTGCCTGGCGTCATGACGTCACTTCCCTGTGATGTGCACGCTGGGGCGGGGTCCCCCCAGGGCCCGATTCCCTGGCGTCGGGGAACGGGCCTCTGGGGTGGGGGTTTTTCCGCCCCCCAGGGGGACTTGGCAGCCCTAGTTTGGAAACATGGAAATTGTTTTAACCCTTTATTGCTAAATATCACTGTCACACTACATGGCAGGGTTTCCCAGGAATTACACTCTTAAAGGAAAAAAATAATCCCTAGAAAATTGGTGGTTATTATTATTTAAGAATAGGGGTCCAGGTGGGGGTTCCCCCACTTTTGTGGGCTTCTTCCTGCCTGCAAATGCCCTGAAATGTGGTGTGATGATGTCACCTGGAAGGGATGTCATCATCACACCACTGATATTGTGTGGCAGCACGGTGGTTTTTGGGCAAAACTCTGTGGTAAAATGGGGCTCAAATCGTAGAGTTTTGCCCCAAAACTAGAGCGTTGGAGGCGTCGTGTGCTTTGCTTGCTCGGCAGAAGCTCCCAGAAAGGCCCACCAATCCCCCCACCGTAGGCTTGCCAAGCCCCCCCGGAGGGCGGGGCAACCCCCGCCCCAGAGGCCCGTTCCCCGCCGCTGGTAGATCGGGCCCCGGTGGGAACTCCACCCCGATGTGCACGTCACCAGGAAGTGACGTGACACCGCCGGGCACGCTGGGGGCGGGGCCACTCTATGGTTTTCCCTCAGATGGTCGTGGCGCGTGCACTCCGTGATCAGCCTGGGAGTCCCCCGCTACGGAGGAAGGTAACACTTGGCAACCCTACCCCACCGGCAGAAAGGTAGGACCTCGCAACCCTTATTTAAGAACAGCCTTTGCTTAATGGTTGCTTTTGCATGATCCCATTGCTAGGATAGCTTGTGGAGAAAAGCACAAACTCATCAGCTTTAGGTGCACTGCCTTTGACCAGGAAGAGTGAAAACTGTCCTGGAGAGGTAAAGGTGTTAGGCCCTGAGGAATGACATCTAGTTTGAGCCATAAATTAATGGAGGCGAAGGATATTTTGGCCTCTACTTTAACGAGGCCAGATTCTAAGCACAGACTTGCATCGGAGACGCAGCTGTGCAGTTTGATTGTACTCACTCAAGTGACGCATAACTAGAAGGGGATGGGCCTAGTGTTGTACCATATATAAGTTGGGGCAAGGTTTTAGTCTGGTATAATTTGAGGTCTGCTGCAGTATATTGCCCTCCTTTAATACATGAGCATTTCACGATGGCTTGGGCAGATTTATGGCCAGCTTCGGCTGCGTGCACATGGTGGGCTTTCCTCGTCTCAGAAGATTGTAACACCACCCCCAAGTACTTATAGCTTGTCACCTGCTCAGTCTTGTGACCATTGATGTTCCATGTTTTGGGCCTCTTGCCGAATGTCATAATTTTGGTTTTCTGATAATTGATCACTAACTTGTTCTCGTTGCAAAAGTGAGCAAACATTTTTAGTGCTCTTCTGAGACCCACTGGTGTTCTGAGCAAACATTTTTTGTGCTCTTCTGAGACCCACTGTAGCAGCAGCATACAGTAATAGAGGTATTTTATGGTCAGCTAATGTGGGGGGGGGGTGGAGGTCTGGGTTACTTAAGCTGTTTACCATATCGTTTACATAAAAAATAAACAGCAAAGGTGCCAGGACACATCCTTGTTTCACTCCTTTTGATGCTGGAATGGAGTCGGAGAGGTGTCCTTTCCTATTACTTCCAACCTTGAGAGATGTGTTGGAGTATAAAGCTCGGATTAGATGTAAAAGTCTACAGCCTATGGACGTACTGTCTAATTTCTCCCATAATTTTTTTGGGAGATGGAGTTGAATGCAGATTTTAAATCAATAAAAGCTGCATGCAGTGAAACCAAACTGTTAACTGAGTATCTTTCTATTAGATGTTGCATGATCAAACTATGACATAAGGTGGCACTTCCCTTCCTGAAGATGGCTTGCTCTTCAGCGATTAATTTTTCCTCTTCAGTCCAGCTTTTGAATTTATCCAGGAGGTGACTAGCATAAAGTTTGCTGGTGGTACTAAGCAAACGAATAGGTCTGTGATTAGCTGGATTGTTCTTCCTCCCTTTCTTAAAGAATGGGACTATGATTGCCTGCCCCTGGTCCCCCGATATATGCCCTGAGAAGTCCATATATGGGAAGAGGGAAGCCAGGAGTGGAGCCCATAATTCGATGTTATCTTTAAAAAGTTGGGGGGGAAGGGATTGTCAATACAAGGAACTCTACCTCTCTTAAGCTCTACCTCTCTTAATAAGCGACCTAACCTCTTTGACAAAGATGGGAGGCCAGGGGGGGGGGATCATCTATCCTTTGGAGCGGGGCTGTATATGACTTTTGGACTTTGGGATGTGACTGTATATGACTTTTGGACACATGTTTCCCAGGTGTTCGCCATTATGAGTGAATCTATAGGGGAAGAGTCCTTAAAAGTGTGACTGGATACCATTTCCCAAAATGATGTAAATGTTATTCTAGCCATAGCTCTCTCCAGCCATGAGTGGGGAGAAGCCTCTGAGTCTATTGGGCAAGGCCAATAATGGGCACACTTTACTGATCACCTAATTTAGATTTATTTTCACATTCATGCCGTGTGTTTCCCTTTTAAAAAATCAGAACAGTGCTTACTCGGATACCTGACGTGCATGGCTATTATAATGAATGAGATCCCTCTCTCCCTTTAGTTTTGTATTCTAACGAATTTTCTTCAAGAAATTCTCCAACATTCACACTCTAAATAAGGAAAAAGCTTAGAACCTCTCGAATTATTACAGCTGATCAGATAGTTGCTTCAGCTAGTCCAGTATATTTCACCCAAGAACTGCCAGTAACAGCTGATTCAGTGGATGGAGCATAAGCTTGGCAAAAGGCAATTATAAAATAAGCTGTCCCAGGAAAATACACTCTCTAGTCCTCATTATTTAGGGATTGGTTCATACCCCAAAGGCGTGAAGGTTTATATCTTTTTTTTTCACTTGACTGTGGGTTGTTTTTTTTTAAATTGCCTTTCTTCAGTGTCCTTTCTCAGAAACATGTATTCAAGGTGAAGATGTACCAATTACGTGTATAAATGGCAACATAAGCATGAATTCTGCAAATGTTTATATTCCCTTATCAACACAGGCAATGTTTTGAAAGCTTCTAAGTTCAGAGAATGGAGCTGCGGTGGCTCAAGTGGTTAAGGCGCTGAACTGCAGGCTGTGGAAGTTCGGTAGTTCAGCAGTTCAAGACCCGAGTGTGCCGCATGACGGAGTGAGCTCCCATCTCTAGTTCCAGCTCCTGCCAACCTAGCAGTTCGGAAGCAAGAAATTGCAAGTAGATAAATAGGTACCACTTTGGTGGGAAGGTAACAGCGTTCCGTGCGCCTTGGTGTTTAGTCATGCCGGCCACATGACCACGGAAACGTCTTCGGACAGCGCTGGCTCTTCGGCTTTGAAACGGAGATGAGCACCGCAACCCTAGAGTCGGACTCGACTGGCTTTTGAGCAAGGGAGACCTTGACCTTTACCTTTAAGTTCAGATAATCCTTTTTTATAAGTGACACTGGCCAAGACACTTCCACAGAATATATGGCAAAGGTTTTTGGGAATGTGCTCAGACTTCTGGAAGCATCAGGTACGTATTCCATTTGAGATTCCAGGAGTCTTGGTAAAGGCATCAAGCAACCTGTTTGGCTAACTGGTCAACAGGCATTTGGAGAGTACTTACATAGTGCCCTGACCTGGATGGCCTAGGCGAGCCTGATGTTGACAGATCTCAGAGGCTAAGCAGCGTTGCTCTTGATTAGTATTTGCATGGGAGACCACCGAGGAAGAAGAAGAGTCGAATTTATACCCTGCCATTCACACGGAGTCTCAGAGCGGCTTACAACAACCTTTCCTTCCTCTCCCCACAACAGGCATCCTGTGAGGTAGGTAGGGCTGAGGGAGCTCTGAGATAACTGCTCTTGAGAAAACAGCTCTGAGAGAACTATGACTGACCCAAGGTCACCAGGCCCCGGTCACACGGAGCATTAGGCACGCTAGAGAGACGGAAGATAGGCGGATTTTCCGGGCGCGATCTCACCGCCACATCTGGGAAGCGTAGAGCTCCCATGGCTCACCCGAGGCTTCACTCCGAAGATGCGCTGTAAAAAACTAGTACCTCCGAGGTACTAGTTTCCGGAAAGCGCGGGGCAAGGGCGGGCATCAGATCACATTTCCGGTGTTAGCTCGTGGCATCCGGCGCCCGCCCATGTCCCATCGCGAAAAGTGGGTTTTTTTGTCAAGTCTCTCCACGGGTGTGCACAAGCACCCAACGGCGCATGCAAACACTTGGGTTAAAAAAAAAAACACAACCCCCGCGGCGCCGCTTCTTCGCTGCGCCGCAGGAGTGAGGTATGAGCGGCACCTCCCCCCAACCACGGGACGTTGGTGGGATGTCCGGCGGGACATTTGATCCGGCTGCTGCGCGGTAGTTCGCTCTGGGGCAAACAGCCACGCCTCCCCCCGCGATATCCGGCCCGTGTGACCGGGGCCAGAGGCAGGCAATGGTAAACCACCTCTATTCATCTCTTGCCTTGAACCCACCTCACTTATATAGTACTTTAGCAAGTACTACCAGCTCTTATAAGTTGCTTTATTAACCGCTAACAGAGCAGCAAAGGGTGCAAGGACAGAAACCTCATAAGCATCCAATAACAAGTAAAGTCCATCACGTAATTAAAACACACAACTGAAAACATAGCCAAACAGGTTAACTCTCCGCCAAATGCCCACTGGAACCAAACAGTCTCACACACTTTCTGACCTATTCTGACAGGCCATCCCAGTGGAATGGGCTCACCACAGAGAAAGGCTGTGACTTAGCTGCTTCCAAATGGACCCGCCTAGGTGAGGGTACCACCAGGAGAAGGCTGCCTGAGGAAGGTAACTGGTACACTTCCCCATGGTGAGAAGTTCTTGAAACTGTTAGCAGGATTTAAATGAGAAAGCAGTAGAGGTTTATACGGTCTTTATAATATACAAGTAGATCATAGTGGAAGGGAGCAAGCACCGCTTCAGCAGATTGTAACTCTTGTTCTTTGAAAGAAGTTGTATGTGTACCGCTACCCTAGTTCCATCGAATTCAGACTAGAAACTTTCTTGGCATTCTCTCTCTCTCTCTCTCTCTCTCTCTCTCTCTCTCTCTCTCTCTCTCTCTCTCTCTCTTTCACACACACACACACACACACACACACACACACACACACACACACTTTTTTCCTGCTCATTCAAGAATTCAAGAGTGCTTCTCTTCCTTCACACATATTCTGTCCTGGTCTACTACAGCTTTAACTTGGCCCCAGTCACACGGGCCAGATATCACGGGGGGGGGGGGGGGGAGGCGTGGCTGTTTGCCCCGCAGCGAAATAATGCACAACTGCGCGATCAGGCGTCCCCTCACGGTCCCGTCGAGGTCCCGTGGTTAGGGGGGAGGTGCCGATTACACGACACGCCAAAGAAGCGGCGCGGCATGGCAAACGGGGTTGTGTTGTTGTTTTTTAACCTTCTAGTGACTCATTTTGGCATGCAGAAGGTCCCAAGTTCAATCCCCAGCATATCCATTTGAAAGGACCAGGTGGTTGGTGTAACGAAATACCTCAGCCTGAGTACCTGGAGAGCTGCTACCAATCTGAGTAGACAATACTGATCTTGATGGACCAATGGTCAGATTCAGTATAAGGCAGCTTCATGTGTTCGATCTGAACCTGTGCCTCTAACTACTGTATCACGTGGTATAATTCGTGTATTTCCTGTATTTCAGATGAAGGGCTAAGCATGAAAGAAAATTGCTTACCTAAGCCCCCGGTCACACGGAAGATTTTGGCCCGGGAGAGGGACGGATCGGGGGCGCAGCAAATGGGCGCGATCTCACGGCGACATCTGGGAAGTGGCGCACACCTGTCCCCAATCTGTCCCTAAACCCGGAAAAGCCGCTGCAAAAAAGAACCTCCTATAGAGGAGGACATACCTGAAGCACCGCAGCAAGCGTGGCTGTGGGATCGCCACCGCGCCCGTCGTCCAGAGCAATCCAGGCTCCCGGCCAAACTGCGCGGCGGCTCAGGGGATCCATGTGATCCTGCCGCCGCATGTTTCTTTTGGTGCGGGTTTAAAAAGCCACACTTTGGACGTACTCCCCCCCCCCCATGTGGCAGGGTCCTAAGACTGTAGAATGAGTTCATGGTAGGTCAGCTGTTCAAACCTGAGGCTACATGTGACATATTTGATGTGCAATTTATCTTTAGAAACAGACGGCCGGGGTTGGGGCAGTGTTGCTCAGAGGCAAGTTGCTGTGCATCAGCATATCGGGGCCACTGCTCCAAGACAGAGCTGGAAGGTTCCCCGGGATAGAGCTGGAAGGAACACCAAGGGTCATCTAGTCCACCCCCTGTACAATGTAAGGAATTCACAGCTTACCCCCCCCCCACGTCCTCAATGATCCTTGATCTATGCCCAGAGGAAAGCAAAAAAGCTCCAGGATGATCCCTGGACCAATCTGACTAGAAGAAAATTCCTTCCTGTTCCCAAAATGCAGAACTTGACATTTATCTCTGTTGAAATTAATTTTGTTAGTTTTATCCCAGTTTTCCAGCCTGTCGAGATCATCCTGAATCTTAATTCTGCCTTCTACGGGTAATATTTCTATTCCTGGTAAGGAAATTAGTTCCAGATTACTGATACGCCTGTTAAGGAAAAAAGACAGGCATAGTTCATGTCTCCCCCCCCCTAGAGTTCAGGGGTGGGTGTTTCCAGGGGGTCATTTCCTGCAGGAGCGCACAGGAGTGGAGCTCCGGCAGTAAAGAGCCCAGGGGGCGGGCACATGCAACAAGCCTGCTCCCAGCAGCCCTGGGCCACAAGAAGCAAGAAGCAGCCAGGTAAGTTTAGAAGGTCCCCCCCCCCCAGCCCGCCTTTAGGTACAAACTCTCCCTCCTCCCTGAGGGCAGATCTGCGTGCCCCCCCACATAGCTAGCAATCTAAAACAGTCCAGTGGCACCTTTAAGACCAAGTTTTATTCAGGTACATGCTCTCCCTCCTCTGCGAGGACAGATCTGCGTGTGTTCCCCTCCCCCCCCATAGCTAGCTAGCAATCCAAAAGAGTCCAGTGGAGCCTGGGCGGTGGGTGTTGCCTTCTGACACACTTCCGGTGATGTCAGGGGGTGTGGCACATGCAAATAGGTTATGCTAATGAGTTATGCTAATGAGCCCCTGCACCTCTTTTTCTACGAAATGACCCCTCGGTGTTTCTATTTGAGAAAGAGTAGAGGGGGAGGGAATAATTTACTCACCTTCCCCAGAGGCCCTTTGCAGCTGCTTTGGCCACTAAATTATGCAATAAGGAGGGGTGGAATCTGGTCACAACTCCCAGCCTCCTGTGCAGTTTGGCCCTTTGACGCTCCACTGTTATCTGCACTCAGGAGCCACTGGCCCCAGAAAAGTCCTGCAGAGGGAGTCAACTATTAAGTTAACGTTTTAGTTTCCTCGTGTGCTCCTGTCATCGTTGCATTGCCCTACTGATAGTGCTGTGGCTCAGTGGACACCCATTTGGCAACGTTGCTTGTTTCTCCATTCAAGTTTTAAGTACAGAAGCTCTTAATTGCCTTGATAGATGTGGCTGGATTTTTGGAGTGGGGGCATTCTCCTGAGTCATCAGTCTTCTTTTTTGTCTTTCCGCTGATGTTGGTTTTGTTTTTGCCAGTGTCAAACAAAGCAGGTTTCCATTTGTAAAGGTCAAATCATTGGCCCGAATAAACTCTTGTACTTCTTGTTATTTAATCATACTGTTTTACTTACCGTTTTTGTTCTGGGGTATTCAAACCTGCTGTGACACTAATAAGGTATTTTTTAGCTGCCTCCATGCTGTTTGCTTGGATTTTAATTTCTTAACCACCCCTTCAGGCAGTGTAACGGCACTCTCCGTTTAGAACGATAATAGCAACGTTGTGCTGAACAAGGTTTGTGTATCACGCCGTTTCCTTTTAGTCCGCTCCTCAGGGAGGTCATCTTTCTGTGCTCATATCTATGGATCCTCACTTCTTTTCTTCGCACACGATGTTTTCAGATGTGCACCTAAAAATGTAAATGAGGCAAAGAAGCGTTTGCAAACACCTGTATCATATGGGTCTGTGCATTTGAGCTGCAGCTCCCTCAAAGGATATCTGCCCCCCCCCCCCCGCACAATATGAACCTATCAGTCCACCTTTGGAGGCCCTGTTTTGGGTGTCCCTGACATCTGAGGCTAAAGAGCAATGAACATGTGGAATGCACTGCTGCAGGAAGTGTTATGTACGTGGACCACCACCAGGGGTCCGCGGACAGGCCAGAGCTTGGATCCGAGAACAATGGGCATTTCGGATCCTGGATTCCCCAGCCCCAACCAATAGCCACCTTGGCGAGACATTCAAACCCTCCAATGGGAGTGGGGGGGTTGCTGGTGGATATGTATATAGTTGGCCCTGTTGGCCATTAGAGTTAGTCTTTGTCTGTGTTAAGTACAATAAACGTGTGCTACAGCATGTCGTCGTCTGAGTCCTCCATGCGGCGAACCCAGTACTTTTCAGGAAGTGGTGGTGGCTACAAGCACAGACAACTTCAAGAGGGGATTGGATAGACATGTGGAGCAGAGGTCCATGAGTGGCTATTAGCCACAAGGTATAGAGGGAACACTCTGGGGCAGTGATGCTCTGTATCCTTGGTGCTTGGGGGGCAACACTGGGAGGGCTTCTGGAGTTCTGGCCCTGCTGGTGGACTCCTGATGGCACCTGGGTTTTGGCTACTGTGTGACACAGAGTGTTGGGCTGATCCAACATGGCTTCCTGTATGTTCTTATGTTCTTAGAACAGACAGCAACCCAAGAAAGGCCCTTCTAGGTCATGGTGCAAAAACTCTGGAACACCCTCTCCTTGGAGATACATTTGTCTCCTTCCGTTGCTGTCTTCCACCAGTGGGCGAAGACTTTTTATTTTATTTGGTGCACCCCCAATAACTGTTGTTGGCCTTCTTCTCTGGTTTTTAGTATTATGTGGGGTAATACGTTTTATTGCATTATTTTAATATACTTTATTTTAAATGCTGTTTTTACGTCGACATGTTTTAATGTTTTGATGTTCGCCACCTTGGGGGACCCCGCTTGGGTGGAAAGGTGGCATAAAATGTTTTAAATAAATAAAAATAAAATAAATATGGGAAATGTATATACGTTAGATGGGAGTCCAGCACATTTACAACCTTCTTAAAAAGGAAGCACTGTTCTCTGGCTGAATAAAATATTTCTGTTAATCTTCTTCCTGGGCAGCTTGTACATCAATATTTGCTCAGAACTGTGGTATGTCTCTCATCATGATCCAGCTTCCCTGTCATTGTAAGAATGGCAACAAGATAGTTATTCTTGTCTCTCCAGTGGTGATGACAAAAGGTGAACTGGGTTTTTCTTTGTTTTGTTTTTGCTGTCGGGTCACAGGTGACTTACAGAGACCCCTCATGGCGTTTTCGAGGCTAAAGACATTCAGAGGTGGTTTGCAGTGCCCCCATTCCACAATCCTGGTATTCCTTGGTGGCCTCCCAGCCGTACTGACCAGGGCTGATCCTCCTTAGCTTCCAAGATCTGATGAGGTCGGGCTCACCTGGACTATCCAGGCCACGGCTCCCCTTTAATATGGGGGCATGGCCAGGGGTCATTTTGTAGAAAAAGAGGTGCAGGACCTCATTAGCATAACTTATTTGCATATGCCACACACCCCTGACATCACCAGAAGTGTGTCAGAAGGCAACACCCACCGCTCAGGATTGCTAGCTATGTGGGGAAGGGGAACGCGCAGATCTTCCCTCACAGAGGCTCTACAACTTACCTGGCTGCTTCTTGCTCCTCGTGGCCCAACTGAGGGCTGCTGGGAGCAGGGGGCGGGGCTTGTTGCATGTGCCCACCCTCTGGGCTCCTTACTGCCGGAGCTCTGCTCCTGTGCGCTCCCGCAGGAAATGACCCCTGGGCATGGCAAAAGAGCACACTGTTGCCTTGCTTCCTCCATGATGGTCTTTGGAAATGATAGGCTTGTCTTCTTCTTGCAGCAGTCTTTTCCACCATGCCTTGCTGTTATATAGTGCCATCAATGTACAATGGACTTTCCAAAGTGACACTGTAAACAAAAGAGATCCCTGCCCCAAGAAGATTACATCCCATGGCCCGATCCACATCTTATAAAGTCCTTGGGGCAGACACATGGAACGTCAACTAAACACGTGCTGGGAGTTCTGCTCTGGGAACTTAATTTCCAGGAAGGCGTGGGCCAGATTCAGACCTGATTTGTGGCATGCAGGGAGATCAGGCTTATGTCTTCATGCCCCGTACCATTTTCCCCAGTCAAAACTCCCCGGGGAACCCCTGCTTGCCCCGTTGGGAAAGCTTAACATGTGCTGAGGGCTACAAGATCATATAAGCGAGAGGCTATCACCACATTTATTTATTCAGAAAATTTCTGTGATGCCTCTCTAGAAAACCTGCTCGTGGAACAGTGGCATTACATGGACCTCATAAAATGAGAATTGTCCCTCAGTTACAAATATCTATGAGAACACGTTGCATGTTCTTGTCTCCCTGCTTCCTAGCCAGTTTGGTGTAGTGGTTAAGTGTGCGGACTCTAATCTGGGAGAACTGGGTTTGATTCCCCACTCCTCCTAGGGCTGCCAATTTCCCCTCAAATGGCTGCCATTTGAGGGGAAAACTCTTTGTTTTCCCCTCAAATGGCGTGGCCCCGCCCAGCGTGTGACGTCACTTCCGGTGACGTCCTGGCAGCACGCGCGCGCTTCGCGCACGCGCGCACACTTCGCCAAGCAGCTCCCGGACCAAGCGGACGGTCCCCCGCCGGTAAGAAATTAGGAGTTGGCAACCCTAACTCCTCCACCTGCACCTGCTGGATGTTCTGGCACAGCTGTTCTTGAAAAAGAGCAGTTTCTGTCAGAGCTGTCTCAGGCCCGCCTACCTCACAGGGTGTCTGTTGTGGGGAGGGGAAGGGAAAGGAGTTTGTAAGCCGCTCTGAGACACCTTTGGGTAGTGAAGGGCGGGGTATAAATCCAGTCTCCTCCTCCTCCTCCTCCACCACCATCACCTCCTCCACCTCCTCCTCTTCCTCTTCTTCTTCTTCTTCTTCCTAACAGTTTGATAACTTAACCGCACAGGTGAAACTGGGAAGTTATCACAACTTGGGATCTGCAAAGTCAAACACAGCCCATACATATATGACCAACAACTCGATAAATCTCCTGTTTTTGACTAGGACCTCTATGTGTTCACGCATATTAGGTCACAGTCCATGGCTGTGGCTACGTTTTGACCTTGGAAGACTGTGCAGACCTGCGATAAGGCATCTATTAAGTCCCGCAGTAAAATTTGAAAATACAAGCTTTTTAAAAAAAATAAAAAAGAGAGCGTGAGAAAGAGAGGAAGAATTATGATTGCAGTTGATTTCTGTTCTCATTGGAAGCTAGCAACGCAAATGGTTACCTGCTCATTTGTGAAACAGATTTTTAGTCTGTTGACATGGTGGCTTGTTTGAAATGTAATTGAATTTCTGTTACCTAATGGAAAGTGACAGTTAACAGTATTTATTTTCCATTTACGTCTCAGCAGATAACATAATACAATTTTGATTTGTCATTAGCTTTGGAATCTGAGATTCGTCTTTCTCTGTAATTTAAGACATGGGAGGGTGATGGTCTAATAACAATACTTTTTTTTGTTTTTGTTTTTACAACCAGTAAAACAGTCACTTGCAGATGGAACAGTTTCTCTTCTGATTCCACTTAGATGTTAACGACTGTATCTTCCATGTTAGAATCTTGTCTTTCTACTTAGACTCTGTTTCTACCTGCTAAATTTGGCATCAGCTTACTTTCTTTAGTTGCTGTTGATTTTCCGGGTTGCGTTGCCATGGTCTTGGCGTTGTACAATGCTAAGACCACGGCCATGCAACCCGGAAAATCTACAGCAACTAATGAACTCTGGCCGTGAAAGCCTTCGACAACCGCTTACTTTCTACTTGCATCTAGTTCTCCTCCAGTTAGAAAGCATGATGTGATAATTTTTATCCCTCATATTGCCACCCCCACGCTCTCTCTGAGGAACTCAGTACAGGGTGTATGCGTTGCCTGTGTGATGATGCGATGGGAATGGCAGCGGAGTAGGAGATGCCCCGCCTGGCTGCCGACTAACAAGGGCACAGCAGAATTTGCCTGAGAAGGAGGGTCCCAGCTTGACTGAAGGCAGTACAGGGCTGGCCTCTCGGGAAGAAAGCAACCAGGGCACTGTGTCAGGTCATAACTTACAGGAGTTACCTTGTCTGGCCAAGGGAGCTCCTGTTTGATGGCTGTAAGCAGCTTCATTGCCATGGGCTTGGATCTTCCCCGTGTCACTCCTGCAAGATCCGGAGTGTAGAAAGAACTGTCAAAGACTGGGACATACTGATCCTGGGTCAGAAGGACACTTGCCTGTTGAGATGACGATTGTAAAGAGGGAAGGCTTCTGATGAAGAAGAAGAAAAGAAGAAGAAGGAGAAGAGATTGGATCTATACCCCGCCCTTCACTACCCAAAGGTGTCTCAGAGCAGCTTACAAACTCCTTTCCCTTCCCCTCCCCACAATAGACACCCTGTGAGGTAGGTGGGGCTGAGAGAGCTCTTGACAGAAACTGCTCTTTTTCAAGTAGAAGAAGAAGAGGAGGAAGAAGAGGAGGAGGAGGAGGAGATTGGATTTATACCCCACCCTTCACTACCCAAGGGAGTCTCAGAGCGGCTTACAAACTCCTTTCCCTCTCCCTCCCCACAACAGACATCCTGTGAGGTAGGTGGGGCTGAGAGAGCTCTGACAGAAACTGCTCTTTTTCAAGTAGAAGAAGAAGAGGAGGAAGAAGAGGAGGAGGAGGAGATTGGATTTATACCCCGCCCTTCACTACCCAAAGGTGTCTCAGAGCGGCTTACAAACTCCTTTCCCTCCCCCTCCCCACAACAGACACCCTGTGAGGTAGGTGCAGTGAACAGGGTCTTCCCAAGTCAGAGAGATGGGGGTACTCAGCTCTTCTGATACCCTTCTGATACCTCTTCCCCTCTCACAGATGTCAACTGACCCTCACATCCCCTCCTTCCTTGATTTGTTTGGGGGGAAAAAAGAAATCATTGCGTGAGCTTCATACCTGGTTCACTTTGCAATGGCGGGCAATGACAAACCGCTTCTGAATGTCTCTTGCCTTGAAAACCCTACGGCAGTGATAGCGAACCTTTTAGAGACCGCGTGCCCAAACTGCGACCCAAAACCCACTTATTTATCGCAAAGTGCCAACACGGCAATTTAAGCTGAATACTGAGGTTTTACTTTAGAAAAAACAACTCATACATTAACTTAAGAGGTTCCAAACAAAGTAAGGAAAACAATCCCAAATGCTTTCATTGACTTAAAATTATTTGGCAGAGAATTCGACACTTTAATGATGGTCTGGGCCTAGCTGGGGCTGTGGCACGGGTGCCCACAGAGAGGGCTCTGAGTGCCACCTCTGGCACCCGTGCCATAGGTTCGCCACCACTGCCCTACGGGGTCTCCATGAGGGCAAGCTCTTCCACACAACACCCTCTAGTTCTAACCTGACATTTTATTCAGTATCTTACTGGCTTTCCCAAGCCTTTCCTACTCATTTTCTTGTGATGAGACACAGTAGAAAAAAAGTTTGTTGGTGTACATGTTGTGGTGCTGGTGGACACCACAGCTTTCTGACGCTCACCCAAGGGGAAAAGGAGTGAGAAGAAGGAGATTTGATAGATAATGGGTAGTGATTGGGTACAAATACTTTGACCACAGTATTCCTTGTTTTCCTGATGCATGTCACATTTCCAGATTCTTTTGGAGACTTTGTACATGAGGATTCTCAATTTACATTTTAAAGACCGCATTGTGTCCCTGGTCTTCTATTCTGTACGTGGTCGTATCAGAAACAAGTCTGCCAACGTCCACAATAAGCAAGGAAGCATTCATTCTCTTTCCCTTCCTGTGTGTGTGCATTTCTAAGTAAGAGAGGATGTACGTTTGAAATAATTCTTAAGGTAGTGGTTACTGGGTGGCTGGATTTTGCAAACCTGGTTTGTACGCATCGTGATCTCATCTTTCTCAGGCAGCAGGTTCCATTGGCCACATTAGCATCCCAGTCCTTATGGCTGCCTCATTGCCAATTTATATTGCTAATCTTAACAGCCACCATTTGAAATTACCCACCAATCATTATGCAGTAGTGAAGGAACAGCTATTACACAGCATACATTTTTAGTGATTCCAACAGTTATGTGCTCACGAAATGAAGCTTTTTATACTACATCAAATATCATAACTATTAATTATTCTAGCATTAGAGTTTTGCGTGGTTCATGCTGATGAACGAATCAGCAGGGAGTCAGAATTTTATGAGCTGGCCTGGCTTCTGTTTGATTCAGGAATATATTATATTACCACTGAACTTGTGGCTAATGCAATCGTTAGAAGAAATCTAAAACACAGGTCCGTGTACACGTTCAGTAAAGAGAAATATTTTTAAAAATACATTTTTGCTCTGTTGTCTGATGAGGAGGATCTTAAGAATGGCTGTGCTCTTTTTTACATTGTTCGCTATAAACTCAGACTAACTTTTATTTGATAAGGCTAAGGTGTAATAGTCTGGGAAAATAATAATAATAACAACAACAGCAATAATAAATTGGATTTATACCCCGCCCTTCACTACCAAAAGAGTCTCAGAGTGGCTTACAATCTCCTTTCCCTTCCCCTCCCCACAACAGACACCCTGTGAACAATGCTCCCTCTAACCCGAGGAGTCTTGTGAGCAAACATTCTACTTTGTGAGCTACTGGCATTAAAGTTGTGAGCCAAGTATTTGGCTGTCACATAAATTAGTTTGCTCTGGAGCCATCCTTCCTGAACTAAGACAAAAAAATTGTGAGCTGGAGGCTAAAAAACTGTGAGCCAGCTCACACTAATTCAGCTTAGAGGGAACGCTGCCTGTGAGGTAGGTGGGGCTGAGTGACAGAAACTGCTCTTTTTCAAGGACAGCTGTGCCAGAACTACGGCTTGCCCAAGGTCATCCAGCCAGGTGCAAGTGGAGAAGTGGGGAATCAAACCCGGTTCTCCCAGATTAGAGTCTGCACACTTAACCACTACACCAAACTGGCACTCTCAGATTGAAGACCTAGTAGATACCATGTAAGGCATGCTATGGTGAAGTTACGTGGGCTAGGTGGGGTGTGCTGTTACTGCAATAGTAAGTGACCTCGAAACTAGAACTGATATGGATCAGGCCATGACCAATGACAGCGAAAAGATCCTAAGGCCCTGGTCAGACGTGCCGTAAAACACGGGGGGGGGGGAAGCATGGCTATTTGCGCCGTCGCAGTCTGATGTGCCATTATGTGATCGGACGCGACGGCAGCTTTCCTGCAGCAAAGAGGACGACAGGGGAGGAAGCTGTGCGCCGGCGCGATCACACGATGGGAGGCTCCCATAGGTGGCCCTTGGCAAAGCGTTTGCCACTATGTACGGTGAGGTGGTATTTTACCGCGCGTCATTCGGTGGCTTGCCACGGGTTCGCCATGGGAGTGCTACACCTCCCAGATGTTCCCGTGTGATCGCGCCCAGATACGCTGCGGGACTCCCGTGCCTTCAGTAGGGCAAATGCTCTGTGTGAACAGGGCCTAAGAAGTCAGTTTCAGGCCCGTAGCCAGGATTTTGTGGCTTGTGGGGCAATTTTCCCCCCCTGGTGGGGCCAAAGTTCTCAGTGCAGAAAGAAAAGCCAGCATTCCGAGGGTTGTGACTCAGCTACTCTTCTCTCTCTGAGTCTTCTCAAGCTGTATATTCTACATAGGTGTCCTTATGCTAGCCATCATCCTTAGCCTTATTAACCATTTAGCCAAAAGAAAGCTGTTAGCAGGATGGATCTCTAAACTGCAAGCTGCCCGCCACTTTGGTGACAGTTCTCAGCTGCTGCAAGTTAATCACTTCTACCAACCTAAGCAACAATTCTGATAACAAGCCGACAGGTGGGAGTGATGCCTTCTGTAGTCAAGAAAGCTAACACTTAGGCAGGAAAACTCTCTTAAAGGAGGCCAGTTTCTTGACACAGAGTTAGAAGGGACCCTAGAGGTCACCTACTCCAACCCCCTTGCTCAGTGCAGGAATTAGTCAGCTACAGCACCCCACTCTGCTTAAAGGAATACACACCTTTAAAAATGTTTTAAAATGATTGAAAAAAGCATTTACAAGAGAAATTCTTGTGGGGCTGTGCCTTTAAGAAAGAAGACAGAGCCCCAAAAGCCCCACTGTAGCTACGGGCCTGGTCAGTTTCACTGGAAAATACCACATTCTAACTGTGCATGCTTATCATGGGGACTATAAACGTACTAGGGAGAGGTACACCCCCCCCCCCCCGAGTTTCTGTTTTTGTCTGGGAAAGAAAGGGGGAATAAAACATTCAGCAGCTTTGGAAAATACTGTTTGTGTCTTTTTTCAACAATAGAAAAGTAAATTGGAAGTAGTTTATATGTTGAAGACACATAGAAGTAAAGATGACCAACAATCTCAGTGCTTTTCATGTTAAAGAAATGGCCAGGAGCGCTTGAAACAAATTTTAAGAGATCTTTCATTCCTGGCTGCTCAAAAAAGCAGGCTATATGGTTGACAAGATTTTTTGCTCTCCATGTGATGGACCTTAATGTTCATCAACTGCAGTGTCCCTCAACAATTTGGCAAGTAGTTGTGAAATATGTTTTATTAATGAGTCCTGATCTGTGCTGACATCTAAGCCAAATTGCTTTTAATTTTTATATCCCGGAACAGCAATATGATTGACACAGTATGGTTACTCACCCAAAGATTAATGAACATGTGGAATTCACTGCTGCAGGAAGTGGTGGCGTCTTCAAGCACAGACAGCTTCAAGAGGAGACTGGATAAACATATGGAGCAGAGGTCCATGAGTGGCTATTAGTTTAAGAGTATTTCCACATCAATTGAGGCTGTCACATTTGCTTCAAGGCTGAACGCTCCTGCTCATCCACAAGTTCATTACTTGTATTGAGGAAACTCCCCAGATATCGTGAATGTGTCCCCCTTCCCGATTTTATTTTTTGCTGCTGTTTCGACTTATAGCTACTGACTGTTTTAAGAAATTTAATAAAAAAGAAAACAAACAAACAAAAAAAAACAAAAAAAAATGAGTGGCTATTAGCCACAAGGTATAGATGAAACACTGTAGCTGTGACAGTGATGCTCTGTATTCTTGGTGCTCAGGGGCAACAGTTTCTGGAGCTTCTGAAGTTCTGGCCTTGCTGGTGGACCACCTGATGGCACCTGGGTTTTGGCCACTGTGTGACACAGAGAGGAATTTCACATTACCCTTTTTAAGCCCGTTTGAAGCTGTTTTTGATCCGTTGTGGAGTATAGGGCTGCCATTTCACACATGGCTTTCCCTTTCCGGTAAAGAGCTGGATCTGAAGCGGTTGGGAACCATTCCTCTTCCGGATTATATCGTCTGTCTGAAATTCCTCAGAATGTTGGACTGGATGGGCTGTTGTCCTGATCCAACATGGCTTCTCTTATGTCTTATGTTCTTAAGGTAGATCTCCTCAGAAAGCAGAGTTTGGAGGGCCAGCAAATAGTTAAAACCTTTATTCTTAAATGAATAATTAGCACCATACACGGCAGCATTTGGATTGTCCTCAGGCACTGAAATGTTGTCATCGATCTCTATTTACGTGTCTGAATTATCATTTTCAGTTCATTTATCCTCTTTTATTACAGCAAGGCCTTTAATTACACAGACTGGAATGCATTTTGGGACACAAATATGTGTCCTGAAAATAGGCTTGCCAGGTACCTTCGAGACACCAGCAGGGGGGATGGAGGGGACACTTGGGGATCTGGAAGCGTCACCCCTGACATGCCAACGTCACTGGAAGTAATGTTGCGAGCCGTGCCTACATCACCTAGAATCGACGTAGGCATGTCGGGGATGACGCTCTGTTTTTTGGGCAAACTCTATGGTAAAATCAGCCTCAAACCATAGAGTTTAGCCCAAAAACCAGAGTGTGCCCCCCCCCGACATCACCAATGTGCCTACGTCACTTCTGGGTGATGCCACCATTATTCCACCAACGCTTATTCCATCACCGCACTCTATCACCGCTGGTGCGGGTATCATCAGGGGTGCGAGACGTCCCTGGCGGATGACAGGGATGTGGGGACATATACTGTTGTTGTTCTGTTCTAACATCTTCAGAACACCATCTTGGTTTTATGGTTCGGAGTGAGTATTGGAGCACCGATTTTTATTTTTACTAATTTTAATAACTGTATTATGCTGTATCATTGTATTTTTATACTGTTTTTATTGTTTGAATTTGGCATTTATGCCCTTGTTAGCCGCCCTGAGCCTTCTGGGAGGGCGGGATACAAATCTAAGGAATAAATAAATATAAATAAATGTAGGCACATGGCTCCACGTTCCTGTTGGGCAGGGATTTCCTCCTGCCAGCCAGCTGGCTGGTGGTGGGCGGTAGCCCACAAAAATGGGGGTTCCCCTGCCCCCTACTGGGCACTGGCAACCCTAGATGAAAACCTGGTATAGCTAGGGTTGCCAACCTCCAGGTGGCACATGGAGATCTCCTGCTAATACAGTTGATCTCCAGACAAGATCAGAATGGAGGGTGGGCTCTTAAGGCATTGTACCATTCTGAAGTACCTCCTCTCCTCAAATCCTTCCATACCTAGGCTCCCCTCCCCTCCCCAAATCTTCAGGTATTTCTAAACCCAGAACAGACAACTCTAGCTGTAACCCACCCTGGGAGAGAGTGGGACACATATCTAAGTATATGGAGAACTCAGTATATCCTATTTGTTTTAATCAGAAGAAATGTTGTAACTGATTTTTTTTTAATGGTAAATGTAAAAGATCAGTCCCAAAGAGATCTCTTGGTCTTTTTGAACATAGCCAGAATTTGCACTGGAGGAAATAAGTTCATAATGAGCTGCCTTTGTTATGGGGCAAATTACCCTTTCCACTCATCATGGAACACCCTTAATAGCCGGGCAAATGTTGCTCTGAGATCGGGAAAATGCTTCAAGAAGAAAGGTAATTATAAGAATAATAAGACAGCCACTATATCTGTGTTGTTCTTCTGACACGTCTGTTCTCTATCCTGCTGCCTTTATTTTGCCTATTTATTACCATTAATAAGGCACTTTTCTCCCGTTTGTTGTGGTTTTTGTCATTTCAATCAGGTTGAAAATGTG
The DNA here is from genome assembly GCF_001447785.1 of Gekko japonicus. Lineage (NCBI taxonomy): Eukaryota > Metazoa > Chordata > Lepidosauria > Squamata > Gekkonidae > Gekko > Gekko japonicus. The sequence continues at coordinate 1,298,224 of NW_015169779.1, read as the reverse complement.
CATTTTTAACTGTGCACACATACCAAAATATCTGGGTTGGATCCGACCTGCTTTTTCTGTTGGTAAAAAAGGAGGGAAGGGGGTCCCCAATCATGTGACTGGTCCCCAATCATGTGACAAAAGCCGTGTGCAATTGGGACTGTGTCGAGGAGAGGAATTTGGAGAGAAAAAGCTGTCTGGCTCCAAACTGCTGAGTTGACATAGCACCAGCCTTAGCTGTCAGGAAGGAGCTGTGGTGGCTCAAGTGGTTAGGTCGGTAGTTCAGCAGTTCGAGACCCGAGTGTGCCGCATGACGGAGTGAGCTCCCGTCTCTAGTTCCAGCTCCTGCCAACCTAGCAGTTCGAAAGCAAGAAATTGCAAGTAGATAATTAGGTACCACTTCAGTGGGAATGTAACAGCATTCCATGCACCTTGGTGTTTAGTCATGCCGGCCACATGACCACGGAAACGTCTTCGGACAGCGCTGGCTCTTCGGCTTTGAAACAGAGATGAGCACCGCAACCCTAGAGTCGGATTCGACTGGCTTTCGAGCAAGGGAACCTTTACCTTTGCCTAGCTGTCAAGTGTTTTCTTCATTGTTCTTGTCTTTTTTGGGGTAGTATTTTTGCTTCTTTTTTTGTGTGCGTGTGTGTGTGTGTATGCCTGCGCCTGGAAGTCATGGCGACTTCTGGCGACTCCTACTGGGGCATGAAGGACGTTCAGAGAAGTGGCTTAATAGCCTGCCTCTGCCTCCCGACTCTGGTATTCTTTGGATGTCTCCCATCCAAATTACCCTGCTTAGCTGCCAAGATTTGATGAGATCTGACTTGCCTGGGCTATCAGGGCCGGGGCTATTGTTTTTGTCTTTTGAATGGTATTGTTGCAAGGGAGAACAGCGCACAAATTATCATTGCAATATTGAGGAGGCATTTCATTAGCGTGGCCTATAAAAGAACAGTGGTGGCATTCTATGTAGTCAGGTCTTCAGTGGATTCAGAAGAGAGTATGTGTGTGTAGTGTATTCCAAAGCTGCCATGGAATGCATGATGTATGTGAAACATCTTTGACTTGTAATGTTAAGCTTCGTCCTGGGCTAGGATCCAAATCCATCCAATCGTGTTACTAGCCCAGGAAGCACCTAACCAATCACCTTCAAGCAAGCTCCCTGAGCGGGAACATCCGTGATTGGTCCTTATGCGAACAACCTTATTGGTTGGTATTTGTACAGTGAATGTTTAGCCGGGAATGTTTAAAAGCAGGGCAGCTGCAATGTGAAGGCTGTTCTGGCTATCAGATGTTGATCCGTGTTGGAGTTGTGTTCGAGTGGAAGAATAAAGCTGTGTTCTTCCTGAATCACTCTCCGACTGCTTTGTTAAGCAAGCGACTTAACAGTGTGTGTATGTGTATGTGTGTGTGTGTGTGTGTGTGTGTGTGTGTGTAAAACCATAAAATGGCTGCCATGGAGAGTCAGTCACAAAAAATCCAGGCGTTTCCAGGAGTGTGATGGGGACAGCTGTAACTCAGTGGGTCCTTCCTCCATACCTAAAGGTAGTGCCTCCTGGTGTCTTTTTTTTTTTTGAATAAGTGTTTTTTATTTTGAACAATATATACAACAGTACATTCATAACATATATTGACGCTATGCAATAATCAACTTTCTCAACCCTTAAGAGCCCTTTTAAAAATATAACAGATCTTTGTAATAAGAGTTGTTTGGAATCACTTCTTCTTCTGCTAGATAGTTCACCACTGGGAACCAAGTTGCTTGAAAACTTTTTTGGCGAGAGAAAATTTTACCATATATAAAGTGCACCTCCTGCTTTGATGAAGTGAAGAAAAGCCAAGACTGGCTCTTTGTTTTGCCAAAGAGGCAAGAAACACACTGGTAGGCGGGCCCGTAGCCAAGATTTTGTGGCTTGTGGAGCAAGCCCCTCCCTCCCCTTCTGCAAGATTTAAAGGGCCTTCAGCTGATCAGCGGGGAACATGTGGATCCCTTTAAATGCTTTTGGGAAGAAGCGGGGGGGGGGAAGCGTTAAGAAATGGGGCGGGACTTTAAGGAAGGGGCAGAGCCCTCAATAATCCCACCGTAGCTATGGGCCGGCTGGTGGTACTGTGGCAGCCATGGGGATCATGGGACTAAGGCCTAGTCCCTATGTTAGAACTATGTGTTGTCATTAAGATCATGTATTGACTATCCATACAACGACCTGTCCCTATTCAGTTGAGCTGCTGCTGCTGCTGTGAGGAAAACCCATGTGACCCTGGTGCTACATCATGATTCCTTCATCTGTCCAGGTACTACTGGAATGGAATGGGATCCAAACACAGGGAAGTGGAAATCCCTACATTCTAATAGTGGATGAATCAAATATAATGATCCCTGGTTCCCAGCCAGAAATGGTTTCCTCTGGTCTCATATAAAAAAGCAAAGTCCAGCAAAATGTAATCACAGCCGAAAGCTATTCTGCACAGCAACATGGTATGTGTTAAAACTGTAGTATGAATGGGAATATAAAGATTTTCATATATAGGTTTTTCCTTCTTGATTGTTCATATTCATATTTCTCTGGTTTTTATAGATTAGTTCTTTAAGTAATATTTTATTAGGATGTTAGAAAGGCCTGTTATATAGAAGGCTTTCCTCTTGTAGGTCTGATATTGTTAGCAGATAACATAATAGGTACAAAGTTCATGATTCTGTAGTTCTTAGGGCAAACCTTTCAATGTCTGGGTCAGATAAGATTTTAGTCTGATATGAAGAATCTTTGCCCATTATCATTTAGGTTAGGTTAAGTAAACACTTAGTTTGACGTAGATATATGTTTCTTTATATCTGGCCAATCAGAGGATTATTACTCAAATTGCCACTGTCTTTTGTAACCAATTATGCTGTTTGAATAGTGTTTTCTTGATGAAGTCAGTCCATGTATAAAATAGCATGTATTTCCTGAATATGTTCAGAATAGGCTCAAGAAGAAGATGAAGAAGAAAAAGAAGAAAGTTGTCAATTTTTGGTTAACTATTGTTTTTCTATTAATTGAGGCATTTTTCCTGATTATGCTGAAAAGAAAGCAGTCAGTTTTGATGGGTCCTTTGGCCTAACTGTTTTCCATATTTCATTACAATAAAATACAAGAACTTCCTCCTCATTTGACTTCATTTTGACATGGAATCTAATATGTACAAAACTATGACTGGGCTCTACCACTGCAGATGAGAGAGTGGCAGTTTTGAACCCCATACCCATACCCATAACATTCCATATAGAGAGTGAAATCTAATGGAAGACTCTAGGCTGGGCCCTCTGTGTTGACATGCCAATTTTCTGTCCGCGGGCACTTCCATCGGGAGAAATCCAGCACTGCAATACACCATCTGTAATTTGACATGATGGAGTCTGCATGGCCTGCTGTTTCTGTAACCAAGTTTCAAGTCCTGTTGAAAACAAGTGAACCTGACTTGCGGTGTAATCTATGCGGATGGAAATAAATAGACTCTGCATAGAATTGCACTGTTCGTCATTGAGTTCAGTGGGCTTCGGCGGCAGCCAGTTTTCTTTCTCGACTGTGCCCAATTGTACTCAGAAACGTGGCAAAGAATTATTTCATTGTGCTCTTTAATTTAAGAGGGTATATTAATAAGAGAAGATGTACTGGAAATATATAGAGCAATGAATCTTGCAGATAACATTTTCCCTTTTGCCTCTTGCCATTCTCTGCTGGATTCTCTGCAGCTAGTCCGTTGATTCAGACAATATATAAGCATCCATCAGTTTTTGTATTCTCTGTTCTAAAAAAGCTTCCCCACATTACAGCAATTAATAAAGGGATGGGACTTCTGAAGCAATAATAACTGTGTAGTGATGCTGAAGGGTTTTTTTTAAAAAAAATATTTTGAAGAAGATGCTTACAGTTTTTTTTAAGGCTTTGGGAAGGCTCGGCTACTTCCAGGGTGCAGCACACACCATGTGGGAATGTTCCTGATAATGAAGGTTTTCTTGTGTATGTATATTATTTTGTCTAAAAGCCTATGTGCTAGGTAGACTTCCTTGAATAAATGAACGGTAATACAGGTTGTAAACGAGACAAGAAATGGGTTCAGATTATAGGCTGTTTCTACCCAGAGATGTGCAGCTTTCATTGCGACTGTAAATGTAGAGCATTTGCAGTGGCAACAGAGCATACGTGTAAAAGTTTTCTAGGCCTTTTCCTTGCCCTAGCCCTCTGTAGCTGCAATTTCTCACACACCCCCCACCACCAGAGGGCTTCTTCCAGGCTTAAAAAAAAAAATCAGTAATAGCTATAACACTACAGTGTTATAAGATTAAAGTATAGCCATGTTTTCATGGCTAAATTTGACAATTCTTTCTAATTAAAACAACAACAGCAATACAACTCTAAAATATCAGTGGTTGATACTTTAACGTACATATTTACATCTTGGGAAGGCTTACATCACTTGCCTATTCCAACAGCTGTTGTATAAATATGACAAAAAACAGTATTTGTCTGGTGGCATTAACCTATGAATTTAAACATTGCTTGAAGGAATGCAAACTCTTGATCAAAGTGTAATGTTTCATTGCTTCTTAATGTGTCTTCCTAAAGCCATTGATTCCTTTGGCGCAAGATACGTTTTATGTACAAATGCTGTAGCATCAAACACTTTTTTTTTAAAATCCCCGTAGGGATATTTTTTATTTTGCAAATACTACCAAAACTACAAACAAATATAGGGGAGGAACTACAACTAGGGATAAAGAAAAGCAAACCACACTAGACTAAAACCCCAAGAGAAGGAGATCTTTTCACTGTTAGTAAATATATTAGTGCCATTAGTTTTATTATTACAATATACTTGTTGAGTTCTTGCTTATAACAATTCGCTTCTTGTATGTTATTTAGTTAGTTGTTATGAGAGAAGTCTCTGATCATCTTCTTATTCTTTGCTTCAAAAGGCCATTTTCCAAGTCCTTCTGCCTTGACTTCAACTTTCTGTCTCTAAAATCGTATACCACTCTGGCAGGTCCTGCACCCTTTTCTGCCACAGAATCCTCTTCTGTTCCCGAGGTAGCAGAGTCACTCGACTTCGATTCTCCCTCTTTAGACTCATCATCTGTCCCCAGCTGACGTTTCAAAAATTCTTTAGCTTTAAAAGTGGAGTCTATCTTCTCCCTTCTATCATTGATCTTAAAGATGACACCTTCCGGAACCGCCCACCTGTACGATATTCCATTTGTTTGAAGAAAAGAAATTAGTTCCTTGTAATTTTTCCTCTTTTGTCTAATTTCAAATGGAATGTCCTTTAAAGTTTTAATGGTTACATTTCCCATTTTCAGTGGAGTTGCTGATGTTGCTTTTAAAATGGCATCTCTGGTTTGTCTTCTTGAAAACTTGACCACTATTTCTCCAGGTAGGCTATTTTTTTAATATAATTGGAGTAAGCCCTATAGGCTGTCTCCATTTCGTTTACCAGTTCATCCGCTGTTAAGCCTACTACTGGAGCGATGATCTCACTGAGCACCCACTTCGAGTCTTCCCGGTCCATTTCAGGAACCCCCTAAAACCTGAGACTCATGTTAGCTTTTTCCATCTGAAGCTGCAAGACTCGATTCTCTTGGCAATTCTGCTTCATTTCCACCTCTCCCATCCTTTTCTTCAACTTCTTACTTGTGGTGTCAATCTCTTTAATTTTCTCATTTGCCTGCTCCACTTTTTTCTCCGTCTCTTTCAGCTGAAGCACAGCTACTGGTGAAACGTCAGGTCCTACAATGCCAAGACCACGGCCATACAACCGGGAAAATCTACAACAGCTAATGAACTCCGTCTGTGAAAGCCTTCGACAAAACCAACCATGCATAAATTCAGTTTTACTAGATGCTTGTGTTAGATGTAGGCTTAATTTTAAACTAGGTTGTTTTGAAACAAAATTTGTTACTAGTAAAACTTTTAAAATATTTTTAATCTAATCTTAATTTTAAAAAAAATATTTTGTTTTCTCATGTGCAGTTTGTGTTTTGTTAGCTCAAAACACTGCATCATCTGGTGGACAAATATACCGCCAGGCCGCATGGGGCACTTTATGCTGCCTTTGTTGGTTATAAAATGGCATTTGATAGTATCTCACGAGACAGATTATGGCTAAAACAGGAAGCTTCCACAATAGACCACAGACTGCTTGTACTTATAGGCACACTACATGAGAACAACTGTTGGTCAGTGAGATGCAGGTCTGTAGCCAGGATTATTAAATTCGGGGGGCTTTTAAATAAATCAGGGGGCACCTGCACACACCCCACTGCACCCCCCAAAGGGAGCGCCTGGGCTGGATGGGAAGTCGGGGGGGGGCATTGGCGGTAAATCAGGGGGCCAGGCCCCAAGATGCCCCACTGTAACTACAGGCCTGGTGAGATGCAGGGGTCATTTCATAGAAAAAGAGCTAGGGGAACTCATTAGCATAACTCATTAGCATATGCCACACCCCCTGACATCACCGGAAGTGTGTCCTCCCCACAGCTGGCGGCGACCTCCAGCGGGCACCAGCAGGGAGCTCCAGGCCCCGCCCTCCCGCACCTCACCCGGGGGGATGGCGTCCCCCCGCGTCCCCCCCCAAATGACCCCTGGTGAGATGTAACCCACAAGCTTAACTGTCCCACATGGTTCTGGTCAAGAGAGGTGTGAAGCAAGAATGCATCCCTGCTCCCTTGTTATTTAACTTCTAAATAGACTCCACGATGCAAACCTTATCCAGTCCCAGCTTCCATCCACCCAATATGGCAGATAGAGCAATATCCACACTATTATATGCAGACAATACGATTATTCTATCTTACTCTGAAGTAGGGCTCTTCTGAGCCCTCCGGGCACTTACAGTTTACTGCGAAGAGGAGCATTTAACAATCTTCTAAAGTCCAAAATTCTTGTTTTCTCTAATAGGTTTATCAAACACAGGTGGCAGACTGGTGGCCATGAGATTGAACAAGTTACTGTTCAGATACTTAGCCGTCTGGCTCATGGTCTGCTCAGCTTTCCCATGTAACTGAGTCTGCCAAAAGAATGGCTACAGAAACTTTAAGGTTGTTGGGGTTTTTTTAACAAAAGGAGGTTCTTTTTTTTAAAAAAAACAAAAGGTTTGCTTATTTCCTTGTTTAGGCCAGAGTAGTTTTAATCTCATAGATGAAACAATGCTTCGTATATTGCTTGAGTTAAATTAGTCTGATAAATTTAGTACACATCTCTCTCTCTCTCTCTCTCTCTCTCTCTCTCTCTCCTCCCACTGTCGATGATTTGCTTTGTGCTGTTAAGGGATATTTTATCACTTTTATATTATCAGAGTAGAAATATCACTTGAGTTTATAGTCCATAAGTGAAACACGTCTACGGTGTGGTTTCTGTCATGTCCTTTCAATCTTCTGTCCTGAACCTACTTCCTGATAAATTTGGGTGATAGTGAATGAAAGGCATTCTGCACAACCTGAGACCTCCAGTGTATGATTTCACAACTGTCTGGGTAAAGTCCTGATTGCAAACAACCTATAAAGCACAGTATTGTTTCCGCAGGGTATAGGAAACTCTTCATAGGATTGGGCGGCCAACTCCAGCTTGGAAATTCTTGGAGATTGAGATGGCGGTGCCTGGGAAAGCTAGAGTTTGTGGAGTGGAGGAAACTTGATGGGATTACTCCAGGGGAACTGATCTCTGTAAGTCTGGAGATTAGTTGTAATTCCAGGAGAACTCTAGACCCTGCCTAGGACTGTATCACTTACTAAATTTGCCTTGTGGTATTTGAATTAATCCATAGATGGAAATAGGCTTAGCCCCTGAATTGGCATGCAGGTAGGCTTGCCAAGTCCCCCCGGAGGGCGGGGAAACCCCCGCCCCAGAGGCCCATTCCCCGCTGCTGGCAGATCGGGCCCCGGGGGGAACCCCACCCCGACGTGCACGCCATCCGGAAGTGACGCGACCACGGCGGGCACGCTGGGGGCGGGGCCACGGTCATCCGAGGGAAAACTCTATGGTTTCCCCTCAGATGGTCGTGGCCCCGCTCCAGCGTGCCCGGCGTCGTCACGTCACTTCCAGGTGATGTGCGTACGGTGCGCGCTCCAGGTGCCGGACAGGAGTCCCCCGCTCCGGAGGAATTTACACTTGGCAACCCTATTACTCCAAAACCAAGGTAATGGTTTTTGCTAAAAGGCCACCAAAATCTTATCACTGGACTATAAATTCCTCCTCTATAGAACAGGTTTCTAGTTTCAACTGTCTGGGGGTTTTGTTCCAGGAAAATGCGGCTCAAAAAGCACTTGGCACCCTACATGCAGGGTTGAGTAAGTAGTCACATTGTGTGCAAGTATTTGGATGGAAATCTTACTTAGGTTGTATAGTTCTAAATTCTGTGGTCATAGTTCCCAAGTATCAGGAAACCAGCAGAATTAAAGTACCTGTCATAGAGTCTCACTGCTGCTTTCCTGGTACCAGAGCACATGTTATATGACATGGTTGTTCAATTTTCCCTCAGCTAAAATAATAATAATCGTGAAATACAGGTGTTGAAGAAGAGAGGGTGGGGAAGGGAATTTTCCCTCTCAAAATCTCTGTCCTCCAAGCCACCCCACTAGAAAAACAGACAGCCATCTTGGTAAACAACTGGTAAACAGATTAAACATCCCCCCTTTCACAGTTGGTTGGAGCTTCCAGTAGCCATATTCCACTAACAACAAGGCTAATAGAATTGAGGAATCCACTGAGAACAGTTTTTACAACAAAATCATACTTTTTGGATCTGGCATTAGAAAACATAGATATTCAGAGTAGCACTTTGTTAAAAAGAGGCCTAATGGATACAAAAATTGATTTGTTCTGTCTCCAAGAAGTTCAATCAGGGCTTAGAGTTTTGAAATGAACCATCTGAAGGTGTCTCTGTTTGGGCCTTTTTTTCACTTCTGTCCTCTATTTTGGAATAAGTCTCAGACTAGGGATAGGAGGCTTAACTTTCTTGTATGTCCTAAAAGGGCACAGGAGGGCAAACAAGGTTTTTAGGAGCTACTTGTTTTTTCCTCCCAAGAGCCTTGAGAGCTACGGTAGCCAGACACTAAATGGCAGCTCAGTGGGTGAAGCCAATCACAACAAGGTGGCTTATATAATAATTATAGTATTTCAGTCAGAGTAGGTCTCCAGTACTCAGATGGGGAAACATTTCCTGTGTTGTTTTTCCAAACCTGCAGGAGAAAAATACACAATTATTTCTGTGTTTTCTCTCCTGGCAACCAGCAGGGGATGGGGAGGACTTACCAGGAGCAGCAGGGAGGCCCGTCTGACATGCAGTGACATGTATACGTCATTGACCATGTGACCTGGAAGTTATGTCATCATTTCTGGGATGTTGGGGCAACACTCTGGTATTTGGGCAAAAACTCTATGGTAAATTTGGCTTCTACCATAAAGATTTTGCCCAAATACCAGAGCATCGCCCTGATGACCTGGACGTGATGATGTCACTTTTGGGTCATGTGGGCAGTGACATAGACATGTTGCTGCACACCTGATGGATTTCCCTCATTTTTTGGGTAAATTCCCCCCCCTACGAGCCAGCTGATTGTTGGTGGTGCGGTGGGGCCTGGCAGCGGGGGGGCCCACCTCCTGGGGGGGGGTGTCTGGTAACCCTAGCTTTGATACAGAGGGAAGGAGTCAATAGCATACTTCTTTCCTGTCCAGAGCAAGGGTGTGTGTCTGCATATGTTTGTAAAGGAGGTAGATGGGAAAGGGTGCTGGTGTTGTCATTTTCCCATCCAATGCAAAGACGCATCTGTGCGCCTTTTTCACATAAAAGAGAAAGAGGAGAGAAGCTGCTGCAGCAACTTTAAAGAGAAAGGTAAGAAAGTGATGGTGGGATGAGGAATGGTATAGTAGAGCCCGATCTCGTTAGATCTTGGAAGCTAAGCAGGGATGGGAAGACCGACAAGGGAGACTTTGCAGAGGAAGGCAATGGCAAACCACCTCTGCTTAATCACTTACCCTGGAAACCCTTTCGGGTTGCCGTAAGTCAGCTGCAACTTGAGGGTACTTTGCACACGCAGAGAGAAGGAAGTGATGACAACTGCCCTGGAGGAGGAGCAAAGAACTACTTTGAATTGCTTCAAGAGTAACTGGTCACTCCTGAGTGACCCGGCCACCCCTGTCCTAAGGAATGGCTTGGTGAATCTCTCAGCCTGTTACGTTTCAACAGCAGGAGAAAAGGGGGGGAAAACCCTAACCCTATTGCTACAAGATGATAATCCAAATGAAAAATACCCTTTAAGCCAAGGGTGTCAAACGTGCAGCCCAGGGGCCAGATCAGGCCCCCGGAGGGCTTCTATCAGGCCCACAGTGGAACTGGCAGTCTTCTGCCTCTTCTTCCAGTTCTGCTGCTGCTGCATCATCATAGGTTTGCAGCTTACAGATACACACCTGAACGTCATACTCAAGATTGCAACAGCACAGACATTTTGATGCAATAATTCAGAGCAAGAGGTGTCAGTTATCAGACACGGTTAAATAAACAAAATATTGCAAGAGTAATGTTTTAAGCATGTTTTTATTTTAATAAAAAAAAACTATTTGTGTTCTTTATAAATTTTATATCTCCGCTACCTGGCATTACGTTTTATGTCACACATGGCCCAGCCCAACAAGGTCTCATTTATGTCAGATCTGGCCCTCATAAGAAATGAGTTTGCTTTAAGCAATGTGAAACAAACCTATACTAAAATATAGCTAGTGTATCTTACAGTCACTGCCTGGAGTATTAAGATCTGCCATACTGTGGAGTGATAAGGCAAAGGAATGAATGGGACATATACAAGAAGGCTATTGAGATCAGCTTTGCTTCTTCGGCTGACCCCTTCTACTCGGCATCCCGCCTTGGAATGAGTGATGTTTCAAGAGTTAGGGTCGTTAAAATAATAAAAAAATTCTAATCTACTCCTTCCTCCCCTTTCTGCAACTACTTTTATTTTATGCCAGAGAAAGCAGATGGAGAATGCCTGGGAAAAACAACGGTCTTACATCACTGCCTGTGCTGGCTCCCAGAATTAGCAACCCACGCTGGCTTCTTAGCTCTGTTTCAGTGCATAATAGTAGGAAGTATCTCCTCATGCAAGTCCATCTCTTGGACACTTGCATCTCCTCCTCCTCCTCACTGTTTTCTGTAGCTTCTCTTCGAATCAAAGATTTGGGGCAGCAGAGAGACAGCCTGCAGATACGTGTGGCTTCAGGCCACGTGATTATCATGTTCGTACACCCTTCTACTTTATCCTGCGAGCATCATCCTTAAATCTTCAAGGGGGGCATTATAGACTGGCTTTTGCACTGTGACCCCTTGCTGGCAAGGCATATTGGTGCCACATTGCCTGTTTAGCGAATGCTTGGTGGTTGCCACCGTGCACAAATGGCGAAAGGAGCCACAGTCAGTCCCAGCTCCCTGCCATGGTGCACAAAGTTGAAAATATGCATTTGTCATGCACACTTCTCCTGTCTCTATGTTGTAAGATTTATAAGTACACCTTAAGAACGTCATATGAAGCGGAACTTATGGTGCAGTCCTAAGCAGGTCTACTCAATGGAGCTTACTTCTGGGAAAGTGTACTTTACAATTGCACCGAGTACTAAAAAAAAGATACTGAAAAGTACTGGGTTCGACGCATGGAGAACTCGGACTACGACATGTGTTCAGCCGCATTTATTGTACTTCACAAGACAAGGAAAAACGGCCCTGCAAGGCCAACTATATACACTCCACCCAGCACACCTCTGTCCCCATTGGAGGGTTTGAATTTCCCGCCAAGGGTTCTATTGGTGGATTCTAGGTGGACTAGGATCCTAGGTCCCCTTTGTGTTTGGGGACCAAGCTCCTGCTATAGCCGCGGACCCCTGGTGGTGGTCCGCATACATAACAGATACATTCAGAAAAAACTGAGCTTCCCTTTTCCAGGAATGTTTATACGTAGGGTTGCCAAGTCTCACCTTTGCTGCAGCAGGGGGCTCCTTGCTCCTTGCCAGGAGTTGGGATTAATGACGTTATCATGCTAACTAGAGTTCCCCCCGAAATGCTAGAGTGTTGCAGCACGACGGCCCCAGTGGGATGACATCACTACAGGTAATGTCACTGCATCAGCAACATCCCCGCAGGATGCTGCTGTTCAGGGGTGGGGCTTCCCTGCTGGCCAGGTGGCTGGTGGCAGATTGCAGCCCCTGAAATCGGGGGGATCTCCTGGTCCCACTGTGGGGAAGGCAACCCTATTCATACGTGAATAAGCAGAAAAAATCACAAAACACACACATTGCTTGTTAAATGTATGTTATAGAGCTGCAGTATGGAGAACTGTGGTTGGTTTTGTAGCATTCTGTGGTTGTGATTGCTTCAGCCTCAGCGACTGATGTTCTTCTAAAGCAAGAGTTGCCAACCTCCAGGTGGCACCTAGAGATCTCTTGGGATTACAACTGATCACTGGGCAGCAGAGCAGCTCCCCTGGAGAAAATGGCTGCTTTGGAGGGTGGACTCTATGGCATTACGCTCTGCTGAGGTCCCGCCCCTCCCCAAACCCCGCCTTCCCCAGGCTCCATCCCCCAAATCCCCAGATATTTTCCAAACACAGAGATGGCAACCTTATTTATGGTAGAAGGAAGATAGTAGTTCTGCTTGTCTCCTCTATGGATTGTAGCAATGTTTTGTACTGCTCCAGGTTCTTTATTTCTGGAACTAGGCCGATAGGAGTTAAAATAAGCTCCAGTTGTGCATAATGTAAATTTTCCATGTGCATCCTTTATTCACATTCTTTACTCAAGTTGATTATGTAGGGTTACCAGATGTCCTCATTTCCAGATGTACGATTTCTGGCATCTCCTGATCACTTACCTTGGTTGATAGGACTTACCGGTAGCGGTCGAAGGAATTGAATATGAGGCGGCTCTCTCCCCCGCTCCAGGCATGCGCAGTGCGTGTCTTCTCCCCAGGGTGGGAAGCGAGCCCGCCAAAAAAGACTCCTGAGGTGAGCTCTGGAACGTTCTCCGGTCAAGGTTGTGCAGAGATGCCCAACCCAGGGTGGGAAGAGAGCCCGCCAAAAAAGACTCCTGAGGCGAGCTCTGGAACATTCCCCGATTGAGGTCGTGTGCAGGTGCCCAACCCATGTGTGGGACTGCACAGAGACCACGACGAAGATAAACAGGTTGCTTACCTGTGACTGATGATCTTCGAGTGGTCGGGAAGTCTTTTTTTTGTCTTTTTTTGTGTGTGCGTCCATCCTCGTTTGGGCTCTTTAAAAAAAAACCTGAAAATGTCTTCTTTTTGGGTTGGAAGATTAGGAACGTTCCTAGTTGGGAGTAACAATCACAGCTTTAACAGTAGGGGTCACTGCAAAATAAGATTCATCCTAGTGGTCACTTGTTCAAAGTAGTCAGTCAGGAAATAGGCCCTCTTTTTTGCTTTTCAAAATATGGTAACCCTAGATTATGTCTTTTTTGGGGTGGGAGTGGGGGGGTCTTCATAGTATGCAGCCGCTCAACACCTTCACAAAAAAGCTCATATTGAGGGAAATAAATCTCCCTCAAGGTTCCTTTGTGCATTAAAAGTAATCATATATACACACATCCCAGCCAACCGCCTTATCATACAATATATATATCAGGCTACAGTTTCTTAGTAAAGGAAAAAAATACAGACATGAGATTTTTTTTTAAAAAAAATCATGAAAACTGCAGTTGAAACTTTTCAGAGTACCCACTTGGTATTGAGAATTCTGGAAACAATGGAGAAGAAGCAAAGAAGAGGAATCACTCCTTAAATGAAGTTTCTAGTAATTAAGCCCTGCAGCTGTGGGGAATATCTCCCCGTTAAATGCCACCAATCACTGATGAGTACACCACTTGTTTAAAATTGCCACCCTTTATCATAAATAAGAATGTGTGATGAAAATTCGGGTCGCCAGGTCTCCCCCAGCCACTGGTGGGAGATGCCACGCTGGGAAACTCCTGGAGATTTGGAGATGGAGCCTGAGGAGGACAGGGACCTCAGTGGGGTACAGTGCCACAGAGTCCACCCTCCAAAGCAGCCATTTTCTCCAGGGGAACTGATCTCAGTAGTCTGGAGATGAGCTGTAATTCTGGGGGGGTTTTTCCCCCCCCGGGCCCATTTGGAGGCTAGTGTCCTAAACCTAGCCCCTAATCAATGCCAGGTTTAAGAGGCCCTGTAGCTTTCACCCCACCCCCCAAAAATGGTCATTTTAGGTTGCCGTCCCTGTACCGTACTTGTAGCAGTAACAACTCAAAAGCAACCACTTGGTAAAAAATCTTACCCACCTTTTCATCGATATTGGCCTTGATATCAGCCAGTTTGGTGTCGTGGTTAAGTGCGTGGACTCTAATCTGGGAGAACCGGGTTTGATTCCCCACTCCTCTACTTGCACCCGCTGGATGACCTTGGGCAAGTCTTAGTTCTGTCAGAGCTGTTCTTGAAAAAGAGCAGTTTCTGTCAGAGCTCTCTCAGCCCCACCTACCTCACAGGGTGTCTGTTGTGAAGAGGAGAAGGGAAAGGAGTTTGTAAGCTGCTCTGAGACTCCCTTGGGTAGTGAAGGGTGGGGTATAAATCCAATCTCCTCGTCCTCCTCCTCCTCCTCTTCTTCTTTTCCTTCTCTGATCTTCCTGGACTCTACATTCTAACCCTAAACGCATTTGCAGCTATCTAAGTCCATTGAAATCAGCGGGCTTTGAATGGCATAACTCTGTTCAGGGTTTGACTGTAAGCGAGATAGCTAAGCAACAGAACAAGAGACAGATCTGAATATTACCAAGTATTACTAATTTTTCAATTTGTATTCAATATTTTTTTTAAAAATTAACTAACTAGGCATTTTTTTTTGTTTCAGGCTCTGATTAGTTAATATGCGAATACACATCCTGAGTTCAGACTCTAGCGATGCATATTCACCATACTTGTGCTGTCAAAGAGATTAATTGCATGATGGAAAAAATGCAGGCACAATTCAAAATATTGCTCTGTTTCCGTTTCATACAAGGGTAATCTAGATTATACCACATTTTTTTAAAATCAACATGGTTTGGTTGTTCACTTCCATATGTCTCTTCCATGAATATTAATCTGTTCTGTGATATTCTGAGATTTGCCTGAATGAGAACTGGTCTCTAATAATTAACACACACACACACACCCCTTTGGATTGGGTTTAAAAATATTTACAAAAGCAAATTTCTTAGGAAATGTTCAGACAACAGAACACATGAATTAAGCCTGCTGTGGGAAGTCTAAAGGATACATTTTACATGTGCAAACCTATTGATTACTCATATATTAGGGGTTATTAAAGCATCATGAATCAGTAGCCATTCATTCACAGGGCCTTGTAATTTAGCTTTTATTGTGAACTTAACACTTCAGTGTTAAGTGTATATGTACAGAGAGTGTATAAATATTTTGTCATCCTAAAACATTTCAAGGCCCTCTGGTTGCTCCGTCACACGCAGATCTTTCAGCATGTGCTATGCCTTTCCATGTACGACTCAGCATGCTTGGAGGGGAATTCCCACAACTGTTCTGCAAAGTCTTTTCTCTGTCCCAATTTAGGATAAAACAATGCTCTCCTGCACTTCACCTTAGCTCTTTGTCTTCAGGTCACCAAATACAGCCCCCCCCCACCTTGTTGCATTTGTGGGCACTTTTGGCTACCAAGGCAGTAGTAAGGGGCACAGTCATCCACAAAATGGTGGCGGTGGAGATCAGGGTCAGACACAAAGGGTTGGGAGGTTCCATGCAACACATCCTCCGGGTGCTCCATGCAGAAACAAAGTTGGTTTTGGCTGATCTTTGATGGTAATAAGTGCTGATGATGATGTAACAAAGTCGGTGGCTCCTAGACTGGCACTTTGCTTTGGGGGAGAAGGAAGTGGGCACCAGGAAACACAGAGGAAGATGAACATGGGTGCCATGTTGGGAATCACGAGCTACCATGGCAAAACACAAGCATGCCAGATGTCTGGAAAGAAGAAGTGTTGCTGCAGCTGAAATGTTCCTCCTACTGTATAATTGGAGAGTGCTGCCAAGGCAGCCTAAGAAGCCTAGTAATAGAATGCTTCCATCAAACCCAGAATTTTGTCCCTCAAAACCCAGAGGACTGAGTGTTCGTTTTCATGCAAGCCTTAATACCCTGGTTAGCATTGTGTAACATAGCAACAGAGGAAAAGCCATGCCAGTGAATCCTTTGCTTTTCCTTGAAGATAGCTGCACAGTTTCTGAGCATATGCAGAGAATAGTCACTTAACTAAGTTAAAAAGGAAAAAAAAACACGTTTTGTATTAAAGTGTTGAAAAGGGGATAGAGGAATGGAGATCTGAACAGCCCTGATTGGAAGCAAGGTAAGTTTTACGCAAATCTTACTCAAAAGCAAGAACCCATATAAAAGATTAAAGTACATTGAGCTTGTGCTTGGGTTCTAGATCAAATCGAGCCTGAACTCTCCCTATTCGTTAAAATGGCTGAACTGAGGCTATCGTACTTTGATCACATGATGAAGAGACAAGAGTCACTGGGAAAAGACAGTAGTGCTAGGAAGAGTTGAAGGCAGGAGGAAAAAAGGAAGACCCAACATGAGGTGGATTCAGAGGTCATTTCGGGGGGGATCGCGGGGGATCGCAGTTCCCCCAGGTGAGGTACGGGGGGCAGGGCACATGAAGAAGCCCCGCCCCCTGCTTCCGGCCGCCCCGCTTCCGGCCCTCATTCAGCCAGGAGGAGGCAGGAGAAGAGGGAGGGTAAGTTGCTTCCTCCCTGCCTCTCCCCACTCCCTGGGGCCAGGGAGGGCCTTCGAAGGGCTTCCTTGCACTCCCGCTGGCCTTGCAGGTCCACCGCTGGGCCCCTCATGAGGCTCGGCAGTGGAGCTGCAAGGCCGGCGGCGGCGGCTGGGACCGTTGGGGACGGGGTGTGTGGCCTTAAGACACACTGCTAATGAGTTATGCTAATGAGTTCCCCTAGCTCTTTTCCTACGAAATGACCCCACAGTCTGCAAGACCCAAGCAAGACTGTTAACAATAGGATGCTTTGGAGGACGCTAATTCATAGGGACATCATAAGTTGGAAGCCACTTGATGGGGCTTAATACCCACACAGCTTGTGCTTCTCTAAGCTGCTGAGTACTCGCTTTCCACCAGGGGTCCCCTCTCCCTTCCTTCTGGGACACAGCTCATGCCTGAACCTGAGCTGCCCCTAAGAGCACCAAGAACCACCAACCCAAAGGATCCTCTTGGGCTTTTTCTGGTCCTGCGTCTGGCAGGGGGTTGGACTAGATCTGGGGTGGCCAAACTTGCTCAATGTAAAAGCCACACAGAATAAACATCAGATGTTTGAGAGCCGCAAGACATGAACAAATATTACACGCACATTTTTATTTTTAAACTACGCACATTTGCTTTTTATTAACATTAAACAAGACTGCTGAATATAAAAACAGAAGGGGTAAAAACAGATATTGATAATGATATTTATTTGTCCAATGATATTTGTTTGCTAATGGTATTTATTTGTCTAAGAGAGAAAAAGGGAGAGAGGTGGAAAGAAAGAATGGAAGAAGTGTAGAGCGAGAGCGAGAGAGAGCCACGAAAGCAAATAGACAGGAGGGAGGGGGAAGGGAGGGAGGGAGGGGGAAGGGAGGGAGGGAAAGTGTGCCCCCCTTCGCTTTGCCAGCCGCCCTGCCGGGAGCTGCACAATATGTGTGAAAGAGCCGCATGTGGCTCCCGAGCCACAGTTTGGCCACCCCTGGACTAGATGGTCTGTATGGCCCTTTCCAACTCTATTTATTTATTATTTATTACATTCAATTTATATACCGCTCTAACCTTTTAGGCAGGTCTCTGAGCGGTTTACATATACCAAATTCTCTAACTAGGGCCACATTGTTGGTGGGTGGTATCTGCCTACCAGCACCCAGGGCTTTGTTGTTCTTCTGGCTTCCTCTAGCGGCTCTTAGGTATCGGCGTCCTTCTGGTGCCCTTTGTTCTGGAGATGGTCTTTTCTGGGTTCTATGATTCTATGTTTTTCATTTTCAAATCTTAGAATACCATTGTGTTGAATTGGCTGACCTATTCCCATGGTTTAGGTTACTGTAAGGTAAAGTTCCCACCGGAACCTCTCAGTTGTGTGTGTGTGTTTCTGTGGGGGGGGGGAATGCCACAGAGTCCACCGTTCAAAGTTGCTGCTTCCTCCAGGAAAATGGATCTCTGGAGATTGTTTAATTCCAGGGAGCTTGAGGCCCCACCTCGAAGGCTGGCAACCCAGCCTGATTGACAGAACTATGCTGCTGACACGAGAGAGGCTTAAGTGCCTCTCCTTTCCTGCCTCTTAATTCCAGGATGCAGCTACAGCCTTGAACCAGTGTGGTTATAGTGGTTATAGATCCAGAGGAGTTAGCAGTGTTAGTCCGTTGCTGCAAAACAGTAAAAAGCCCAGTAGCACCTTTAAGACTAACAAACTTTATGCTTACCATGGTGGGTAAGGGGAAAAAGATTTGACTATTTTAAGCTGACTAAACTGCTTAGAAAGAATGATAGCCTCTACCGGTGGCTGTTACCAGGAGGAGTACTATTCACATACCAAGGAAGAAGATTTAACATAAACTCGACCTTTAAAATGGAGAACTTTTTAGAAAGATTTGGACGGGATCTAGGAAGACAAAATGAGGAAAAAACATCAGAAACAATAAAGTTTGTTAGTCCTAAAGGTGCTGCTGGGCTTTTTAATATTGTATAATGTAGTAGAGTTCCAGGCGTTTATTGGTCACATCAGAACTAAGGATACACTGGCTGGTCCGAGGCCAGCTTATATGCATGAACACACTCACACCCAACACACCCCCAATTCCCGTGATAGGCTGTATTTACAAGACCCAGTCTATGATAGGTCTATATCAGGATCCGAGCGACCTTATTGGTGCACACTAGGATCCGCGGTGGCTATTGTTATAGGGACCGAAGGTCTGCTCGACCGTGTGGCCTGGCTAGCGCTGCCACAGCCATCTTAGTACATAACAATTGTAGTGGTTAGAGTGTCAAACATGGACCTGGGGGAGCCAGGTTCAAATCCCAACTCTGCCATGATGAAAACTATAAAGTAAAGTTCCCACCTGAACCTCTCAGCTGTGTGTGTGGCCCCTTTCAGACATCTTCTGTAATCCATTTGGGCAGCCTGTTGCTAACACATTTTTCGTGTTATTTCAGACACAACCATTTTAGCAACTGGCTGTTAAGGGATTATTTTTTTTTACCTTTTCCTTTAAAGCCACTTGCATCCAGTTAGTGAAGCATGGTTGAGCCGTTTTTGAGGTAAATCGATTCCTTCCATTTTAATCTCTTCTCTGTGCTTCTGAATTGCTGTAGTGTGCTGTTTCAAATGTCTTCAGCACTATAGGGCTAGACCAATATAGCACTTCAGTGCTACAGTGGCACCATCGAGATACGTTGAGAAGTGCTATATTGGTCTAGCGCTACAGTGCTGAACTTAGAATGTTCAAAGAAAAGCTTGAGGAAGATCATGTGGCAAAAAGGGTGGTCATTTCAAGCACTGTTTGAAATGGCCAGATCGCTTCAGAGATGGCTCATTAATGGAATGCAATTCACTGTATGAAACCCCCCATCCTTGTATCGCCAACCACAGATAACATCTGGTTTAGAAGAACAGTAATGTGAATCTGATAGGAGCTGCGGTGGCTCAAGTGGTTAAGGCGCTGAACTGCAGGCTGTGGATGGTCGGTAGTTCAGCAGTTCGTGACCCGGGTGCCGCATGATGGAGTGAACTCCCGTCTTTGGTTCCAGCTCCTGCCAACCTAGCAGTTCGTAAGCAAGAAATTGCAAGTAGATAAATAGGTACCACTTCGGTGGGAAGGGAACAGCGTTCCGTGCGCCTTGGTGTTTAGTCATGCCGGCCACATGACCACGGAGACATCTTCGGACAGCGCTGGCTCTTCAGCTTTGAAACGGAGATTAGCACCGCAACCCTAGAGTCGGATTCGACTGGCTTTCGAGCAAGGGAACCTTTACCTTTACCTTTTAATGTGAAAGGGGCCTCTGTGTGTGTGTGTATGTGTGTGTGTGAGAGAGAGAGAGAGACTGCTGTTATAAACTTATTCCTTGAAATAATAGTGCTGATTTGCCAATTGCCAGCACCCGGCTGCTCTCCCAGGCTGAATGGCCATATCGCTTGATTCTGTTCATCCAGCCAAACTCAGTTCAGGTTTGGCATGCGCATGCACACACGCACACACAGAGAGAGATTGCAGTGAGGGATGGATCATTACGGCAGTGAAAATTACTCTTTGGATGAGGCGCTCAGAAACTTCAGTGGATGGTCATACTCTTAAAAGTCTGGCTCATCCATTTAGATCAGTCTTGGCTGTGTACTCCTGACAGCCCATACAGCACAGATGCAGGTCTCTTTTGCTCTCCCCAAGATTAAGTATTGATATATCAAGAGTGTTCATTCTTGAAGCTGTTTGGTCGCTTTCTCTCCCTCTGTTTGTATGGAGGACCCTCACATGAATAATACCCTGGTCAATATGGGACATTACTCTGATCAATACTTGTTATGAAGTCCCAATAGGAATTTTGTTGCCTGTATTCCGCTGACCACATTTATCTTCTTTTCCCGTAAGGGCAATCCTCAGTCTATATTTTAAAAGTGCCCTTTTAAAGATGCTAATTGCACCTTTTCATGTGGCCTTGTTACATGTTTCTGTTTTCCCTTAATGTGTGACAGCATCATTAACACAGGTGAGTTTTCAAGTGAGACCTGTACATCGGACAGCTGAGTCTCTTCTTCACTTGTGTGCGCGCACAACCACTGAAAATATGTCTGATTCAGATTTGTCTATGCGTACATGCACTTTGGCTCAGTTCCACATCCCTAACTATGAAAGTCTGCCCTGTTAAGCCATCAGAAGATGTCCAACTTTCTTGAAGTATTTGGAATGGAGGAGCAGGGGGGAGACGCAATGCAAACATGTAAATTGAACAGTGACTGTGGCTTTTGGAGTGCTGGTTTGCAGCTGAAGTTTTGGGCATGCAGTCGAGGAAAAAGAAAAAAAATACGAAGGGATAGACAGGAATTTGTCCTCCACTCAGTCACACTGAAGAAGCTTGTAGAAAAGAACTGTGGTTGACTATTTTTGTACTTTTATTAATTGCTTAAAAAACAATTCAGGTTATCCAAGTTAGAGTGGTTTTCTGATGTTTACACAAAAACCTGTGCCAAGTTGTGCTGCTTTGTTTTCATTTATATTTATTTACTTCATTTATCCCATGGTGGCTTAGAGGTTAAGACACTGTAGTTCAGCAGTTCGAGACCCTACGGCCATGTGCCATCTCTGCCAACCTAGCAGTTCAAAAGCAAGAAATTGCAAGTAGATAAATAGTGGGAAGGTAACAGTGTTCCATGCACCTCGGTGTATACCACAAGACCATGGAAAGAAATGGCGGCGGCAGAGAAACGGCGAAAGGCGAGCAGAATGGCGGTGACTGGCTCGAGCAGTGGTGAAGGCGGAGCCGAGGGCGGAGCTGGCCGTAGAGTTGGAGCGACGTCAGAACGCGGGACGCAGCGCGGCAGGAGCCGCTTGGACGTTGCCGAGGCTGCGCCCGAGGAGAGATACGCCGCTCAAAAAAAAAAAGAACAACAGCCAGCTCGTCCAGCCGATAGCAGCCGGGTCGCAGAACAACATCAACAGCAACAACTCACACCAAGAAAGCTGCCGAAGGAACACCGTGCCGTATTAGGGGTGCTGGTAGGTTGTCCCCCCCCCCTGCACCATATGTGGCCCTAGATAGGTTATTCGCTACTATACAGTAGCACATTGTAAACCGCCCTGAGACCCGCTAGGGGTTAAGGGCGGTATATAAATCACATGTAAAATAAAAAAATAAAATAAATGGAAACATCTTTGGACAGCGCTGGCTCTTCGGCTTGGAAACAGGGATGAACACCGCCCCCTAGAGTTGGATTTGACTAGCTTTTGAGCATGGGAAACCTTTACCTTTCTCTTCTCCAGTTTATCTTCACAAACAACCCTGTGAGGGAGTTTAGGCTGGGTGTGTGTGACTGGCCCAGGTCTCCCCAGCAAGCTTCCATGGTAGATTTGGGATTTGAACGTGGGTCTCCCAGATCCATGTCTGACACAGGCTGTGGCTACATTCTGGGATTAAAAGCAGGGAAGAAGAGGCACTGAAGCCTCTCTCATGGCATCTACATAGCCTTGTTATAACAGTGTAGGGTTATCAGCCTCCCAGGTGGGGCCTGGGGTTCTCCTGGAATTGCAGCTGAACTCCAGAGATCCATTTCCCGGGAAGAAATAGCAGCTTTGGAGGGTGGACTCTGGGGCATCCTATGCCGAATAAGCTCCCTCCGCACACTCCACCCTCCCCAGCCATTGTCCTGAAGTCTCCAGGCATTTGCCAAGCTGGATTTGCCAGACCCTACAAGGGGATGGTGGCTGAGCTATGAGGATCCCACATGAAACTTTCGGAGCCAGTTCTCTTAAGATCTCAATGCCCAAATGCTGTGGCGATTGCGGTCCCGATGACCATTTTCCCTGTAAAATCAAGGCCCACCGATATCAAACTCGCTGTTCGTTTTACATTTTACAGCTCCTTCACCATAGTAACCGGGGAGGGTGGAGTGGAAGAATGCAGCGCCAAAACACTTCCACTTCCTAGGCCCTTTGATTTGCCAGGCACCTCATCTCTCTGAAGAACTTTTAGTGTCCTCGAGTCTCGTCTTTCTATGCTTGCTTTTGTCTTACGTGAAAGGGGGATGGCTGGGAGTTACATCTGGCGGGCGAAATCCCAGGGGGTGATTGCTTCTGAACTTTTTAGGACCCTTTCTTGAACCCTGTATATCTATTGCTTTCGCGCCTTTAACCTCAGTTCTAACATGGCCAGTGTACAGGCTGGATCCTATCAATGTCTCAATAAACTTATCATTCTTCAGAGTGAATGTTGTTGGGAACTGATTTATCCAGGAGTCTGACATCCGGTTGCAAATCAGAAGCTGGTCCTGGGAGTACACCCTCCCTCCAGTTTCCTCTTCCTCTGGCACCGGTTTTCACCCACCTTTCCCTTGCAGCCTTGGAATTCCATTTTTGCTACCACTAAGCAGGTTCCCATCTTAACCAGAGCTCATTTTGCAGACCCATTTTGTAAATGGGAAACTGAAGAAGAAGAGTTGTTTTTTATCCCCCACTTCTCTCTAACTTAAGGAGTCTCAAAGCAGCTTACAATCGCCTTCCCTTCCTCTCCCCACAACAGGCCCCTTGTGAGGAGATAGGTGGGGCTGAGAGAGTTCAGAGAGAACTGTGACTGGCCCAAGGTCACCCAGCAGTTTTCATGTGGAGGAGGGGGGGATGAGACCCAGTTCTCCAGAACAGAGTGCGCCCCTCTTAAGCACTATGCCAGCTCTTTAGCATAATTATAGTAGCACCAATGCTGATGCAATATCAGACTGGGGAAATTTGCATGGACTCAGCACATCTGTGTATACTAGTCCTTACAAGTACAAAATTTACTCCACCAATATCATTTGTTAATGAGAAAGGTTTTTGAACTTCAGAACTACAGCATTTTAACTTAGGTAAACATTTCAGCACTGTTCGTTCTTTGCAGCTTCATCTGGAATTGCCCAAAAATAATTTGCTGAAATGGTAGTGTTTTAGCACAACATAAGCTATCAAAGACTTTCTGGGGGCCAGGAATTGCCCATGTTTGAAATCTGTAATCACCGGCATCCAGGAGGCCTTCATCATACACACTGTTTTCATCTTTCCAGCCATTAGAGTCGCCCTAAGTACTGTGTGCATATGCTGGAGCCCTGATTTACAATTAGGAGCATCTGGACTTTCTGCTGTCTTGAGTAATTTCCTCTGTCTCCAAAACAAAGCAAAAAAGATTGGCGGCAGATCTCAGAGAGTCGGGTATGCAAAGGAACGCAACAGGGATATTTGCCTAGCCAAATCCTGTAAGAATGTTTTCCAGTTTACTTCTTAGGTTTGGAAAAACCAGTTCCCAGCGTTAAGGAAGAGAGGAGACTGCAAATGTTGTTCTTCTTCCTAATCAGTTCTGTAAGGCACGCTGGCATTTTGAGAAGACCAAGGAATGTACACAAGCCACTGGGAGCCCTCATTTGCTGACCAGAGATTTGAATGATCACATCACAACAGTGAATAGTCATAGCCCTTAGGTGGCTGTATGTCTCGCATATCAGACCTAGCTCGGTAACTGAGGGGAATAAGAATATTGTGTAAGGGAAGAAATCAAGTTTTGTAAAAAGGATACAATAACAAGCCATCTGTTTCAAAGCCAGCAGTTAAATAGTGAAAATACAAATATTGGTGATGCTCTGAATGACAGTTATCTCAGAATGCATTGGAGGACAATTTGAATTACTGGAGCTAGCTCGTGAGTAATTATAGGTTTTCTTCATTGTATCAGATGACGGAGCCACTCGGTTGATTTGATCGGCAGTGTATGAGGATAAGCAAGGGAAGGTGGCATGGTATAGCCAGATCTCAGAAGCTAAGCAGGGTTGGTCCTTGGATGGGAGACCACCAAGGAAGACTCTGCAGAGGAAGGCGATGGCAAACCACCTCTGCTTCTCACTTGCCTTGAAAGGCCCTTGCTGGGTTGGCTATACGTTGGCTGCAGCCCAACAGCACTTTACACACAGACACACCCACTTGCTGGGAATATGAAAAAATACTTCCTTATATGGCACATAGGCCCCGGTCACACGGGAGGTTTTGGGCCGGAAGAGGGACGGATCAGGGGCGCAGCAAACGGGCGCGATCTCACTGCAACATCTGGGAATCGGCATGCACCCGTCCCCGATTCGTTCCTTTGGGCCTAAAATGCGCACTAAAAATAAACCTAGTATTGTGTAGTGGGTTGCCGCATGGAGAAACGACAGACGACGACGTAGTGCATAGCACGCTTTATTGGTACACAACAAGACAAGAGACAAACGGCCGGCAGGCCAACTATATACACGACCAGGGTACCACCCATTGGCGGGTTTGAATCTCCCGCCACGGTCCCATTGGTTCCCCCAGTGGAGGGACTAGGATCCTAGTCCCCATTGTTGTCCAGGACTGAAGCTCAGGCGTGTGCGCTGACCTCCGGTGGTGGTCAGTGGACACAACACCTAGTAAAAGGTAGAACCGACCTGACACGCCGCATCAAGCGTGGCCGTCGGATCGCTGGTGCGCCCGTCTGCAGGAGCAATTGAGGCTCCCAGCCAAGCTGCGCATGCGCACACATGCGCAGCTGGCTGCCTCACGCTCCCGTCCGTGGCTTTCCCCCCGGCATCTGATCGTGCTGGGGAGCAACTGCGCGGCACAACCCCCCCCCCCCCCCCGTGTGGCAGGGGTCATAGTTATAATACAGGATTCACTGCCATGATTGCTGATTCATTTTCCAGATCTTCTCACTGTGGGTATGTGTGTGTGAAGTGCCCTCAAGTCACAGCTGACTTACGGCAACCCCATAAGCTTTCGAGGCAAGACATGTTCAGAGGTGGTTTGCTATTTTCCCGTCTCTGCATAGTTGCTCTGAACTTGCTAGGTGGGCTTCCATCCAAGTACTAACCAGGGCCAAGCTTGTTTAGCTTTGGTGATCTGGTGTGATCAGGCTAGCCCGGACCATCCAGGTCAGGGCAAAACCTTAATTAACTTTAAAGTTTAATGATCTCTGAATGGGGAGGCAACACATTCGTGGAGGACTGCTTTGTCTTTTCAGTAGAATTTTCTGAGTGGACCCAACTGGCGTTAACATCTCTATTTGAGGTCTCTGGGGCCATGAGACTTCAACATCCGTGCTGAGATGGGTCTGCTGGAAGTCGTTCAGGATTTCATGGCTGCCCTGCTACCCCTGTGGCTGTCCCGGAAAACTTCCGGTCAAACGTCCAGGGCAGATCACATGCTTGGCCTCATATTCTGTTCATATCTAGTTCGGTGGAGTTCAAAATATCTCCTTGGTTGTGGACAGGTCATTATTTGGTACTACTCAGAGCCTCTGCAGGATTGGTGTGTGGGCTATTAACATCATCCACCCCATCAAAAAAAAAAAAATGAATGAATGAATTTTATTGTTACAGCTTTGATCCATATGATCTCCTGATGGAGATCTTACTGAAATGGCTGGCAGCTCTGTCAGATCCTTCTAATGTGGAAACAACCCGGGCAGTTGATATGTTTGCTTTTCTGTGCCCCTTGGGGGGGGGGGGGGCTCATTCAACCTTCTGGTTTCCCAGGGAGTTCAGAGCAATGAAACACCAAAGACGGGAAGAAAACTCATAATGAGGGCAATCAAACACAGACTGAAACTCATCAGAGGGCCTCCTTTCCGATGGTGAGGGGGCAAAGAAGATGAAGTTTTCTGCTAGCAGAGTGTCTGTCCAGTGCCATCCAGAAACGTTTTTCCAGGTGCTGAGGCACATAAGGGTCTTTGGGAAGAGACAGAGGATCCTTTGGTGACTCACTGTCAACAATTTCCAAAGTGCTTTGTAGATAAAATCAGTCAAGTTAATTGCAGGCGAGATTAATGTTGCTGAGGTTTCTGCTTGTAATGTTCATTTCATTTAGTGTGTCTTGGAGATGTGGACAGAATCCTCGGACAACCCCAGTGCTGATTAAATCTTTCAAGATGCTGACTGGTGAGGTGCAGTGGTTAAGAGCCAGGGTGGTGCAGTGGTTAAGAGCTGCAGACTCTAATCTGAAGAACTGGGTTCGATTTCCCACTGATTCCCCATTCCTCCACATGAAGCCCACTGGGTGACCTTGGGTCAGTCACAGTTCTCTCAGAGCTCTCTCATCCCCACCTACCTCACAGGGTGTCTGTTGTGGGGAGAGGAAGGGAAGGCGATTGTAAGCTGCTCTGAGACTGTGTGAACGGCAGTCCAACAACAACTACTACTTCTTCTTCTTCTTCTTCTTCTTCTTCTTCTTCTCCTTCTCCTTCTTCTTCTCCTTCTCCTTCTTCTTCTTCTTCTTCTTCTTCTTCTTCTTCTTCTTCTTCTTCTTCTTCCACCTAGAAGAGGCAAGGCATTTTTTTTGTGAAGGGCAGTTCAACAACTTCTTCTTCTTCTTCTTCTTCTTCTTCTTCTTCTTCTTCTTCTTCTTCTTCTTCTTCTTCTTCTTCTTCTTCTTCTTCTTCTTCTTCTTCTTCTTCTTCCTCCTCGTCCTCCTCCTCCTCCTCCTCCTCCTCC
>NW_015169779.1:1198448-1270961 GCF_001447785.1 Gekko japonicus | reverse complement strand
TCCTCCTCCTCCTCCTCCTCCTCCTCCTCTTCTTCCACCTGGAAGAGGCAAGGCATTTTTTTTTTGTACCATCAGAGGCCTCATATGTACCAAATAAGGCCTCATATACTTACAGGAAGTTCTGACCATAGACTTCCTGATGGTTTCTAGAGCTACATGAAAGTGATAAGGGTAGCTCTAGCAATCATAAGAAACTCTTACCATACTGTTTCTGGAGATTGCTGGAGCTACCTGTTGTGTACCCAGAGAAGTCAACACATGGTCAGGCAAAGCGCCCAAGCTTCATCTCCAAAGACAATAGCCAGGACAGATCCTAGCACTCACCTATCGGGAGGCTAGGATCCTACAAGGGACCTATGGGTCTAGGGGGGCACTGTAAATATCCTATCGCGGGTGTGTCTGTGGGTGTGTGTGGTGTGATTCAGGAATATAAGCCGGCCTGCGAGCCGGCTAAAGCATCTCAAGATCTGATTGTAACTAAATAAAGTATGAGCTGTAATCACTCTTCAACGCATCAGCCTCAGTACTTTATACTACCCCTGTCAATTCTGGGCAGCTTTGGGAACCACTAGGAACTCTATGGTCAGAACTTCTGGTAAGTAGCCAAGGCCTTATTTTTCTTTTCAGTGTTTCTCATGGGACTCTGCCCCACCCCTTGCAACCCTAGTTACTTAGTTCCCAGGTACACTCAAGATTGAAATCAGTTGGTGGTTCTTAGTTTTTCTTCTTCTCTTCTGGCGTTTTGGTTCACTATTAAAACCTAGATCTTCTAGAAGCCCTTTGAAATGGGGTGTATTTATTGGGGCCCAAGTGCTGGTAGTATGTGAAGTGCTGCTCACTTGGTATTGGTCTCTGTGCTGTTGTGCGTTGATTTGACTGGCTGGTACTTTTGTTGTGAGTTTAGTTGTGTACACTGCATTCGTTTTTGCTTTTTGTGAGCTGCTTGGCTTTAAGTATAAATACTGTGGTTAAATGTTATAATAGTGAAGTAGAACCTCCGTGTTTAGAAGCAGCGGGCCTCACAATGTCATTTCGTGGCACGGTGGACAAGAAGAAAGAGCTGTTGATGTACATGGTGTTCCTGAAAATGACTGGATGGCTGCTGTTGGCAACCCAGTGCAGGACTAGGTGGTAGGGATGCCAGTGTCCAGTTAAAACCTGGGGATCCCCTGGAATTAGAGCTTAACTCCAAACCACAGAGATCAGTTCCCCTAGAGAAAATGAGAGCTTTTGAGGAGGGAAAGAAGATAATTGACGAGGCTAATATAAATAAACAGCTGAGTGGGATTCCCCCCCCCCCCCAAGTGGATGCTTTTGAGTCGCTGCTTCCACAAGTGCAGTGCAGGGATGCCAGCTTCCAAGTGGGGCCAGGGGATCCCCCCCGGAATTACAGCTCATCTCCAGACTTCAGAGATCAGTTCCCCTGGAGAAAGTGACTGCTTTGGAGGGGGGACTCTGTGGCACTGTTCCCCACTGAAGTCGCTGTCCTCCCCGGGCTCCACCCCCCAAATCTCCAGGAGTTTCCCAACTTGGATCTGGCAACCTTATGCCCCCATCCCTTGCTGGTGGCCAGGGGGGACCTGGCAACCCTACTAGGTAGACTTTTTGGCTTAATCAAGGAGGACTCTGATGTTGTCATTTGCTTTGTGGATACATAATGTAAAACTGGCAATGACTTTACTCTTGTAAAAGTTTTCTTATTCCAAAGGGTTCCTTTTCCAATTCAGGTGCAGTAAGGCCCAATCTGCATCTAGTATTTGCTCCATTGTTGTACCAAACCCACACTGGAACAGAAAAAGGTGCGGCTCAAAACCACATTCAGTTACCCTGGGGCCAACGCCCGTACTGACTGCAGAGTCACCCCCGAATGGCCATAAAACAGCCATAAATCTATGCAGACGGCCACCATAAAACCAGAGATCAAAGGAAGTGAAAGCGGCCTGCAGTCTGGACGCTGCTATAAAATCCGACAATCAACCAAAGTGAAAGTGGCATGCAGTGCAGAGGGAAATTTCTGTTCCAACGTGGGTTTGGTAAGACAGCTGAGCAAATGCTAGATGCAGATTCGGCCAAAGTTCAAGTTCTGGCACACATGGATTAGAAGGGAGACATGCTTTCTAGGTGACCCCTTAGCAATCGCGGAAGAATCGTAGTTGGAAGCTGTCTTTGGTTTGCTTGGTGACAGGTGTGGCCTGAAAATGGTCAAGCAGTAAGGTGAAGTATTTAGTGTAACACGATTTCTGCAGAGCCTCCAAGATGGCTATGAAGTTGGCTAGGGACTAGTGTAGTTCTTTTTTTTTTTTCTGGGCATCAAGCTTTGCCATATAAAGAAGCCGTTTCCTTCTGCCGAATTTTTGTAAAAAGCACTCTCTCTGCCAACTGGCTAAGTGGGATTATCCAACAATGACGCTTGAATTGTGTTTTTCCTTTTATAAATGATTTTAGCCTATTTGCTTTGCTTTACCATTGTGGCTTTATACTGCACAGTGCCATACATTTCAGATGAATTCCCTCTTAATTGCTAAGCGGGGGGAAAAGCGTCATGGGTAAAATTTCATATTTGGGGGGAAAGCTGACTTTTTATTAATGTGGAAGTTAAGATGTATATACTGATGTGTCTGTATTGCAGGCACATGCTCATAAAAACGTTATAGAGCACCGTTCTTCAATATGAGAGAGAAATTGAGTTGTTAAAGACGTTTGATGGGACAACATCTGTTTGGCCCATAGTTTTATGCTGCTGTAGCTTGGAGCAGATAATGTTAATAGGAACAGCATTTCAAAGTTGTAAATTTCATGCAAAATACTGAATTTGTCAATAATTGTATTATAAAAGCACACATTTCCATTATGAAGGGATTGTAGTCTGCACTTGTCTGAATGGCAGCTACAATTCTCCCTTGTACCTGTCCTAAGCAATTATTATTCCGTGTATTTATATTTTTCTCCTTTTCATAACCACTGCATCATGAGGTGACATCTTTTCTGAGTATTTTGCCTGAATAAATAAATAGGATATTGTATTCAACTGGGATATTAGTATATAAATTAGTTCTGTAGCAGGCGTCATAATGTTATTTAGAATTTCGGTTTACACAGACGTGGTAGGAACTCCCCAGAGTCACGGTACAGAATTAGAAGAAGATACGAGTTGATGTCGGAAAATTGGTTTTTGTAATGCGCTGATATCAGTAGGCTTTTGCTGGGTGGAAACTGGAAAGATATTTAAATTAAAGCTTCTGCTTACTCTGTCATAAGGACTAAAGATTAGAAATGATTTCAGATTACTTACTTGCCGGCACTTGGGCTTGGCCTACAAGACAATAAATGTCTCTGCCTTTGTCAAGATCTATTTATACAAAGAGCAGCCAAAGAAAGACAAATCCCCAGTGTGCTGAAATTTCACCTCCTGTCACTGAAATAATGTTTTACACATTTAACCGAGAAGGGCTCGGCGTATCGGTCGTCTTACGGCTTGATCGTGGGCCAGCTGGTGCCCAGGTCTCGGCATGATGAGGGGGTTTGTACTGTGGACTGGAATAAATGCTATGCTGATTATTCACGAAACGCCAGTCTTCCTGCTCCACCGGCACTGCAATAGATCTTTTCAGAAATGTGCTGATCGTGAGCGGATGAAGGACGAGGACAGAGCCCCCTAAAAAAAGAACTGCTATGTGCTGGGAGACTGGAGGTTGTTTATGATGGGACTTTAAACATTGAAAGCCGTGGCTGCCTGGTATATTAAATGAAAGAGGGGAAGTCAGAACAGATATCTGTGTTCTTCATAGCCACAATCTCACCTGAACTGGTACCCTTGTGGCAAGCTTCCTATCCCTCACACTCTAGCAATAGAACTGTATTTACTGCTCCATGTGTTGCCATGTCCTGGTGAAGCCCCCTACCACACCAGCAGTTTCCAGCGATAGGAGGAAAATCACTATTGCGTGAGAGTCCCAAATCGCTTAGTGAGTGATGCTTGACACCACGGCTAGGACAGTAGCAGGATATTTGCCTGGAAGGTGTCAGACATGAAACATGGACATTCGAGGCCACTTCTTCTGTAGTTCTTTAATGCTCGGTCTTATTAAACGTCCAATTCCTTGCCCATTATTGCATTAGTGCAGAGTACTAAATACTCACTTCCAGTACTTTTGTGCATAATATGTTCCAGGAGTCTCATATGCGAGGCTAGTGTTAACTGAGTTGGTGCCATATCGTAGAAACAGCAGCACTGACATCCATATTCTGTGTCTCATCAAAATCATGCTATAATCACTGATGAGTGATGCATTTCACATGGTTAATTGTCCTTTTAAGTGATGAATTGATTAGTAAGTTAAAAATGGCCTTTGGCTGTGTACAGTGAATGCTATCATATCATATTAAGTTAAATTTTAAAAAATCATGTTACCAAATTGTTAGTAGGGGTGCCTGTGTGAGGTAATAAAGTAAGCAGAGATAAATAAAGTAAGGAGAGATAAATAAACAAAATCTGCCATTCATGATTTGAAGAAAAGTCAATTTTTAAATTCTTCTCGGTTCGTTGGGTTTTTCTGCATTCTCATTTTCCTCACGTATGTGTTCTTGTTTCTTCACAATTTCCCCTTTTTCCAACTGTGTTTTGCTCCCTCTAGTGGTAGATTCAATATTACATCCCTTTGTGTCCAGCATATTTCCCTGCAGATTTAAAGTGCAGGTTTTTATGTCAGTCATAAAGTGATGTAGTACCAGACTGACCACCAGAGGAAGCAAAACATGTGCAGAACAGACCTCCCCCCCGCCCAAGCAACAGGAACAAACAAGCAAAGAAAATGAGAATGCGGAAAAGCCCATTTTCCCTTGTGGTAACATAAGAATTCCAAAAATATCCTGAACATGCCTTTAACTCATCCCCAACAGTTAACATTTCTCCACTCATTAATCAACTAAACTTTAGTTGATTGATCCACTGATAATGCCACCAGCAACACTGATTAAAGTCTGCAACCAAGTAAAGATGTGGACAAGAAGAATGTTGTACTACAAGAAATTCATAATCAGTTGCATTTTAAAGTGGTGCTTTTAAACTCTCCACTGTGCATTGCCAAGAGTAAGAGCCTTTTGGTTTGTGCCTTTGGGCATCTTGGGGTGAGCCATTCCGAGTAGAGAAAGAAGGAGCAAAGTTGCTTTTCCAGGTCCTGGCATGGCCACCATCCCCTGGACCTTTGCCTTGTCGACAGCCCATATATGGCATTGCTTGTGTGACTTCCCAGCTTGGTCGCAGGAAATGCTCCCTCTAAGCTGTGGAGTCCTGTGAGCAAAAATTCTACTTTTTGAGCTACTGGCATTAAAGTCGTGAGCAAGCGATTTGGCTACTGCATCAAATAGTTTGCTCTGGAGCCATGCTCCCTGAGCTAATACAAAACATATGAGCCGGAGGCTAAAAAACTGTGAGCTAGCTCACACTGACACAGCTCAGAAGGAACACTGGTCGCAAGTAGTCTTCCAGTCAGCCTTCCAGTTCCTCCATTGTTGCCCTGCCTACCTGCTGCCAGGTTTCCTGGCTATTTTGCTGCCCTTTGGATGGGTTTCTCAGTCCAGATGCTGGCTCATAACTCTTTTTGCCTCTCCAGTAACCCTGCTGTGGATTTCCCCCAGTACTCCATTCAGCTCCGGTCCCAGTCTCTCTGGGCTTTGCATTACACATACTCCTGCTACCTTCACTTGGCCCAGCATCAATGCTAAAACACCAGAGTGTTTTATTTTAATGCAATGCAGCTGCCACCATGCTAGTTTTCCGAGAACTTCCTTTGTCGGGATTAAATCCCTACTTTTTTTGCCGGGGGGGGGGAGAATCCCTTAAAAGTGTCCAGAAGATAAATTAGTGCATAACTCCAGCTAGATGGAACTAAATTGTAGACCATCTATTAAATGTACTTTAATTGATTTAGCATAATCATTTATTCGGTTAATAAGGAGGATTATAAGCGAGGTGATGAGGGTGACCGCTCATCCGAGTTGGGTCTGCAACATTTAAGAACAGCTCTTTATCAGAGGGAAAGTAATTTCGTAAAGAGGCTGTCCTTGTTTGCTGTACCGTTGCTGACAACGCGTCCTAAATAAAAAATTTTTTGGATTACTATTGCAGTGTACTTGACAGATAAATAGAGACTGTGAGATTGTGTTGAGGTTTTAACACACTCCTTGGTTGTGTTCTGTAACAACTTCCATGTTTTTGAAATTTTGTGAGGACGGCTTCTAAGGGCTATATTTTTTTGGGGGGGAGGTGTTGTTAAATGCACAAAGGGGGCAGAAGGCTGTGCCCAAATCATTCCATCAAAAAGAATCAGTTCGGAGAACAGATTCAGTGTATGGTACCCTTTTAGGTGCCAGATGGAGGTAAAGGGATGCTGACTTTCCCTCCTGTATGCAGAAACTTACTGGGGACAATTTAAGATTTAAGGATGATTTACTGGACGACGTTTTGGAATTTCAATACTGTTTTGTGTGCTTCTTTAATGGCCTGTTCTATACCTTTGTATATCTTCATTAGGAGGGGTTTTTTTTGTAAATAATTTTTAAAAAGAGAGAGTCTCTTGAGGAAATGAGTGCAAATGCACTCAAGGATTTGATGGTAATCAGGGGTCATTTCCTGCAGGAGCGCACAGGAGAGGAGCTCCCACAGTAAGGAGCCCAGGGGGTGGGCACATGCAACAAACCCCACCCCCTGCTCCCAACAGCCCTCAGTCAGAGAAAGAAGCAGCCAGGTAAGTTGCAGAGCCCCCCCCCGGTCCCAAACAGTCCAGTGGCACCTTTAAGACCAAGTTTTATTCAGGTATAAGCTCTCCCTCCTGTGCTAGGGCAGATCTGCGCATTCCCCTCCCCCCAATAGCTAGCAATCCAAAACAGTCCAGTGGAGCCTGAGTGGCGGGTGTTGCCTTCTGACACACTTCAGGTGATGTCAGGGGGTGTGGCATATGCAAATAAGTTATGCTAATGAGTTATGGTAATGAGCTCCTGCACCTCTTTTTCTATGAAATGATCCCTGATGGTAATGAACATCCGATGGCCATTGACGTGTCTGAATGTAGTGGAGAGGGAGGGAGGCAGAAAGTCTAGACTAGTATCAGGAAAACGGCACACATTTGGCTCAATCCAGACAGTGGCCACATGGCTGCTTTTAAGCCTAATGAGAATCCAGGATGTCCCTTGGGATACCAACCTCCAGGTGCAACCTGAGGATCCCCTGCCATTACAGCTCACCTCCAGATTGCATAGATCAGTTTCCTTGGATGCTTGGGACGGTGGAATCTGTGGCATTATGCCCAAATGAGGTCCCTGTCCTTCCCAGCCCCCCCAAAAAAATCTCCAGGAGTTTCCCAGACTGGATCTGGTAACCCTCCCCCCTCCCCCCGCTAGCTGGGGGGATCTGGCAACCCTACCATTCATGAGTCTCAGTAGCCTTTTTCACATGTTATTTTAGTGGTATCTAACTGCATGTACTGGGGGCTCACACTGCCCTAATCCTCCCAATCTGAAACAAGCACCATGTGTATTTCCAGCTTCTGTACGAGGTTCCCCAAAACCTTGGTGCTTCTGGTAACATGTACTGAAGCTCAAATGCACACAGTGCTCATTTCAGACTGAATGACCCATATATATCAGGAAAATCATGGGTATCATGTGTGCAGTTAGATTATCCCCAAATGTAATGTCTTCATTAAAACTGAGAGCAAGTTTGGTGTAGTGGTTAAGTGCGCAGACTCTAATCTGGGAGAACCGGGTTTGATTCCCCACTCCTCTACTTGCAGCTGCTGGATGATGCAAGTCATAGAGCTGTTCTCTCAAGGGCAGTTCTAGAAAGAGCTCTCTCAGCCCCACCTACCTCACAGGTTGTCTGTTGTGGGGAGAGGAAGGGAAAGGAGGTTGTAAGCCGCTCTGAGACTCCGAGTGAAGGGCGGGGTATAAATCCAATCTCCTCCTCCTCCTCCTCCTCCTCTTCTTCTTCTGTCTCCAAGGGCAGTCCTCACAGGGATCACAGTATAGTAATCTATCCTAGAAATTACTATGCTGTGGCTGTGGCTGTGCTGCTGAACAAGGAGAGGGCACAGGAAGCATCTATGAATCCCAACGGCATATCTGGCTTCCTTCCTTCTAATCTGTTAAAGTAGAAGATTCAAAATTCTCTCTGCCATACACCAAGCCATTATATTGAAAATATTTGCATAATTTTAATTATCATACATTACAATTATTTCAAATTCATTTCAGCATACAAATCACTATTTTATATATGGAATGTTGTTAATGTTTACAAGTATAATTACTAATTTGCTATATGAGGCAGCAATTTAATAGTTATTCAGTTACATATAATTATTATGTCAAATAGGAGATGGCATTTAACACCAAAATATATTACAAATTATTGAACCAAAATTATTCTGTGTATATTTGATACTTAATTGTAACATAAATGGAAAGCAGCATTTTTTTTTCCTTACTCTTTTTGGTTCTGCTTAAGATGCTTAGGGAAAGTTCATTTTAAAAAAACAAACATCTTTCTGTTAAGAAATTTCTGATGACAGTTTGTAGCTGGGGTCCCCAACATTTTTGAACCTGCCACAGCTTATCTTCAGTCACAAAATGGCTGCCACAGATTACCTTCAGTCACATAGTGAAGATCCTTGTGCTGTGAGCTCTTTTTGTAGCAGGAACTCCTTTGCATATTAGGTGACACCAGGGGTCATTTCCTGCAGGAGCGCACAGGAGCGGAGCTCCGGCAGTAAAGAGGCCAGGGGGTGGGCACATGCAACAAGCCCCACCCCCTGCTCCCAGCAGCCCTCAGTCAGAGCAAGAAGCAGCCAGGTAAGCTGCAGAGCCCCCCCCCCCCGTCCCCCAGTCCAAAACAGTTCAGTGGCACCTTTAAGACCAAGTTTTTGTCAGGTACAAGCTCTCCCTCCTCTGTGAGGGCAGATCTGCACATCCCCCCCCAATAGCTAGCAATCCAAAACAGTCCAGTGGAGCCTGAGCGGTGGGCGTTGCCTTCTGACACATTTCTGGTGATGTCAGGGGATGTGGCATCTGCAAATAAGTTATAAGAGCCAGTTTGGTGTAGTGGTCAAGTGTGTGGACTCTAATCTGGGAGAACTGGGTTTGATTCCCCACTCCTCCACTTGCACCTGCTGATGTGACCTTGGGTCAGTCACAAGCTCTGGCACAGCTGTCCTTGAAAAAGAGCAGTTTGTGTCAGAGTTCTCTCAGCCCCACCCACCTCACAGGGTGTGTGTTGTGGGGAGGGGAAGGGAAAGGAGTTTGTAAGCCGCTCTGAGACTCCAAGTGAAGGGTGGGGTATACATCCAATCTCTTCTCTCTTCTTCTCTTCTCTTTATGCTAATGAGTTATGCTAATGAGCTCCTGCACCTCTTTTTCTATGAAATGACCCCTGGGTGACACACCCCTAATGTAGCCAATCCTCCAAGAGCCTACAGAGCTCTTCTTACAGGGGCTGCTGTAAGTTCTCGGAGGATTGGCTACATTGGGGGGGGGGGGTTGCCTAATATGCAAAGGAGTTCCTGCTACAAAAAGAGCAGAGCATGCCAACACAATGTTTTTTAAAAACATGCACACCAATCCAATCTCTAATAGCTAATCAGAAATTTTGCTGGGCAAAAAAACCCACCTGACCCTGCTCACTTTTGAAAAACCCTTGGTGGAGACCAGAAAAGGTATTGGTGGGTGTGTGCTGCCCAGAGGCACCACGTTGGGGAGGGGACCCCTGATGCATAGGAAGGACTAAGGCATCCCCACTCAAGAGTGTCATTCCTCATTATGGGAATTGTACTGGGAAGAGTGGTTGGCCATTCTGCTAAGCTCTCCAGTTCTTTTTAAAACAGTATATGGGGTGAACTTAGGCTCCCCAAGTCCCCCTGGGGGTTGGGGGAAACCCCGCCCCAGAGGCCCGTTCCCTGCCGCCGCCGCCGGATCAGGCCCCGGGGGGAACTCCTCCCTGACGTGCGCATCGCCTGGAAGTGACGCGACCACATCGGGCACGCTGGGGGTGGGGCCACGGCCATCCAAGGGAAAACTCTATGGTTTTCCCTTGTATGGCCGTGGCCCCGCCCCCAGCGTGCCTGGCATCGTCACGTCACTTCTGGGTGATGTGCATGCGTCGCGCGCAACTGACGCTGGCCGGGAGCCTCTCGCTCCAGG
This sequence comes from Gekko japonicus, assembly GCF_001447785.1. Taxonomy (NCBI): domain Eukaryota; kingdom Metazoa; phylum Chordata; class Lepidosauria; order Squamata; family Gekkonidae; genus Gekko; species Gekko japonicus. The sequence continues at coordinate 1,260,770 of NW_015169779.1, read as the reverse complement.
CGAAAATCGACTTGGCAACCCTAGGTGAACTGGGCACTTAACTCACAGGGGAATGTCACTGTGTGGTGCCATGAGTGGCCTGGTGCAAGCACAGCCCAGCCCAGTAACTCGACCAGTAGCTCAGAAACGGATCAGCTCAGATCCTTCAGCGGCAATGATGATCCGTGTCACCCCTGAGTCAATTGCCTCCTTGCGCACTGCTGCCAGTTTGTGACAGGAAGCAGTGGGCAAGCCAGTGCTCATCATTCCCACCACTGAACTGAGCGGTTCTTGCAGGCTGCAGAACTGGCCTGTAGCGGCACAGGGGCTGCTCGGTTTGGCTTGCTCCAGGGCCATTTTAAGAACATCAGAGAAGCCAATGTTGGATCAGGCCAGTGGCCCATCCAGTCCAACACTCTGTGTCACACAATGGCCAGAAATACCAGGTGCCACCAGGAGGTCCACCAGTGGGGCCAGGACATTAGAAGCCCGCCCCCTGTTGACCCCCCCCCCAGCACCAAGGAGACAGAGCATCACTTGCCCCAGAGCCCCTATCTATACCTTGTGGCTAATAGCCACTGATGGACCTCTGCTCCATATGTTTATCCAATTCCCTTTTGAAGCCGTCCATGCTTGTAGCTGCCACCACTTCCTGTGGCAGTGAATTCCAAGTGTTAATCACTCTTTGGGTGAAGAAGTACTTTCTTTTATCCGTTCTAACCCGACCGCTCAGCAATTTCATGGAGTGCCCACGGGTTCTTGTATTGTGAGAAAGGGAGAAAAGTACCTCTTTCTCTACCTGCTCTTTCCCATGCATAATCTTATAAACCTCAATCATGTCACCCCTCAGTCGTCGTTTCTCCAAGCTAAAGAGCCCTAAGCGCCTTAACCTTTCTTCATAGCGAAAGTGTTTCAGCCCTTTTATCATTGTAGTTTTAGGTAGGTTTGAGGGGGAGGAGGGGAGCAGAGAAAGAAAGCAACGTTAACTTTAAATGTGTTCTCAAAGCTCCTCCCCAGCCTGCAGATATCATTGGACAAATAAACATCATTATCAATATCTGGTTTTACTCCTTTTGTTTTTATTTTTGGCAGTCTCGTTTAACGTTAATACAAAGCAAATTTGCATATTTTTCAATTAAAAATGTGTGTGTAATATTTCTTCATGTCTTGTGGCTCTCAGACATCTGACGTTTATTCTGTGTGGCTCTTCGGTTAAGCGAGTTTGGCCGCTCCTGTCCTAGAACATATGCAATAAAATAAAAGCTAAAAAAAATATTAAAGCTTCTAAAAAGCAACAGATTTAAGCTCAAGATAATTACAACAGATATGAGTAAGCCAGAAATTAGTATAATTCATGAGCAAAACCATAGAAGTGAAATCTAAAACCAGGACCAGCCACGAATACAAGAGAAGTAAATATTAAATATCTTGTGCCTAAAACTGAATGCTGAAGACTCTGTACATGTGATGCCCTACCAAAAAAGGGCCCTGTTTCTCCTTGCAACCATTATTATTTCAGTAACTGGGGGCACATAGAACAGATGATTATCTTAATATTCATGCAAGTTCTTATAAGAAAACACAGTCCTTTAGATATGTCACTCCAGTCAGTTCAGATATTTAAAGGTTAGCCAAATCACTTTGAATTGTGCTTGGAATAGGGTTGCCAGGTCCCTTTGTTGTGCCGGCCGGGGGGGGGGATCTGGGAGTTGTTCTGGGGGTCTACCCAGAGGTGACATCAGCGTGTCAGCGACATCAGGGGTGATTCTCTGCTTTTGGGGCAAAACTCTATGGTAAAAATGGCCTCAAACCATAGTTTCCCCCCAAAAGCAGAGTGTCACCCCCTGATGTCACCGATGCACTAATGTCACTTTCGAGTGAGGTCAGTGTCATCGTGCTGGTGGGGGGATTTGGGGGGGGATTTTCTCCTGCTGGCCAGAGGTGGGGCAGGAGCCCACAAAAGTGGAGAACCTTTAGTTATTGATTTTTTCCCCCTCACAGAACAGAGTTGTAGGAATTACTGCTACAGAGGAATAGTTATGATTATAGTTAAAAACAGTGAGCCAATAACTTCATGGTTTAGATTTCTCATCAGTCTTGAACATAGAGTTGTTATCATTTAAGCCACCATTTTCTCAGCTTCTGTCCTGCATCGTCGGCTAAAAATGTTGGCACCCCTTGTAGAGATGCTTTAACCTGGATGGCCCAGGGTAGCCTGATCTCATCAGATCTCAGAAGCTAAGTAGGGTTGGCCCTGGTCAGTACTTGGATGGGAGACCACCAAGGAAGTCCAGGGTTGCTATGTAGAGGCAGGCAATGGCAAACTACCTCTGAACCTCTCTTGCCTTGAAAACTCTATGTGTTCACCATAAGTTTTCTGTGACTTGACAGCAAAAAAAAAAAAGTTGTAGAGTAATGAGCATGTTTCTGAAGTGTTTTCAGCACTGAAAAATACTATGCAAGTACTAAGTATTGTGATTATTTTGGGTTGGGACCCGTGCTGTTGTGGGTGGCACTCCTGAGAAGGTTTCTCAATGTCCTTCTTCCAGCTAGGCTTGCCAAGTCCCCCCGGGGGGCGGGGAAACCCCCGCCCCAGAGGCCCGTTCCCCGCCGCCGGTGGATCGGGCCCCGGGGGGAACTCCACCCCCACGTGCACGTCACCCGGAAGTGACGCAGGTATGCCGGGCACGCTGGGGGTGGGGCCACGGTCATCTGAGGGAAAACTCTATGTTTTCCCCTCGGATGGCCCTGGCCCCGCCCCCGGCGTACCCGCATCACTTTCGGGTGACGTGGATGCGGTGCGCGCGTGCTCCTGACACCGGCCGGGAGTCCCGCGCTGAGGTAAGTTTCTGACTTGGCAACCCTACTTCCAGCAGTACCTCTCTAGATCTTTGAAAAGCACCATGCTTCTCTGTCAGGTGGCCCCCTGAAGCAGCACTCTACCAGAAGGAAAGATCACAGTTTCCTTTTGTGTATGTGCAGGAGTGTGCAAGCAAGGTGTGTGACATTTGTGTCCAGGTCTTTATTATTTAGATTATTAGTAGTTTCCTCTTCCTAGGCTCCTGAGCTTTGCAGCAGCTGCTGCTGCTGGGCCCAGCAGGGCTCCTGGGCTGTATAGCTACTTACTCCTCTCTCTGGGCCCAACACAGCTTCCAGACTGCTTCACTGGGCCTGCTGGGGTACTGGAGATGCTTTGCCATGGAGAAGCTAAGCAGTATAGAACATTCTTTGCATGTGCCAGAGAACACTCTTTTACTTTTTTGGGGGGGGGATCTACACTTCCCCATGTTTTTTGGGTGTGTTTTTTTTGGTAGATTTCAGATTTTTCTGCAAATTTGGGGGGGGGGGGAACCAAATTTGCAGAAAAATCTGTTTAGTGCAAGTGTGGCCCCAATCTGCAGATTCAGATACCCACAGACAGAGGGCACACTCGGGAAACAGATATATAAAGGTAAAGGTTCCCTTGCTTGAAAGCCAGTTGAATCCACTCTAGGGTTGCGGTGCAGATAACCTATAATCCCTTAGCCTAGTTTACATCAGGTCTAAATTAGTGTAAAAAAACAGCCTTGAAAAATGGACTTGAAATCTGTGAGACTATAAAAACCCTTTCTACTATAAATGTGTGTGGCAACACATCTTAATTAATCAAAGTAGTTTTAATATTGTGCTTCATAAATACACCTCCCATCCGTGTATATGTGCAAAGCTGAGATAAGTTCACCTAGCACTGGGAGACCGGAGCAGAGCTTGTCTTGTGTTAGCATAACCATGTTGACTTATATCAGTCCTTTTGCCTGGTTTAAAATTGATCCCCTAAGAAAAGTTAAATATCACCTATGTTTGTACATTGCTCGACAGCTATTAAGATAATTCTTTTATAAATACAGATGGTGCCCTTATCAAAATTACATGGCAGTAAATAGATGCCAGGAGAAGCAATATGACACTCGATTAGCTAATAAAATGGAATGCAAAGGAAACCGGGAGGCTAAGTTGCTTTGACAGTTCTCGTGCTGTCTTATTTATTGCTCATGTAAACGTTTCTAAAGTGCTGTCACTGTTTCAGTTTAACTGGGTTTTGTACTTTAATTTTTTGAAAATTACCTGCTCATTAGATCTGAGATGTAAAATCCTCATTACCTGATAAAGCCTTCACTCTGACAGCAATTGATTTTTCATTCTTCTGCCTCTCTCTCTCTCTTTTTTTTAAAAAAAGAGCAGTGAATTGATAAACGAAATAGCGTGCCAAGAAGTGGTGAAAACAAAAGAGATGGAATGTGCCAATTAATATGTTATGTGAACATTATCGATTCGAGCAAATAATTACCACGAATTTGCCAAGCAAACTATTCGTTCATTTGTGAGACTGTTTCCCAGCCTGGAAAAGAGTACTTGATTGTTATTCCTACACAAGCAAGAAGGAAATTATGCAAGTGGATATTTATATTACATACAGGAAACTATCTAGTCCAAGTAACCAGCAAGGGTTGGTGGAGCTCTGTTGACAGCAATCATAAGTGAGATGAGATGGAAATGCAGCCAGTGGTGGAGAGCTGAGCTCTTCCTGGTTGTAGACGGTGGTGCAGTGCAAGAGATCCATTTTAGCGTTTTATTGGCGCGTAACAAAGATTCACTTGCAATCCTTAAAATGGAGCACTGTAGAAATATTGCGAGTTCTAAACATTATAGCCGAGTACTCCAGGATTGTAAGATTTGTAAAGTGGCTGAAAGGAACCCTGCACATCTTTTATGAACTCAGTAAGCGTCTATAGCTTGCTGAGGGCATGGAGGCTTCTAGTTAAAGTCTCATTTATGACAAAAACACCACGGTAGGCGCTGTCATATCCTTTAAATTTAAATTTGTTAAATTTAACTGCATCATGTTCCTTTAAATTTAAGCATAAACTACCTACTTCCTGTCCCTGCAGAGCTATCCCGTTGATTTGGTGCTTGGTATAAAGCATGCCTCTTGTGTGTACTCTAGTCATCTTGAACCGAAACAAAATTCTCTCCATCCCTTGCCAGGAGGTCAGTGGTGCAGGTCGCAGGGAGGACTGCAGATTGTGCACGTGACAGCTACTTAGTGTTGCTGGCTCTGGGTCAGGAACTCCCTGGAGATATGGGCGTGGAGTTTGTGGAGGGGAAGGAGATCAGCTGCGATATGATGCCATCCAGTCTATGCTCTAAACAGAGCTATTTTGGGGCAGGAACGCACAGGAACGGAGTTCTGGCTGGCTTCAGAGTTGGCCATGCCCACTATAGCCAAAACCTCTGCGTGCACGGCTACAGAGGGAAGGCCTGGAGAGTGACCCCCCCCAACGACTCCGAGGCGGGCCGGCCAGGGTGGCCCTGGAAAGATTGGAGAGGCATTCAAATGGGCAGGGCGCCCGGGCAAGCCAAGGGAAGGCATGGGGGTGTGGCCTGATATGCTAATGAGCTGCACTGTCATGGTGCAGCCTAAGGTGCTAATGAGTTCCTGCTGTTGGGTGTGGCCTATTATGCTAATGAGTTCCTGCTGGGCTTTTTCTACAAAAAAAGCTCTGGCTCTAAAGCTACCACTTTCTCTGCTCTGTGTAGTTGGGAAATCAGTTCTAATTCCAGGAGAACCCTGGGCCCCTCCATGCCCCACCTAAAGGTTGGCAACTCTGCAGCTACTGTGAAATTATTTATTTATTTATTTATTTATTTATTTATTTGATTTTTATCCCGCCCTCCCGCCGAAGCGGCTCAGGGCGGCTTACAACAATAAAACCAACAAAACAATACCTCTAAAACAGTCTATACAATGCATTAAAATCAAAATTTACATTCCATGGCCTGCAGTTCCTGCACTCTGGGAAATGGTAAAGCTACGGCTGTTTTATTTCTGCCTCAGTCTCCTGAATCAGGGACCAACTCCAAACTAAAATAGTGGATGTATTCTGAAACAAGTAGTTCATCGTGGCTATAAATTGCAGAAGAGGTCACATCCAGCAGAATTCATCTCAGGTGGGAGACAGACTGTATACTGTCAGTGAGTTGAAGGTGGTTTCAAAGAGGTTGGGTGAACCTGCTCCCAATCAACAGATTTTGCAGAATCCTTCATTGTTTGAACCAAGGTGGCAGCAGAGCAAAAGAACTCTGTGTTCACATCTTGGCCAATGGGCTGCAGGCCGGTCCCCTGGAGCTTTGCTCTCCATTGACCCAGAGCAAGCGTCTACTGGCTTCTCCGGGCTGCTCAGTGAGCAAAGGTCCCAGCGACAGGTCAGCGCCCCTTGCCCCATCTCCACCAGCCACAGCTCTCCATGCCTTCCTCCTAGAGCACAGCCGTCTCCAGCGGAGCACAAGAGGAACCCCATGTCAGCTGCGGCCCCCAGTCTCTGGGCACCTCCTCAGGCAGGCAAGATGAATCGACACAAGATTAATTTAACCTGTGTCCCCCCCCGGTGCCCCCTCCCGAAAAAATCCTGGCTATGGGGCTGCCGTAATACCCTGCCATCTCGTTCTGCTGCATGCGTAGACCAGGCCAAGGATTAAACCCCAATTAATTGTACATTTGCAGTGAGCGAGCTTTTCCCAGTGAAGTGTGATTTTGGTCAGCGAAGAGGTTTAATCCCCATTTATGTCCCGTTAAGTTAAACTGCTGAACGTTACTGTAGCTAATAGATCAGTTATGGCCATTCATTAGCAGTCGAAGTGAAAAGGGTCTGCTTTTTACAGTGTGGCTCTGAACCAATGTACAACTTCAAATTAGTTAAAACTATTTTTTTCTTTAAAAAAGCAAAAGAGAAAAACTCTAGAAACGCTGTCTGACTCCTTTGTAAAAAGACCACCGACTACAGTGTCATCTTGATGCATGGGGCTTGAGCTGTCTGTGCATATCCCTTTAATGCTAGGGGGAGTTGTATGGCAAAAACCTTGCACACGGACTTCGAGATAATATTCCCTTTTATAAGCCCTTATATTGATTTTGCCCATTTTCTCTTTTGCTTTTTAATGAAAACGCAGCCTAATGTAATACTTTTGTCTTCGAGTGGCAGGAAGGGCCTGCATTTTGGAGTCATCTTTCTCTCTTCCTTGCTTATCACACTGTTAAACAGCTGTGTGCCAATGAGGCCCTTATAATAGTTAATATGGTAATAATTAAGACTGAAGAGCTCATACCTTTCCATTGTTTTGCTGACTATAAATGCAGCCCAATTAATATGGTACCATTGTTCCTAAAGTGACAGGTTATTTTGAATGGCTGTTCACTTTGGGCTTGCTTTACTTACCTTCTTTCCGAAAATAGTAATATAGCTGTGTTTTGAGTGCGAAATATTTTTTCAGACCTAACGATGTAAGGGAGAGCAACAAAGTGTGTGTGTGTGTGTGTATGACATTTTTGTAATTTGCAGGAATGTAATGTGGCTGTCCCAAGCCAGATATAAATCATGTTGCCTGTGATTTTCAGTTGAAAAAGAAGAGCTGGTTTTTATACCGCACTTTTCTCTACCTTGAGGAGTCTCCAAGTGGTTTTTAATCTCCTTCCCTTCCTTTCCTCACAACAAGCACCTTGTGAGGCAGGTGGGGCTGAGAGAACTGTGGCTGACCCAAGGTCACCCAGCAGGCTTCCGGTGGAGGAGGAGTGGGGAATCAGACCTGGTTCTCCAGATTAGAGTCTGTCGCTCTCAACCCCTACACCGTGCTGGCTCCATAGGGCTGCTTCAAACCCCTTCCTCTCCTACTCCTGTTTATTATCTAGCATAACATAACATGACATTTTCCAATTGGACTGTTCTTAGCTCCCACTTGGGGCAGTACTTTGGTCCCTGCCATACGGCAGGGAATTAGACGCTAGTACCACGGCTAAAGTGAGCCGCAGCACAGTTGGGACAGCGCAGCGGGATCTCACAGATCCCCCGAGCCGCGTCGCAACACTCCCCGGCACGATCAGATGCTGGGGAGAACGCGACGGTGGGAAGGGGAGCCTGGCGAACTGCGGGAGGTGGTTCTTTTTCGCCACGGAGCAACGCTGGAAGGGACGGAACCGGGACGGATCCGGCACGCTCCCCAGATGTTGAGGTGGGATCGCGCCGGTTTGCTCCGCCCCCGTTCCGTCCCGCTCCCGGCCCAAATGGGCTCGTATGAACAGGGCCGTGGAATGGCTATGAGCTTATGCTTTTTGTTATTCTTGATGTTACCAGGAGCCAGGGGGTGGGAGCACAGGCTGGTGGCACTTAGAGGAGGGCAGGGCAGCAGAGCAGCAGTTCCTGTGGGCAGCAGAGGACAGGACTTGCAGTAATGGGTTGAAATTAAGAGTGGGAAGGTAGTGGATAGATATTAGGAAAAACTTTTTTACAGTAAGAGTTGTGCAACAGTGGGACCAGCTGCCTGGGGAGGTGGTAAGCTCCCCCTCACTGGCAATCTTTAAGCAGTGGCTGGATCCTTTAGGCCAGGGGCGTCGAACTCATTTGTTATGAGGGCTGGATCTGACATAAATGAGACCTTGTTGGGCCAGGCCATGTGTGTCATAAAATGTAATGCCAGGTAAACGTAAAGGTAAAGGTTCCCTTGCTTGAAAGCCAGTCGAATCCGACTCTAGGGTTGCGGTGCTCATCTCCGTTTCAAAGCCGAAGAGCCTGCGCTGTCCGAAGACGTTTCTGTGGTCATGTGGCCGGCATGACTAATCACCAAGGCACACGGAACGCTGTTACCTTCCCACCGAAGTGGTACCTATTTATCTACTTGCAATTTCTTGCTTTCGAACTGCTAGGTTGGCAGGAGCTGGAACTAGAGACGGGAGCTCACTCCGTCATGCGGCACCCGGGTCTTGAACTGCTGAACTACTGACCTTCCACAGCCTGCAGTTCAGTGTCTTAACCACTTGAGCCACCGCAGCCAGGTAGCGGAGATATAAACTTTATAAAGGACATAAACACAAAGGTTTTGGTTTTTTGTACTTAAAATAAAAAACATGCTTAAAACATAAGCACTCTGCAATATTTTGTTTATTTAACAGTGTCTGATAACTGACACCTCTTGCTCTGAATTATTGCATCAAAATGTCTGTGCTGTTGCAATCTGTCAGCTGCAAACCCACGATGACGCAGCAGCAGCAGAACTGGAAGAAGAAGCAGAAGACAGCCAGTTCCACTGCGGGCCTGATAGAAGCCTTCTGGGGGCCTGATCCAGCCCCTGGGCCACATGATTGACACCCTTGCTCTAGGCTGATCCTGCACTGAGCAGGGGGTTGGATTAGATGGCCTGTATGTCCCCTTCCATCTCTGGAGTTCTATGATTCACTTGCATAATTCCAGTGGTGAACATGGTGCAATTGTCCAAACGTTTTGCATTCTCTGAAGAGGAAAGAAATAAAATTTTGTCTTATGTGCCTAAGTTGTTACAGGGATACCCCCATAGCGGATCATTGGATTGGACCCAATTGGAATATTTACCAAAGGGGAAAAAAATCCCTTAGCTTTGCATGCTTCATCTCTTACTGACTACTGCCCTTCTGATTTGATTCCTAGAGTGTTATGCTTACAAAATGTTTTTAGATCAGGAGGATTTCCATAACAAATGGATAGCTATTCTAAGCAAGTGCTCATATGATCTAATGCTATTGATTATAGACCAAGACGATTCCATTGACTTTGGACCTTGATTGTACACATTATAGAATATCTCTTTATGCATTTTTTGTACTTACATTGGATCAGAATACATATATACTTTGTAGTTTGCTTCTGTTTTATCTAGCGCTTTACGTACAGTCTCCTTTGGTCTCTTGCATAGTCAAGTGTTATATTGAGGAATTTCACATTACCCTTTTAAACCCATTTTGAAGCCGTTTTTGATCCGTCGTGGAGTAAACCGGTATAGGGCTGCCATTTCACACATGGCTTTCCCCTTACGGTAAAGAGCTGGATCTGAAGCGGTTTGCCATTTCAGACTGCACCGCTTTCCCCCCACTATAACACTATAAAGCGAACGTAAAAAAAAGAGAAAAAAGCCGGAGATTGCCCGTGCAGGCGAAAAACGGCAGGAAAAAGCGCATCGGAAGCAGGAGAGGAAACTGAAGACTACTGGGAAGCGGTTGACAGGTAAAACGCTTCAGCCCCGTTTCCTAAACGGGACAGAAGTGTTTGTGTCTGAAATTACAAATATATTCCGGTAGGGAACCGGTTCTAAAACGGTTCTGTCTGAAATGACAGACTAGAAACCGTTTGGGAACCGTTCCTCTTCCAGACTATATCGTCTGTCTGAAATTCCTCATTGTCATTGAATCTGCAGTGAAGGTGAGACTTGAATTCTGGTCTTCCCGGTACTTGGCTATAACACCCGGCTGGCTTGGCTGGCAACCGAAGAAGGGACTTTTTAAAAACAGCTTTTTGTGGAAGGTTCTGGGCAGCTTCAAAAATGGCAAGCTCTCCTCTAACACGCTCTTGTTGTTCTTAATGTTACTTGATATGCTTATGCAAAGGTGTCTATTTTTCAATTTACCTTCGTAAAATGTTGTGGAGACAGAGCAGATGCATCTGTAGAGAGCACAGTTACGTTAATGTGACAGCAATCACAGGTTCAGCTATTGGAAATAGACCGTTACTCTCCCCTGCAGAATTAACATCATAACCTTATGTCAGTAGCTCAGTATTACCCTAATATCTGATTTTGGATTCTGTCCAGTCCTATTAGATATCCCCATGTTGATTGCTCTGTTACTGGTGGATGTTAATTGCCTTCAAATCTCTTTGGAGTTCAAATGCTTGGGAATAAAAAAAACCACACACCCAAAACCTTCATTGCCTGGTGAAGCTGCCACTTTTATTAGCTAACAAAAATAAATCTATTTGGAGAAGAGTTCTGAGTGAAGTATCTGAGAGATGAGGTGGAAACTCTGCAATCTTGCATTTCTTTGAGTATCTTGAAGTCAAATTAGAAAGATCCTTCCCCAACCTGACTGCTAAAATCATGAAAGGACCATATCAGCAAACCTTGATTATCAATTATAAATCAGTCAATAACTCAGAGCACCTTCCCTTGGCTACTTGAAGAGGTGGCTATCCATACACTATTTAAAAAACATCCTTACAGGAAACGATGTACCTTCCAGTCTCTAATCTTCCCTTTCTAGGCAAAGTGATTGAGAGAGCAGTAGCAGATCAACTCCAACTCTTCTTGGATAACTCATCTGTTCCACACCTTTTTCAGTCTAGTTTCCGGTCAGGCTATGGGACAGAGGCTGGTCTGCTAGCTTTGTTTGATGACCTCTGTCTGAGTATAGACAAGGGTCATGCCTCTTTGTTGTTCTTACTGGATCTATCTGCAGCTTTCGATACAGTAGATTGTAGCATCTTGTTGTGGTGCTTGGATGCAGAAGTAGGAATCAGAGTAGAAGAAGAGGAGGAGGAGGAGATTGGATTTATACTCCGCCCTTCATTACCCGAAGGAGTCTCAGAGTGGCTTACAAATGCCTTCCCCTTCCCCTCCCCACAACAGACACCCTGTGAGGTAGGTGGGGCTGAGAGAGCTCTCTCGAGAACTGCTCTTGAGAAAACAGCTCTGAAATAACTTGTGACTGACCCAGGGTCACACCAGCAGCTACATGTGGAGGAGTGGGGAATCAAACCCAGTTCTTCTGGATTAGAGTCTGTGCACCTAACCACTACTGCGGTGGCTCAAGTGGTTAAGATGCTGAACTGCGGGCTGTGGAAGGTCGGTAGTTCAGCAGTTCGAGACCCGAGTTGCCGCATGACGGAGCGAGCTCCCGTCTCTAGTTCCAGCTCCTGCCAATCTAGCAGTTCGAAAGCAAGAAATTGCAAGTAGATAAATAAGTACCACTTCAGTGGGAAGGTAACAGCGTTCCGTGCGCCTTAGTGTTTAGTCTTGCCGGCCACATGACCACAGAAACGTCTTTGGACAGCGCTGGCTCTTCAGCTTTGAAACGGAGATGAGCACCGCAACCCTAGAGTCGGATTCGACTGGCTTTCGAGCAAGGGAACCTTTACCTTTACCTTTTACCTAACCACTACACCAAACTGGTATGAACTGAACGTTGAACTGGTTCAAATCTCTTCTCAGATTGGACTCAAAGGGTTGTGTGGCAGTCATCTTCAAAAGTCCCACCTCTCCTCCGGGGCTCCGAACCAATCCTTGTGATTTTGGCTTCATGCAATTCCAAGTGATGGTAGAATTGCACTGAATTGCAGTGAGCCAGCCTCCTCTTAAAAAGGGCAAAGAAAACAATTTTGTCTTCAGCAGCAGAAAAGAGTAAGAGACCGATATGAGCTTTTGGGAGTCACTGCTCACTGTTTTCTACTGCTACAGACAGACTAACATTGCTACCCATCTCGATCTATTTTTGTCTTCAGGCAGAGACTTCATGGCTCTGGATAAGAGCATCAGCTTAGCCAAGCTTTTATTTGGCTTTTAGTTATGGCTTGGGATCAACTTAGGCCAGAAAGCTTGTTTTGGTGTGACAAATAAGTCTCCTGCTAAGGGCCTGTCTTTCCTAACTTATGTGTGTAAGTTTTGTGGAGAGTATCTCTGTGTGGTAAAAGAGTAGCCTTGTACCTGCTAAGGTCACCTGACTGGAGAAAGGGGAATCAAATCTCCATTCAGGGTTTATTGACTTTACTTGAGGCTCAGCCACAAAACAGTTACTGTCATTGGAGAAAAGTCCGTAACCTTTGGTGGAGGGGTGAAGATGAGAGCCAGTTTTACTTTGTATGTTGAAGCCATCCACATAAAGCATTTACCCTGTTAAATACTTTGTTTTTTGTTAAATAAATCTCTGCTGTTCATCTCTGTCAAGTAAGTGAAATCAGCTTTATTATCAACAAGAACCTCAGAAGAACACACAACACAACAGTGGAGCATAGCTCCCTTTTAAACTATCCCGGGCTGAGGTAGCCACACCCTAGAATAGTTAAGGACCAATAGCATTGTTACAATAATGTCCAATCAGGTTTGTTCCCTCCAGCACAGTTCTCTTGCATCTGATTGGTTATACTTAAGCATTAGCCAATAGGATTGTTCCAGCTTAGAATCCTGGCTAAGGTCTCAAGCTTAACATTGCATTTAATACAGTTAATACACAACAATCTCCATCCATGTCTTGTCTGCCTAGTCAAATATCTAGGAAAAGTGATTTCTGTTTCCTTCACAAATAATTACAGCTTTGATCTACAGGTTTCCAAATAGGAGACTTTTCAGAGCACACAGCTGACATACTACCAATCCTTTAATCAAAACTCCCCCCCCCCCATTTTATTCAATTGTGGGTGGTTGGGATGTAAAGAATCTATAGAAGAGGCCAGAGTGGAGAACTGGACATTCTTTTGTCCAAAAGCAGTTGCCTCACAGTCTACCTTCTCACCCCATAGTCGTAACAGGTTGCTATTGGGAAGCAATTATCATCAGAGTAGGGGCTATACCAGGGGTGTCAAACATGTCTTCCCTCTTCCATCAGCAGAAAAGCTGGTAGGGTCAAACCTACTAACTTGTCCCAGTCTAGTATGCCATGGAACACCCCATCCATATCCCATGCATCTTTTCCCCAAAGGGCGTCCAGTTTGGTTCAGTTTAGGGTTGCCAAGTGTAAATTCCTCCGGAGCGGGGGACTCCCTTTCGGTGTCTGAAGCATGTGCGTGCGCTGCACGCACGTCACCCAGAAGTGACGACGCTGGGCATGCTGGGGGCGGGGCCACGACCATCTGAGGGAAAACATCGGGGTGGGGTTCCCCCCGGGGCCCGATCTGCCAACGGCAGGGAACAGGTCTCTGGGGCGGGGCTTTCCCCGCCCCCCGGGGGGACTTGGCAAGCCTAGTTCAGCTGGATTTGCCAAGATGCCGAATGTTTCCTACTAATCTTTTATTAATACTTTTGAAAGTCTTGGCCAACCATATGTGTATAGCAAGTGTATTCTGAAGACATCTTAATCAAGGCCATTCTGTTCCCTTTTCACATGTCTATTCACATTTATGAGCAAGGAGAACTGCCTTTGCAAGATACCTTTTTGAAACTGGCTTATATTTCCTCCTTCATTTTAGAATTCATGAAAATACAAATCAGATGCAACCATCAAATAAAGCGGAGGATGAATAAAAAAATGGTTTTATGTTTGTTTGGTTTTCTGTTGTTTATCCCCCCCCCCCCCCCTCTTTTTTTGAAATATAGTCACGATTTATTGCAATGAGATAAATGTAAATTTACAGCCTAGTCCGACAAAATTTCCACTTTCCATTCATACCAGTTGGCGTTTTATATCTGGGGGAGCTTTTGTAACCAAGATTTGCAGTAGGGCGGGCGGGGGGGGGCACAACTGGCTTTGTGCTCCATCGTAGCACAACTAAGTGATGCAGATCGGTTTACAGCAAATATGCTTGGCGAGACACAGCTTTCCGTTCTCTGATGTAACAGAATGCTTACGAACATTCTAACACTCCAGGGGGAAAATCTCATATATAAAATACTCTTTGCCAGCTGACTTTTATTTTAGATTAAAGGCAACCCTCCTATATTGAAATAAAACTACGATGTCCAACCTGACTCTGACCCAGGAAGTGCACTTTTCATTAGAACACTGCGTGTTGCCATAATGAAAGTACATCGGTACCACTCTTTTTGTTAAGGTAATTTTGATTCGTATTTCAGAGAATGCATGGGAAAGCACCCTGTATAGAAGGTAATGGGTTTTGCTTTTCTGTATCTGAGGTCTTCAACCGTTCTAGATCCAGGACCTACCAAGCAGGGGATCTCCTGGGCTGTGTGCGTGTGAAATCAGAATCCCATGGCAAGAAGAAGGGGAGCCGGAGTTATTACCTCACACTTTTCCAGGTCAAGACTGCATGCAGCAGAGCGAGAGAGGGAAGCCCAATGAGTTATGCTGCTGCTGTTGTTGTTCAGTCACACAGTCGAGTCCGACTCTTCGCGACCCCATGGACCAGATCACGCCAGGCCTTCCTGTCTTCCGCCGTCCTCTGAGGTTTGCTCAACTTCATGTTCGTTGCATCTATGACACTGTCTAACCATCTCATCCTTTTCCGTCCCCGTCTTCTTTGACCTTCAATCTTTCCCAGCATCAGGGTCTTCTCCAGTGAGTGCTCCCTTCTCATTTGGTGGCCAAAGTATTTGAGCTTCAGTTTCATTATCTGGCCTTCCAGGGAACAGTCAGGGTTGATTTCTTTTAGGATTGACTGATTTGATCTTCTTGCAGTCCAAGGGACTCTCAAGAGTCTTCTCCAGCACCATAGTTCAAAAGAATCTATTCTTCGGCGCTCAGCCTTCCTTATAGTCCAACTCTCGCAGCCATACATGACTACTGGGAATACCATTGCTTTGACCATGTGGACTTTTGTTGGCAGGGTGATGTCTCTACTTTTTATCATGCTGTTTAGGTTTGCCATCGCTTTCCTCCCAAGGAGCAGGCGTCTTTTAATTTCATGGCTGCTGTCACAGTCTGCGGTGATCTGGGTTCCCAGGAACGTGAGGTCTGTCGCTACTTCCACGACTTCCCCTTCTATTTGCCAAGGAGTGATGGGGCCAGATGCCATGATCTTAGTTTTTTTGATGTTGAGCTTCAAGCCCACTTTTGCGCTCTCCTCGTTTACTCTGAGCAAGAGGCTCTTTAGGTCCTCTTCTTATGCTGTACTAAGGCGAAAAGCCAAGGATGGAAGCCATGGAGGATGAGCTGCTATGTGTGCTCAGCATCCTGCTCCTCTTCCCAGCATGTGTGCAAGGAAAGGCAGGAGGCATGGGCACCTTGCTTTTCTGTATCGGAGGTCTTCAACCGTTCTAGATCCGGGACCTACCAAGCAGGGGATACATGTGAATTAGCAGCAGGTGTTTCCTGAAACAGTACAAAAATGGTGGCACTCTAGAGGGTTGCAATCCAGCAGGTGGGCCTATGTGACCCACTAAAGAATCTCAGTCCATGAGCTGGTGGACCTCCTGATGGCATCTGGGTTTTGGCCACTGTGTGACACAGAGTGTTGGACTAGATGGGCCATTGGTCTGATCCAACATGGCTTCTCTGATGTTCTTATGAGCTCAAGACCACCATTCTTTATAGAGCTATATAGTATGATCATGGTTTATTGTAGCATACGAGAAGCTGAGCTTAGGGGAGCCCCCGGTTTGAATCTTGGCTCTCACTGTCTTTGCAGGTGGCCTTAGACAACCGAGTCTTGCAGCTTCAGCCCTCCATCTGTGGCCATTTTTTACCTTCATCTCCAAGTTCACGGAAAGATTACTGAGTTAAATGCAAAGAATGTTTGAGCATGGCTTTTGTTGTGTTGGCTTTATAATGAAGTAGCTCTAAATGTGAGGTGATGATAAAAGTTCTGTCGGCTGGATTTCACTCATGATGTCTTATTCTCATGTGGAAATCACTACATTGGTCAAGCAATGAGCACACTTACAAGGAAATAAGGCCCATTAAAGTAAGGCTTTACTTGATTCTTCACCCATCACAGAGGATATAGTTTGAGTCTGTGTCCCCACCCTGTGTCAAACAATCACATATGAGGTGTAGATTCTCCTCAGTTCCTATGTATGTAGTACACAACTAGGATCCATTGAAACCTTTTCTGTGAAATAGTCAGAAATCTCCCCCCACATTCCCCGCCACCCCGGAAATTGCTATCCCTAGGAGGCCAGGGAAGTCTTTATGTAAAGTTGTGTCAGCTGGGGTCATGTGCCATATATGTTCATGTACATGTGAAGAGGGTCATAGTGTCAAACTCATTAGTGGTTGTCAGCAGATGATACAACCTGTCTTGTGCAAATGAAGAATGGCCCCTTCTATAAGAGAGTTATGGGGAGGAAAAATCCCTCCCATGTTGTCTTGAATTATTTGTGAAATGTCCCATGTAGAGCAAAGATCTTTGTTAGGGTTCTGTTTTCTGGAGTTGTTAGCAATATTTTTGCTTAGGAATTTCAAATTTGTAGATTCGTTTAACAATAAGAAGAACAAATATGAGTGTGAAGGATAAACTGACTGCAGTGTTTAGCAATGTTAAAAGGATCCTGTAAATCAGTAGAAGAAGACGAGGCAGAGTTCGGTTTATACCCTGCTTTTCTCTACCCTACTGGGGTCGGTAGCTCAGCAGTTCAAGACCTGAGTGCTGCATGACAGAGTGAGCTCCCGTCTGGCCCCAGCTCCTGCCAGCCTAGGAGTCCGAAAGCAAGAAACTGCAAGTAGATAAACAGGTACCGCTTTGGTGGGAAGGTAACAGTGTTCCGTGCGCCTCAGCGTCTAGTCATGCCGGCCACATGACCACGGAAACCTCTTTGGACAGTGCTGGCTCTTCAGCTTGGAAACGGAGATGAGCACCGCAACCCTGGAGTTGGATTCGACTGGCTTTCGAGCAAGGGCTTTAAAGGTTTGGTGTAGTGGTTAAGTGTGTGGACTCTAATCTGGAAAAACCAAGTTTAATTCCCCATTCCTCCACTTGCAGCTGCTGGATGACTTTGGGCAAGCCATAGTTCTGTCAGAGATGTCCTTGAAAAGAGCAGTTTCTGTTATAGCTCTCTCAGCCCCACCTCCCTCACAGGGTGTCTGTTGTGGGGAGGGGAAAGGAAAGGAGTTTGTAAGCCGCTCTGAGACTCCTTTGGGTAGTGAAGGGCGGGGTATAAATCCAATCTCCTCCTCCTCCTCCTCCTCCTCCTCTTCTTCTTCCTCCTCCTCCTCCTCTATCCTAAGGAGTCTCAAAGTGGCTTACAATCACCTTCCCTTCTTCTCTCCACAACTGGCACCTTGTGAGGAGATAGGTGGGGCTGAGAGAGTTCTGAGAGAACTGCATCTGGCCCAAGGTCACCCAGCAGGCTTCATGCTGAAGAGTGGGGAATCAAACCCAGTTCTCCAGATTATAGCCCGTTGCTCTTAACCACCACACCATGCTGCCTCTCGAGTTGAAGGTGGAAAGAAAAGATTCACCTGCCATAACCATAATTTATTTGACACTGATATTGACTATATACCCTGCTTATGGATTATGTATTTCTCCTGGGAAGGCCGAAATGCAAAGCATTACTTTTAACGTGGGTGTGCAGTGCTTTGGACAGAAGAATTGTGGGCACTTGGGAATGACAAGCTTCCAAAGGGCCTCCCGGTGATGATCATGTGGCCGTTTTGTGACTGTCACAGACTGCTTTGGGCCCCCATGAGGGAGAAGAGTGGGATATAAATAAATATAAGGGGGGGGAATAAAAAGGTCACCCTAATCATGTCTTCATGCCTGTATCTTCTCCTATGCAAAGTTGTATTAAGACGGCTCTCCAAATTGGAGAAATATTTGTGCAGCCAGTCGCTTCCCCAAGTTTCGTCTCGCAACTGCCAAAGTATAATATGGATTAGAAAATTGGAGGTGGCTTACCTCTCTTCCTAGCGAGCATGTTTCCTCGGGAGCTGCCGGATGAGTGACAGCATGATTGCTGCCTGTCAAATGTGATGAGCAAGGGGGGCAAAAAAATCTGGCTGTTATTTTCTCCCCTATATTCCCCAAAGGTTATTTAAATCCCACAGGTCACTTTTGGGATTTATTTTAGGAAGGAAGCACTTCAGCAGGGGTTTAAGGAAGCACAGCTGCGGTGCCCTGACAGGCCGCAAGTAAAGCTGTAAGGATTTTGGATACACTGAAACGCGGGGAGTTTCTCTGATGGGCATTTTTGAACTTCTTATGACATGGATTTGCAGCTTTCTCGCAGCTTTCCTTTTGGCTGTCAGTGATATCACGTGCCTGCCAATAATAGGCCTGATGCTCTATCCCATGTCTAACCCCTTTGGTCGGGGTTGTGTCTGAGAAAAGAGAGAAGGCATTAGACATCTGATTGGCAATAGATACCGCAGGCACAACCGGAGGTTTGCTCCGTGGAGGGAGGCATCGCAGATTTAAACCTCAGAGTCTGGCTCCAGGGTCGTAGGCCTTGCTGTTATCTTCTCAATAATATTTGTCCGTGGTGCTATTGAGTTGCCACACTCCAGATGGCACCTGGCGATCTCCCACTATTATAATTGATCTCTGTTTGGGAGGGGCGTGGCTCAGTGGCAGAGCATCCGCTTTGCATGCAGGAGCTCCCAGGTTCAATCCTTGGTATCTCCAGGTAAAAGGTTTGGTCAGGAGATGACGTGAAAGACCTCTGCCTCAGATCCTGGAGAGCTGCTGCCAGTCTGAGTAGACAATATAGACCCTGATGGCACAATGGTCTTGTAGTGTATTCAAAGCTGCCTTGAATGCATGATATGTTGTGAAACATCTAATTGAAGTGTAATGTAAAGCTTCGTCCTGGGCTAGGATCCAAATCCATCCAATCGTGTTACTAGCCTAGGAAGCACCTAACCAATTACCTTCTAGCAAGCTCCCTGAGCGGGAACGTCCGTGATTGGTCCTTATGTGAACAACCTTATTGGTTGGTATTTGTACAGTGGGTGTGGCTACATTAGCCGAGAATGTTTAAAAGCAGGACAGCTGCAATGTGAAGGCTGTTCTGGCTATCAGATGTTAATCCGTGTTGGAGTTGTGTTCGAGTCGAAGAATAAAGTTGTGTTCTTGCTGAATCACTCTCCGACTGCTTTGTTAAGCGAGCGACTTAACAGGTCTGATTCAGTATAAGACAGGTTGTGTGTGTGACCAAGAGGAGTTCCTCTGAAGAAAATGGCTGCTTTGGAGAGTAGACTGTATGGCATTATGCCCCTGCTCAAGTACCTCCACTCCCCAAACCCCGCACTCCCCAGGCTCCACCCCAAAAATTTCCAGGTATTTCCCAACCCAGAGCCGGCAACCCTAGTTTATGCCAATAAATCACAGATGTGATAGGCAGCTGTCTAACCGACCAGGTATATTCCCGCACTGGTACAAATTTGATTCTAAAGTGGAGGAAATTTTGAGAACTGGAGCATCAGAGTAGTCAAGTCAACTATACGTTTATTGTCTTAGCCATAAAAAGTAAAGGTAAAGGTTCCCTTGCTCGAAAGCCAGTTGAGTCCGACTCTAGGGTTGCGGTGCTCATCTCCGTTTCCAAACCGAAGAGCCAGCACTGTCCGAAGACGTTTCCGTGGTCATGTGGCCGACATGACTAAACACCAAGGCGCACGGAACGCTGTTACCTTCCCACTGAAGTGGTACCTATTTATCTACTTGCAATTTCTTGCTTTCGAACTGCTAGGTTGGCAGGAGCTGGAACTAGAGACAGGAGCTCACTCTGTCATGTGGCAACTCGGGTCTCGAACTGCCGAACTACCAACCTTCCACAGCCTGCAGTTCAGCATCTTAACCACTTGAGCCACCGCAACTCCGTCTTAGCCATAGGCCATAACATAATACATCAGACTATAAAATGGTAATATAAACAATTTAAAAAATATCAGTATACTCCTGTACTCCTTCTACTTTACATTAAATACTAAACTCATTCTGATTTTTCTTGTTGCTAAGGCAAATAACACCATTCTACTAGAGACATAGTGGTCAAGGTCCGAGAGTAAAAATTTGACCAGATCCAGATTGGAGAGTCTATTATGCTGCGGAATAATAGGGATGATGTACTTTAACCCAAGGGCTTCATCCCATGGGCATCTCAGAATATAATGTACAATATCATTAACTTCCCCCATATCACAAAGACAAAGTCTAAGGAAGGCAGGGATATCAAAGAAACGTCCAGTCCTGATCATTGAGGGCATGGATTGAAAACTTAAAGCTGTAAAAGCTGATCTTAGTTCCAGGCTGGTTAACTTCTCTAATCATGGCTCCACTTCTGATTTCACCTTGACCTTCACAATCCTGGCAAGACTCCTCTTGTATGTCAGAGCAACAGACTTGACTCAATTCATTGGAATTTATGGTTTAAACAGCACTTTTGTATAGGTGAACGGAATTGATACTGTCTTATTATAACTGTAGATGTTTGTTAATGTTTTGTTGGTGACTAACCGATTGGTTTGTAATTTCGGATTCTCAAGACTTCTGCATAATGTTTTGCAGTTATTGTATGTTTTGATATTTCATACTGGATCTTAATAAACATTTCAAAATTTAAAAAAAACCACCTTGAATAATGGTGCCGTAAGACAGCGTGCCATCACATCCTGATCCATAAGCCCATCCTTTTTGAACACCCATTCCTTCAGTTCCTGTGCTTGAGTTTTATCATCATAGTATAGCTCTTGCCAGCCCCCCCCCCCCACGAGCGGCATTAAGCTTGAAGAGATTTGCCTGTACTGAAAGGAAGGGCAGGGTACTGGTTTCGCTTATGTGCAAATTTAAGGGGCATAAGTAGGTTTAATATGTTTAAGGGCTTTTACAGGGCTTAACACGCCTTCTTTCTTCCAAAAGGCTATCTCTGCCCTTTGGCCGGGCTCTCAGTTGCAAGGATAAGTAAGTCATGAATAGCAACACGCATTATTTGCTATGAGTTTCTAGCCAGTCGTATTCATAGCCATTTTTCTCCCGCTCTCCACACTGCTTTTACAAACCCCCCAGTGTGTAAAGGCCTTTTCCTCCCGGCTCGAAAAGGTGCTTAGCAGGGTGCTCCCATCCTTGCTGCTGGCCGTCAGGGACCACTGCACCAGTGTGGGTCCCAAGTTCCCCGCCTGCACCCCCGGCATGCCCGCCCTCACATTTCTTGCCACTTGCAATGCCGTTAAGGTCACAGTCACAGTTAAGAGCTCCGAAATGAAAGGCTTCTCACATGCGCCCTGGAAACGCTTGCCGGAGTGGAAACCTCCCCTATTTGCATCTGGAAACCCAATCCACGCACCATGCTTCCATTGCAACAGCTGAGCTGAAGAAGATGGAAAGTGAAAAAAAGGTATTGGGTTATGAGGCTCTCCTTGGCTTCAGACCCAGTGTGCTGTGTGAGTGAAATGTCACATTCCAGAAGGTCCTGGAATTAATAGTCGTGGAGTCACATTGCACACTATGGTTTCTAGTCACATGATGCACAGTTCTGCGTCCTCCCTCCCCTCCCTGACTGGGCCTAAAATGAGAAGGCCAAATGTTTTATTTAGGAGCACTGTACCATCGGTGGCCAAGATGCGTGTAATCCAGGGGGTGTGTATGTGATTTGATCGGTGTGGTTTCATGCAAACTACCTGTTTCTAAATGGTGCAAGGCAAACAGTTATCCCGGGAGCTGCATTATTCATCACAAAATACAAAGCATGCCGGCTCTTCTGTCACTGGGGCTGCTTAATATATAATCTGATTCACGCGTTGCACTTCTCTGTTTTTCTTTTTCCCGTATTGATAGGTTGTGGTCTTTTTTCTTTTTCTTTTCTTTTCTTGCTTTGCCTGCCTCTCAAAAAAAAAAAAAGACCTATAAAAAGAAGAGATCTGGCTATATTCTTGGAAATTATGAACAAAAATACACACACACCCCCATCAGAACACTGTGGAAAATCATTACAAGGTGGTGGTTACATGGTTGTACAATGCACAGCAGAGCAATGGGCGAGAGCTCAACTTGATGAGAAAATGATCAGCTCTCCTGTGGTTCTTTAAAAGCTTAAAACAAGACATTGGGGATCTCAGCTGCGGCACTAATGGTCTTTCACCCCTTCCCTCCCCCATGGCATTTTAGTGATGCAAATTGCATTCTTGAACCTGAGCGTTTTCCCTTGTGGTACTGAGACCTGGGGGGGGGGCAGATTGCTTCGGGAAATCACCCCGAGGGAAAGAATGCCTGCCTCCACTCCAGTGCTATAGACTGAGACTGGCTGGGCTGCTTGTAAAGAATTGTGTCAGATCTTTGAAGGGCATGAGGGCCAAAATACACATCAACGTTTGACAGACCTCAGGACACAGGTTCTTGATCTAACTCGGAAGTCAAACGTTAGACTGGGGACAAACCTCCAAACACATCTGTGTTGCGTTGTGTGGCTCCTAACACTGTGAGGAGGAGAAGGAGGGGCTTCATGCTTCCTTTTCTTGTCGTTCTTGCCAGTGGAAATGGCTACAGGGAGGCTGTTTGCCTCTTCCGCTGGCTCCACTTGTCTGTTTCCAGGGCATGTGGAGACAGAGGAAGGGGCACCCGGCCTCTGATGGCTGTTTCCACTGGCGAAAACAGCATGGGAGGGAAGCATGAAAGGTCTCCTTCCTGCTCACAGCATCTGGAGCCATACCGGGGAACCAAGGCATTTTTAAAAGTTAGGCCCTGCTGTGAAGTTTAGCTATGAGTCTGTTCAAGCACTGTGGTTCTGATATGATCAAAATAATGTGTGTTTGGCCCAGAGAAAATGATCACAAGGAGAAATTTTAGTTTCTTGGCTAGTTTCTTGGGGAGCGGTGGCGCAGGGAGTAACAACACCTGCCTTAACATCTAGCGAACAGCCTTATAGGCTGTTCGAGACCCACCGTGGCCGGGGTGAGCACCCGGCCCTAGTCCCAGCTCCCGCCTACCCAGCGGTTCAAAAGCAATAACAGCAAGCGAGTAGATGAATGGGTACCTGCCTTAGATGGCAGGGGGCACCCTCCTCCACTCTGAGGTGCTGTGGTAACACTAACAGCGGCTGCACGGCAAGCGGCAGCGGCAGAGCAACGAGTGATGGTGGAGACGAGTGAAGTGGCGAGTGGAAGCAGCAAAGGAGGCGCAACATCAAGCAGTGGACCGACAGCGGAGGCAGAGCCAGAAGGCGCAAGGATTCAGAGGCGCAGGCGCGGCGGAGCCTAAAGGACAGAGCCGGAGCCACGCCAATGCGATCTGCGCGACAGATGGGCCCGCCGGGAAAAAGCCGACCCCGAAGACCATCTGAAGAAACAGACGAGAGAAGCCGAGCCGAAGCCGAGCCGAGCTGAAGGAACAACAAGCGAATCCCACCACTGGGTGCTGGTAGGCAGTCCCTGCCCCTATGTGTGCCCATAGATAGGGATAATGAAATATGTAAGCTGCTCAGAGACCCCTTGGGGGGGAGTTTGAGCGGGGTATAAGCTGAATGTATAATAAATAATAATAATAATAATTGGTGTCCCGGAGCCGACCGGGACCGTCCGGCTGCACTCCCGGGGACGCCGGGAGGGACACCCCGGCGGCACTCACCCCGTCCGGAGGGCCCGAGCCGGCCCATAGAGGCTCTTCAGGAGGGCGCCCCGGCGGCGGGGAGGCGACGGCGGAGATCCCGGTGGAGTCGAGCCCGGACGGAGGGGGAGCACAGAAGATGCCGGCCCGGGTAGAAGAGGAGGAGCGGCGTGGCAACGCAGGCCCCGGCTCCGGCGAGCAACCCGGGAGACGCGGGCGCGCCCGACCCCGGTCCCGCGCACAGCCCCCGGCCTGAGACACGGCAGGACGGGAGAACGACGCCCCGGCCGGCAACGCCCAGCCGCGGGAGGCGGGGTTCTTCGCTCTTCAGCCGTGCACCCCGACAACGGGGAAGCACAGCGGACGCCGGCTCGGGCAGGAGAGGAGGAGGCTCTGGACTGGCTGCAAGCCTGGCAGCTCTACTGAGTGCGAGAGAGAGTGCGGGTAGAGACCGGCAAGTGCCAGCAGTTCCAGGCAGACCCGAAAGAGGGGAGGAGTGACGGAACTCCTCCCAGGGTCTGTGCCTGAGGCACGCTCCGAGACCAGCGACGGATCCTTTCCCCTCACCCATCCACCACAGCCACAGCACCTCCCCGCGTTCAGGGGTGGTCGGCTAGACAGGGGAGAACACGGCAGAGGGTCCAGCCCCCGGGCGGGAGGAGTCGCTGCCTCACAATTGGCTATTTCTTATTGCCAGGAGTACCTTCAGTGAGAACCGCTTTCGGTTTATCATTGGTCATCATGGGCTTATATTTTTATAACCAATAGCAGAAGTGTTGGGAGAATATTTCAAGTGAATCTATTAACTGACTAAAGTTTCTTCATCTTTTTCCTTTTGATGTCTAGTTATGGATCAGAATTTACTATCTTTGTGAATGTCTGTGTTTTTTAAAAATAACATTAAAAAAAAGAATTTAGCAAAGGAAGGATTGCCGGATTCTCCCCCTTCCCAATCCTAAGTATGCAATGGTATATAGGAGTCCCCCCCCCCTTACATTTGAGCAGGGGTCATTTCGTAGAAAAAGAGATGCAGGAGCTCATTAGCATAATTCATTAACATAATTTATTAGCATATGCCACACACCCTGATATCACTGGAAGTGTGTCAGAAGGCAACACCCACCACTCAGGCTCCACTGGACTGTTTTGGATTGCTAGCTATGGGGGGGGGGGAAGGGGCAAACCTGTTCTCGCAGAGAGGGAGAGCTTGTACCAGAATAAAACTTGGTCTTGGACTTTAAAGGGAGGTTCCGGGGGGGAAAGCTAAGAAGGAGACTAGGGCACAGGTCTGGGGGAGAGAGAGAGAGAGAAAAAGAGAAGGAAAGAAGGAGGAAAAGAGAAAGAAAAAGAGAGGGAGAAGGAAAAAAGGAGAGAAAGAGGTAAAGAAAGAAAGAGAAAGAGAAGGAAAAAAGGAGGAAAAGAAAGAAAGAAAGGAAAGAGAAGGAAAGAAGGAGGGAAAGAAAGAAAGAGGGCAAAGAGATGGGGAGAGAAGGAGGCTCTGTAGGGTGCTCTGGAGGCCTTCCCTGGGCCCTGCACCTCAGCACCTTGGCGCAGGCCAGGGAAGGCAAGCTGGGAGTGCTTTGCAACTTACCTAGCTGCTTCTTGTTCCTCATAACCCGACTGAGGGCTGCTGGGAGCAGGGGGCGGGGCTGGTTGCATGTGCCCGCCCCCTGGGCTCTTTACTGCCGGAGCTCCGCTCTTGTGCACTCCTGCAGGAAATGACCCCTGCATTTGAGCATGGAAAGGCTGGAACAGATGCCGTTCTGTGTTATTGGAGCACTTTGCCTTCTGATATCTTGTGTCTTAATGTCTAAAAGCTGGCAGGCATGTTGCAGAGAAGACTTTTTTGGTTCTGGTTTTTGATACAGCCCTGTGGATATCTTGCTAAATGCCTAGCTAAATATTGCTAAATAAAGCAATCAGAATGAAAGCCAATAGCAGACAGACTTTTATTTATTGTCTTTACTGTTTTTGCAACTGGAGTCATAAACAGCAAACCCTCATCCCACAATAAACCTCGTTCCACTGGAAAACATGGAAGAATTTAAAGGTTGCCACTGCAAAAGTTGTCATGTGATTTGACAACATCTTCTAGAAATTTCGCCACATGCAGGGTAGTTTTAGAAGCAACTGCAAACACCCTCTTAGACCGATTTCCCACAAGCAGCTGCACCGCCCTCGCTCTTCCCTTCCCCCAATTGTATTAATCAATTTCCCACTACTTGCTGTGTAGCGGCATGATGACCCCAGCTTCATCTGATTTCCTCCACGTCTTTTCGCTCCTCAAAAAACAGGATCGAGAAGACGCGGGGGAAATTGGGCAAAGCAAGCAGTGGGAAATTGACGCATACAATCGGGGGAAAGGGAAGAGCGAGGGCGGAGCTGCAGCTTGTGGGAAATCGATCTTAATGTATTGGTGGCCACTATTCTTGATGCATTCATACGATTTTCTTCTCCACAAAGCTTGTTAGGGTCTGGCTTCTTAACTTGGATGTAAGTTACTTGGGCATAAGTAGGCATTTCAAAGGTAACAAACTAATAACAAGCTTATGATGCTAATAAATTAAGTTTTTTCATAAGCTGTCCACTGCATGCATTATTATTACTGCTGTTATCATTAAACATTACTTTTATACACACCCTGCATAGGCTTGTTGTGCAATGAGGCATTTCTCCACTGGGTCACTATCTGGCTGCATCCTTAGAACTGCACTGATCTCTATTATAGGTAGAGTTGCCAACCTCCAGGTGGGGCCAAGAGATTACCCAGAATTACAGCTTATCTGCAGACACAGAGAACACTTCCCCGGGGGGAGGGGAAATAGCTGCTCTGGAGTGTAGATTCCGTGACATTATACCCTACTGAGGTCTCTCCCCTCTCCAAACCCCTCTGTCCCCATTCTCAAATCTTCAGGAATTTCCCATCCTGGGGCTGACAACCATACCCCACCCCACCTCTAATCATAGAGTTTTTCAAAATCTAGGAGAAGAAAGGAAGTTTTGGACCTACCTTTAGCACATCCCTAGTTGGTTGCAATGAGTCAAGAAGGGCCAGCTTTTAGAGCCTGCGGGCACCTTTGGAATTCTGACACAGCATGATGGGTGCAGTCACAAAATGGTTGCCATTACATGGCCCCTGGAGGAGGTGGCGCCAGCTACAAAATGGTTGCCCCAATTTATCTTCAGTCATATAGAAGAAGAGATTGGATTTATACTCCGTCCTGTACTCGGAGTCTCAGAGCGGCTTACAAACTCCTTCCCCTCCCCCTCCCCACAACAGACACCCTGTGAGGTAGGCGGGGCTGAGAGGGCTCTGAGAGAACTGTCCTTGAGAGAACAGCTCTGACAGCAGCTGCAAGTGGAGGAGTGGGGAATCAAACCCGGTTCTCCCAGATTAGAGTCCGCCCACTTAGCCACTACACCAAACTGGCTCTAGTGAAGATCCTTGTGCTGTGGTGGCAGCTGTTACCAAAGCAATGTTTTGTTTTGTTTTTAAATCTGTACAGCTAATCTCCAGTGGCCAATCAGAAGCCTTGCTGGGCCAAAGCCCCACCTGCCCCCAGAAAAGGTGTCAAGAGGCACCATGGTACTGCCCTGACCTAGATAGCCCAGGCAAGCCCGATTTCATCAGATCTTGGAAGCTAAGGAGGGCCGACTCTGGCAAGTACTTGGATAGGAGACCTCCTTGGAATACCAGTAGTTGGGAGGACAGGGGAAGGCTTTATTCAGCCACCTCTCTGAATATCCTCCAGGCCCCCAGTAGGGGTCAGTCACCAGAGGTCACCGTGACTTCCAAGTGCGCGCACACACATATACGAAAAAATACCCCCCCCCTTTTTAAAGAGGCACCATAGCACCCACAGTTCCCAAGTTGGGGACTCCTGGTCTAGTGACTCACACAACATGTCTGCACTACAAACACTACAAGCATAAACTACTTTGAGTCCAGAACCTGGGACTTCTTTGAAGGTTTGGGGAACTTCTAACAACAGATGCCCTCAAGTGCTTTCCTAACTGTGATCGTTATGATTCTTTGAGGGAGTACAGTTAACTCAGATTCAAACTGTTTTAAATCTGTGGTATAGATGCACCACAGATGCAATATATGCAGCAGTGATGGGAGCAAACTGGAATCTGGATGAATGTGTTCTGTACGGACACTGTCTATTTACTGGTGAGAATAGGTTCAAGATGAGCATAATTTGCCTGGCTTTTTATGGCAGATATCATAGCGCACAGGGCTCTTTTTGTAGAAAAAGCCCAGCAGGAACTCATTACATTAGCATAGTAGGCCACACCCAACAGCAGAAACTCATTAGCATGTTAGGCCACACCTCTGACAGCACAGCTCATTAGCACATTAGGCCGCACCCCCATGTTCCCAGAAGTGTGGTCATCCAGCCACACCCACCTTTTGCTTGTTATTCTGTTTACCTTGTTTGTTGTCAAAACCCAGGGCCTTTTTTTGTAGCAGGAACTCCTTTGCATGTTAGGCCACACACCCCTAATGTAGCCAATCCTAATGGGTTTCTGCTGTTGGGCGTGGCCAACTTGGGAGCCAGCCGGAACTCCGTTCCTGTGCGTTCCTGCCCAAAAATAGCCCTGATAGCGCATTTCTCTGTAGCTCGTGTTTCAAAATATGTACCTGGGGAAGACTAAGTGACCACGTTTGGCGCTTTTATGTTTCCCTTCCATCTGATCGTTTCATTTTCCCTTGCTGCGTTCTGATCTTAAACTTAAATCGAGATGAGTCATGTCACTTACAGCTTTTCATGTTTTTTTTTTACAAAATTATAGTTCAAGGCTTGTGATTAAGTTATTACCAGATCTATACGTCTCTGGCAATATATTCAGATTGACTTTTAATGGGATTCAGATAGAAATTATTGAGTTTTCTGTGCTGAACGTTTGGAGAGAGGAAAAAGGAATTACTTTGAACTAGCTCAGTGAAATAAAGCTGTACTGTCCATTAAGCTTAAATGGATAATTTCTTTTCCAAAAAAGCCTGGTTTGTCCACAGCTATCTCACATAGACAGCAAACAACAATATGATTTGTACACAAATGCTGCATTTTATTAGAAGGCTATTAAGTATTATATGTTACACAAAGTATGAAAGATGACAGGGACAATAAAATACACCCTTTGTTAGGACCAGCCAATGTTTATAAAGTATTGTGTGAACTTTTGAATTGCAAAATACGGTTGCGCGATATGTCATAAAAGAGAGCTCTTGGAGAAGGCTTGTGAAACCCTGGTTGCAGTTTTTTCAGACAGTAAAGAAAGGCAACATTTTCAAATGAATTATTTTAGAATTGTGCCTTGAGCAAAAGGTCTCAGGTTATGCAAAGGCACACTGGGACAGAGGAGCAAACTGAGTCACTTGCTTTGGAAATGCCAGCTGGCATTTGGCAGAATTTAAGGATGCTGCTAATTTTACCGTGAATGTGTTCGACAGTTAAACTTATTGTGTTTGAAGGTGATGATCGGACGTGAGCTGATTGCTTTGCCCGTTCAGTTTGTGCCAAACAGCTGCAAAGCCCGCTGAACAGGTCTGCACCAAGTTTTTTGGGAAACTGAGCATGCAGAAGGCATTGGTGACTCAACCGATCAGCAGCCATTGTCGTTACTAGAGACTACTCAGAAGGGTAGCGCTTTATTAAAAACACAGCACTTATTTGTAACTGATCTGATTGTCTATTTAAATCACTGCCTGCTGAGAACAGCAGTTACACAGCAAGGATGAAGGGGTGGTAGAACACAATTGTGCTGTGTGAGAATGTACTAGTGTGAAAAGCCTATTGCGCTGTACTGCGTGGTTAGGGAGGAATATGGTGAAGCGACCTGGTGAGCAGCCACTAACTAGCTGATGAACAGTCAAGCTGATCATTGATAAATCGACTCCCTGTTGCAATTAGCAGCAGGTCGTAAGCTGAACTGGTGGAAATTTGAACGTCCCTAGTGGAACATGGTGAATACAATAAAAAAGAACATCAGAAGACCCTGCTGGATCAGGCCAGTGGTCCATCTAGTCCAGCATCCTGTCTCACACAGAGGCCAGCCCCTTCCTCTGGAGGGCCAACAATAGGGCATAGAGGCTGAGGCCTTCATTAGAACATCAGAAGAGCCATGCTGGATCAGGCCAGTGGTCCATCTAGTCCAGTGTCCTGTCTCACACAGTGGCCAGCCAGTTCCTCTGGACAGCCAGTAACAGGGCATAGAGGCTGAGGCCTTCATTAGAATATCAGAAGAGCCCTGCTGGATCAGGCCAGTGGTGCATCTAGTCCAGCATCCTGTCTCACACGGTGGCCAGCCAGTTCCTCTGAAGGGCCAGCAAGAGAGCACAGAAGAAAAGGCTGTTTTCTGAGGTTGCCTTCTGGCACTGGGACGCAGGGATTTACTGCTAGTGGCTACCAGTAGAATCATCCTCCATGAATCTGTCTAATCCCCTTTTAAAGCCATCTATGTTTGAGGCCATTGCTATACCCTCTGGCAGCAAATCCCACATTTCAATCATTAGTTGAGTAAATAAGAACTTTCTTTTGTCCTGAATCTACTGCTCATCAATTTCATTGGGTGAACCATGAGTTCTAGTAGTTTGGCAGAGGGTGCGCCTAATTAATCAGTTCTTCCATTGGTGAAAATGGAGGCTGGTGTCCCCTCTAATTGCAAAAAAGGATTTTCTGGGGACCATGAAACCTTCAAGGACAAAAAACATGCAGAACAGAGGCTGTTGTAAGGAGGGGGATAGGGTGAGACTGCATAAAAATGCTGGCTGGATCCAACCCATTGCACTGTTGTGGTGTATGCATGTATAGCCACAATCTATTCTTTTGCAGATTAGATCTCCACTTTCAACCAATTGTTCTTCAATGGCCCCGTTCACACGAGGCGTTTTGGGCCGGGAGTGGGCCAGATCGAAGATGGAGCAAACGGGCGCGATCCCACGCCAACATCTGGCTGGCGTTGTGCTCCCATCTCCGATCCGGCCCTTCCCCCGATGCAGCGCGTCAAAAGTGAACCACCTACCGAGGTGGTTCATCCGGATGACGCGCCGCAAGCCAGGCCATCGGATCGCCGGATGCTCCGACATGCGCAGTTCGGCAGGCTCCCTGTCAGGGCCGTGTTTTCTCCCCGGCGTCAGATCGTGCCGGGGAGAAAAAGCGCCGCGGCCAGGGGATCTGTGAGATCCCACCGCGGCGTCTCAACTTTGGCGTGGCTTTTAAAAGCTGCGCTTTTAGAGGCTTTTCCCTGCCGTGTGGCAGGGGCCAATGTAAATTTTTTAAATAGTTTCTGTAGATCAAAACTATACAAGCAATGTAGCTTTATACATGGAAGTACAGCTCCTGACTCATCTCTTGATGATGGAGTGATAAAGAGAGAGAGTTGAGGAGGGAGACATAAAATTAAAGCCTCCCCTAGTTCTCTGTAGTGTTTCTGCTGTCCTTATGAGGCCCACAGTGGGCCTAGGGAGAGGACAACTGTTTGAAGAAGTAGGTGCCAAGCAATGTTCCCTCTAAGCTGTGGAGTCTCGTGAGCAAAAATTCTACTTTGTGAGCGACTGGCATTTAAGTTGTGAGTGGGTGATTTGGCTCCTGCATAAATTAGTTTGCTCTGGGGCCATCCTTTCCTGAGTTAAGACAAAGATGTGTGAGCCGGAAGCTAAAAACCTGTGAGCTAGCTCACACTAACTCAGCTTAGGGGGAACTCTGGTGCCAAGTACCACTGGTTGTCATTCTCTCTAGGGAAACCTGCATGGACAAAACCCATGTGGAACAGAGGGTATAGCAACATGGTACATGTGGTTGCCATCTCTTCTCTTGTTCATGAAGATAGATGCTCAGGGTGCTGCTGTCCTTGTGGAGGCTGGTATGCTTTCAGGCAGCATCAGCTATAACTTACCCTAGAGGGCAGGTGTCTCACCCAGGTAGAATCCGGCTTCTGTCGCATCTCTTGGTGTTGAAGGCCAAATCTTCCCCCAGCTTTCTGGTGTTCTGCTTTGTAGTTTCGTAATGAAAATTGACACCATCTTGTTACTCAAATAGGTGGTTTCCTAATTAGTTGGGGGAGTTAGCTTTAAGGAGACAGAACGAAAGGGGGTAACTGGGATTCTCCACCTATGTATATAGATGTTTTTCCCTTACGAGAACTCTCAAAATAAACAAGTCAGATATTCAACTGGAAAGGTTTTTATTTAAAAGAAAAGAATAAAACAAAAAATGCATACCATAAACACACACACACACACAAGAGCTAACTGAGAAAAGGCAGGGTGGAAAGGAGAAAGCAAGTTTAGGGAAGGGCAAAAACTGAACTTGAAGAAGGTCCACGGAAGCAGCAAAATGGCCAGTGTTTTGTGAAGAGGAAAAGAAGCCCAATGAAATGGTGGTGTGGGAGGGATCCAAGACTTATACACACTGCTGTAGTATAAGGCAAAACGTATCCTGGGGCAGGCTGACATATTTGCCAGAAAAAATAGTTTAATGGGCTTTTCTGAGGCGGACAATGGTGTGGGACAGGTTTGATGACTCTGCAAGTACTGGATGGGAAGGCTAATGGGCTAGGTGAATAGAATTAAGCATTAATTAACTGTCGCTTAAATAGGGTCAGTGGGTGTAGAGGAAGCAAGATTGGGAGTTGATGGGATTACTCCAAAGGTGAGTCAATAGATCCTAAGAGACTCATTGTCCCACAATTATGCATCTCTCCGGGGTGTGGAGGGGCAGTAGACAGCCAGCCGTTTTGACTCACCTTCCAAAATACTTGCCCAGACTTGTTTCTGACTCGCATCTATTTTGTTTCATTTTGGGCCATGTATTAATTTTGGGGTGCTATTTTAACAGTGGGAGGGGCTTCTAGTGTCCTGGCCCCACTGGTGGACCTCCTGATGGCACCTGGTATTTTTGGCCACTGTGTGACAGAGTGTTTGACTGGATGGGCCATTGGCCTGATCCAACATTGGCTTCTCTTACGTTCTTATGTGAGGGTGTTGATAGTTATTCTAGCTATAAACTACCCCTCTGCGAGAGGAGGGGTCTGACTGCTAACAATCTAGCAGAAGGTTTCACAGTTAAGGAGCGTGTGTACTTGCATGATGTGTGGTCCCTGGTGCTCAGGACAGAAGAAGAAATTTGGTTCCTGAAAGATTTCACCCCACAACTGGTCAGCACTGATGCTTCATCTTTCCCAAATGTGGGGTACTATAAAAGAGCACTATGGGGGGAGGGATTTCTTTTCTGAAGTGCACATTTTTAGGTATTGCCATTGATGGGGAGAGGCCATGGTTCGGTGATAGAGCGTCTGCTTGTCATGCAGAAGGTCCCAGATTCAGTCCCCGGCTTCTTCAGATAAAGGACCAGGTAGCCCTGTCTGAGAGAGCCCTGGAGAGCCACTGCCAGTCTGAACAGATAATACTGACCTGTACTCAGTCTAAGGCAGTTTCATGTGCTGATGTGTTCAGTTCTTCTTATTCTTTCAAAAGAGGAATTTCTCTTTGCAGTTTTCTGTTGCCCCGCACGGTCGTTCACTGTGCACCCTTTTGTAACTTCAGCCCCTGCAGGGTTTTTTGATGTTACACACCATCTCTAGCAGGAGGGTAGGTACATTCGGGAAGACCTTGCCTGCCCCTGAGCATCTGCAAATTGAAATTTTGCGGAAACTCCCTTTCTGTTCCTCCTGTCTTTGAATTTCTCTTTTGAACAAAACAGTGAAAGAGACTCCAAATTCCTTTAAAAAGGGAGGAAAAGAAATGGTTTGCTTTTAGATTTCAAGAAGAAATTGGATAAAGAAGAAGAAGGAGAATTTCTATTAACGATGCTAACTATGAAAGATTCAAGAGGTCTCATTGCTCCTTTTCCTTCCAAATGAATTTGTAAGCATTTTAAAACACATCTTTGTGGAAACTTTGGTGGGGCCCATGGGGGCCAGATAAAGTTGATTTGGGGTACTGTTCGAGCCAGTGTTCCCTCTGTTTTCCCCCTGCAACTGAGTGGGGCAGTTCACCTCCTGAGCAGGATATTACTGCTATAATCTTAAAATGGGCAATGGGCAGTGCAGGACCCTGCGTGGCTCCAGACTGCTGCTGAGCGGGGCTTCCTGTGTTAATGAGCGGCCGCTCACGTGCACAGCTTAGATGGAACACTGTTTGAGACCATCGTTTGCTGGTTGTTGTAGCCTTCACCATTATAGAGTTCCATTTTTTTCACCACTGCTTGTAAAAAAACAAAATCAGACTGAGCAGGGTGGGAGTCAGGAAGAGACAGAGACTCTCTCCCCAGTTGTTTTCCAGTTTAAATACCATTACCACCATCCCAAGCTGATTTTTGTCCTGCAATGTACAGAATACACAATATTTTTGCATTGCAGCTCCTGCCTTGTGGGATGGCCTGCCTGAGGAGGTCAGGGAAGCTCCCCCCCCTCTCCTGGCTTTTCACAAACTATGCAAAACAGAACTATTCAAGAGGGCTTTTCCGCACAGGTAATAGAATCATAGAATCATAGAGTTGGGCGGGACCTCTAGGGTCATCTAGTCCAATCCCCTGCAGAATGCAGGAAATTCACAAATACCTCTACCCCACACCCGCAGTGACCCCCTGCTCCATGCCCAGAAGATGACAAAAAACCTTCCAGAATCCCTGGGCAAACTGGCCTGGAGAAAAATTGCTTCCTGACCCCCAAAGTGGCGATCAGCATTTCCCTGGGCGTGTAAGAAAGGGCCACAAGAACTAAGCACTGAGGCAACCCTTCCTGTCCTCCCTCTCATTATCTGCCTAAGTTCACAGAATCAGCATTGCTGTCAGATGGCCATCTAGCCTCTACTTGAAAACCTCCAAAGAAGGAGAGCCCACCACCTCCCGAGGAAGCCTGTTCCACTGAAGAACTACTCTGTCAGGAAGTTCTTCCTTGTGTTTAGCCGAAAATTCTTTTGATTTATGAAAAGTACTGAGACTTACTTAGTGAATTCAGCTCTCATACTTTATTCGGAGAAGAACAAGACAAAGTAGCCGGCTCGCAGGCTGGTTTATATGCCCCAAGGAAAACACACCCCCACACACCCCCACACCCGTGAATGGTCTATTTACACTGATTAGATTATTCCTGGGGAGCCTAGGTTTCCGATTGGCTGTGAACTAGGATCCGAACGTCTATTATGTTTGGGAGCAAAGCTCAGGTACCTCACCTGACTGCATGTGGAACTGGCCGAAACTGGATTGAGCACATGGCTAGGTCAGGACACAACAATTTAATTTCAACCCGTTGGTTCTGGTCCAACCTTCTGCGGCAACAGAAAACAACTCTGCACCTTCCTCTATATGACAGCCCTTCAAATACTTGAAGATGGGTATCATATCACCTCTCAATTCTCTCCTCTCCAGGAGGGTTGCACTGCACAAACGGGCTGTACAAACTTGCTTGGATAAATGATTAGGGACAGTGCTCTATACTGTCGTGTACAGTTTACTGTAAACAGAATCCTATTTATGTAATTTTTGTACTGTTTAATGTGTCAAGAGAATCCTCATGCTGAGCTTCTGTTCTTTCTGGTGGTTCCAGACTTCTGTAATCCTAATCCTATTGCATTGTATAGTCTGCCTTGAGTCCCTGTGAGAATGGTGGACTATCCATAACATAAACAAGTGAACAAGTGGAGGTTGACTCCCAGAATATGTTGCAGTCTCTTGTTTTATTTTTCAATAAACTTTCATCTATTTCTTCTGCAAACATGCTTCCATTTTGTAACTTTGTGTAAACTATTCTTTGGATCAGTAATATGCATAAATGCACATATGTGTCCTCAGGGCTTTTTTTTGTGGAAAAAGCCCAGCAGGAACTCATTAGCATAATAGGCCACACCCCTGACAGTACAGCTTATTAGCATATTAGGTCACATCCCCCTGCCTTCCCTTGGATTGCCCAGGTGCCCTGCAGCTGCAGGGAGCCCGGGCAAGCCGGCCCTTGGAAAGGTCAGGGAAGGCGCAGGGAGGCATTTAAATGCCTCCCCAATCCTTCCAGGGCCCGCCTGGCCTGCCCGCCCCTGAGTCGCTGGGGGAGTTGCTCTCCAAGCCTTCCCTCTGTAGCCATGGACACAGAGGTTTTGGCTGTAGTGGGTGTGGCCAACTCTGAAGCCAGCCGGAACTCCGTTCCTGTGCGTTCTTGCCCAAAAATAGCCCTGTGCGTCCTCATGGACAAGGACTAGAAAGAAATATGATAGTGGGAACATCAATCTAGGTGGGTTTCTGTTGTAATTGTGGCAGTATGGTGTCAGGAGGAAAAACAACAACCATGAGAACTAAACAAAGTATGGTTAGACAGTGGCTACGATATGATGTTCCCTTCAATTAGATGTTGAGCCTCTTTGACCTGTTGCTTTTGCCTTCTGTTTCATCTTATACTAGGAGTAAGGCCTGTTGTGGGAAGAAATACAATGAGAATTTAGAAGGAAGCTCCAGGTGAGTGTCCTGGCTATGTGGCTGGTGGGGCCGCAGAGGGAAGGGGGAAACAGAGGAAGGCAAGCCATGTTTATTTCCTTCTGCTTAGCTATAAGGCAGGGCTGTCTCAAGTCATTTTGCTGCCCGAAGTGGGTAGTATGGGAGGACAGCCTCATTGTAACAGGTATGGTTCTCTCCACCCCTGACGTACGTTGATTTGGGGCTATGCAGTGACAGCTAAGGTAGAAAAGCACCTCCTCCTGGCTTCCAAGGGTCTGGAAAGGGTCCATAGCCAGTTACAGGGCTACCAACTCTAGGTTGGGAAATACTTGTAGATTTGAGTGGTAGAGGCTGGGGTGGGCAGGGTTTGGGGTGTGGAGGGACCTCAGCAGGGTATAATTCCATAGAGTTCATTGCGCAAAGCAGCCATTTTCTCCAGGAGAACTGATCTTGGAGATCTCCAGGTGCTGCCTGGAGGCTGGCAATACTAACGGGAGGGCCAGACCTGTAGTTTTGAGGGGTAGAGCCTGGGGAGGGGAGGGTTTGGGGTGTGGAGGGATCTCAGCAGGGTATAATGCCAGAGTCCACTGGCCAAAGCAGCCATTGTCTCCAGGAGAACTGATCTTGGTCATCTGGACATCAGTATAGCTGAAGATCTCCAGGTGCCGCCTGGAGGTTGGCTTATGTTAATTTGGGGCTATGCATTGGCAGGTAAGGTAGAAAAGCACCTCCTCCTATGCTACTGAGTTCCAAGAATCCGGAAAGTGGTTCCGTAGCCAGTTACATGGTTGCCAACTCTGGGAAATAGCTTTGAGATTTGAAAGGTAGAGCCTGGGGAGGGAAGGGGTGGGGAGGGATCTTAGCAGAGTATAATGCCATAGAGTCTATTGCCCAAAGCAGCCATTATCTCCAGGAGAACTGATCTTGGTCATCTAGACATCAGTTGTAAAAGCTGGGAAATTTTCTGTAGGGGAAATGATGTGCTGTGGCTGGGGAACACGGTGATTTGTGGGAGATCTCCAGGCCCCACAGGGAGATAGGGGTATTTATTTTACCTCAGGACTCCTAACAGCAACAGCAAACTGTTTAGAATGTTAGAGGCAAAGGCCAATCAAGCCACATATGCAAATGACTCTGTGTTCTGACTGGCTTTTGCGGGGAGAGGAAAAGCAAACTGTTTAGAATATTGGAGGTAAGACTCAGGCAATGCAGCCAGTGGATAGGGACAGCTTCTGAATGACAGATCACAGAGCCAAAGGCTGTGGGCGCCGTGTGGAATGTTCAGCAACGTGTCACCACCAAATCAGCTTTATAATATAGGAGAGTTAGGACCTCTCTTCTTCTCTCTTGCCTGGATTTGGAGCTGTAGCAAGTTAACCTTTTGCAGTTAATCTGTTCACAATAGGTTAAATGTATCTACATGAATATGTCATATGAGATGTGCTTTTCTTTTTGTAAGTAAAAATGTCTTTCTCTTGTTACCATTGGAGTCAGATCATCTTTGTAATTTGTTTGAACAGCATTTCCCCCCTAACTGGGAAACATGGAGAATCGAGGATACCGTGTAAAGCTTCTGTGCTTCCAAGAAAAATGATATATATTTTGTACATTTAACCCAATAATCAGTCTAGCCCCAAACCATCCATCCAATCTGGCACTGATTCGCCAAAAGCCCAAGCAAAGGTCTTTTCCCATTGTCACTACCTTAAATTTCTTTCAACTTCAGTTACCAGGGATTTAAGATGAGGTTTGCTACATGCAAGGCATATGTTCCACTCTCTAAATACAAAAGACCCCAAAACTGCTGGTTCAGATGACTTTCCCGCATGAACTTGCTAAAGTGTTTTGCTCAGAGCTTTAAACAATTGAAGCCCTGTAAACCTTACCACCTTTAATCAATGAATGAATAATAGTTTTATTTACCATTTTGATGATATTAGCAAATAACATGTAAAAATTAATTGTGTGCTGTTTGATGAAAAAAATCGTAATGTTTACTACAACCTTGTAGCTACTTTGCCCTCCTGCAGGGGCTATTTTAATTAGCAGCATGAGTTTTGGATAGTTTAATTTATTTTATGATTGTTCCAAAAAAGAGAAAAAACCCTCTTTGGAAGAGGCTATTTATAAACTACCCAGGTAATCAACAATAATATTTCAACAACTTCTGTTAAAGCAAGATGTCCTGTGTGAAGGATAACCTTGCATATTTTTAAAATGATATTTAGTAGGGTGGTATCTCTTCCCCCATCTTTTCCCCCCTTTTGTTTTGCTGAAAGAATAAAGTTGAACCATGTGAAAACTACACCATTAAATGAGTAAACAACATTTAATTAATCCATCCCTCTCCTAGGATTTCATGGATCT
Source organism: Gekko japonicus (assembly GCF_001447785.1). NCBI lineage: Eukaryota > Metazoa > Chordata > Lepidosauria > Squamata > Gekkonidae > Gekko > Gekko japonicus. The sequence continues at coordinate 1,222,021 of NW_015169779.1, read as the reverse complement.
CTTGAAACCCAAGGTCATCTGATCTATCGGTCATGCTTTTCTTGTGTAACAGACTCTCATTTTAAAAAGAATCAAATGGTGAAAGTTTTCCCAATTTGCATCACTTGGCTGCAGGTGTGTCTCCGTGAGTGTGGCAGAACATTCTTCCATTTGGCAGTCCCTTTTCCATGCACATAGATAAAGGCATGGAGGACATAACTATGTAAGAATGTAGACGAGCCCTGCTGGATCAGACCAGTGGTCCATTGAGTCCAGCATCCTGTTTTACAAAATGGGCAGCCAATTGCCTTTGAGGTCCGACAAACATGATACAGAAGCCGAGGCCACCTTCTGATGCTGCCTTCTAGCCCTGATTAAGCATGAGTATGCTGCCTTTGAAAATGGAAACTCTCTTTTTCACCATGACTAGTAGCTACGGATGGACCTCTCTTCCATGAATCTGTCTAATCTCATTTTAAAGCTGTCTGTGCTCATGGCCATCACTACAACAGGGGGTTGCTGGTGGGAGACGTCCCGCCATAGCTGAAGACCTGGCAGCCTTGAAGAGGTAGTAAATAATTTTCAAAATAAGTAATATTCAGGGAATGATCAGAGGGTATAAGCCTGGGAACTCCATAGAAACTGCTCTGATAGAAGTATAATAAATAAATATTCTGTGCCTAAATTATTCTAGTTTTTAAAAAATGAATTTTACCCACAAACTTCCTAGGAATTGTATGCGTGTGTGTAATTTGCCGTCAAGTTTGCCATTGCTTGCCTCTGCGTAGCAACCCTGGATTTCCTTGGTGGTCTCCCATCCAAATACTAACCAGGGCCAACCCTGCTTAGCTTCTGAGATCTAGGTGAGATCAGGCTAGACGTGGCATGCAGGTCAGGGGTCCTATGAGTCTTACTCTATCTTGACACAACTGAATTCCATTTGATTCCCATGTGTGAAAATCTGGTTAATCTCAGTCATTCTGTAATTTCTTGCATCTTCTCCACTTTAAAAAATGAGCATTATATTTGCTCTTCTTCAGTCTTCCTGGGCCATGCCAGTTCTCTGAGAAGCCTCAGATCCGGTAGCTAGCACTCTCCGATATGCTCTGTCAAATCCGTCAGGATCCTTCTGTGAATGTCACCAAGCTCTGCTAATTCAAATCTGGTCATATACTTCAAGTAGTCTTTGTACTCCTTGTTATCCTGGCAATCAGTCTTTCTCCCGCCTTGTTTTTTTCTCCAGGTTGCTCAATGTCTCTCAGCAGCCTTTCCCCTTTGTACAACCAGAAGAAATGTGCACATTTAGGAGGGCTTAGAAAATGCCTGGCCCCTCACCACCCTGGATCCTTCAAAACCAAGGTACTGGCGGTAGGGAATTGAGCTGGCTCACAAAAACTCAAGGCTAAAATTTAAAATATTTTCCAGCCAAGGTTATAGAGTGATTAATCCTTGTTTTGATGTGTAGCAACCCCTTTTCATTTGAAACTGAAAAAGAAATCTAGCATATCTTTCATCTTTGTTCAGTTCTAGTATGTTTTGCATGGTGTCGAAGAAGAAGGCATTGGTCATTTGTTCAACTTGCTTCCCTGCCCCTGTACAGTGGTAGTTGATATTCTAGAGCTAGCTCAAGACTTTTCATAGCTGGAGACATTTCTTTAATAAACATTGATAGTTTGGTGGCTGCAACCTACGACACATTCCATATGTTAATATGTGGGCTGGAGAGGAACAGTGTTGGAGCTGAATGGGCAAGGTAGAAAGATATCTGAGCCTGAAGATTGGCTGTTTGAACTACAGCTCGTCTACGGCTGCCAGACCCCTGGTCCGGGCAGGGGTTCCCCCACCCCCAAACAGGCATGTCACACATTGATGACATCAGCGCAGTGACATCTCACGGAAATGACATCATCACGCCAGGGGCGTGACGTGATAACTCTCTGCCACTTTAGCCAAAACATCAACCACTACACCACACTGGTGTTTGTGTGGGGGCTGCTGTTTTTTTTTTTTTTTTTAAGCCACCGGAGGGGATTTTTTATTGCATTTGTTTATAATACTACAAACTACAACAGAAAATGGGAAGGGGGACTACATTTATGGGATAAAGAAAGATACCCACCACTGACTAAAAACCCAAGAGAGGAGATCATCCCACCACTTTCACCATACATTTAGTCTTAATCCCGTTAATCTTACTATCAACTGAGTCAAGTTTAGCATTGACTTTTTCAAGTCTTAAGTTTAACTGTCAAACAGAAACACCCCAAAGCATCTCACTGCAACATTTTTTAAAGGTACAATTCAGAGTCTTCAGCCTTTACTTCTCCTTGCCTAATCTCTTCCGAAGTTTATAAGGACTTTTAGGGGCTGCCACCCCTTTCTCTGAAAGAGAGTCCTCCCCGGAGGATTCCAAGTCCAGTTCGCCGTTGGACTTACAGTCCTCCCCTTTTTCTCCTTCTTTCCCTGGCCCTCCCAACTGGATTCTTATCTTTAAAATTCCCGGGCTTTCTGGACAGAGTCAATCTTTTCTTTTTTATCCTTGATTTTGAAGGTTAGGCCTTCTGGAGTTAACCATCTATATCCAATTGCATTTGTCTGTAGAAAAAGAATTAATTCTTTATATTTCTTTCTCCTTTGTCTTATCTCAAATGGAATGTCTTTCAACGTTCTGATGGTATTCTCCCCCACTTTCAGGGGTGCTCCAGATACTGCTTTCAGAATTGTATCCCTCACTTGCCTCTTCAAGAATCTTACCACAATTTCCCCAGGCAGATTATTATTCTTTATATATCCTGAATATGACCTATAGGCCACATCCATTTCGTTTAACAGAAGTTCCGCCTTCATATCTGTCACTGGGGCCAATATTTCACTCATTAGTTCCTTCAGATTCTCTCCCTTTGTCTCTGGCAAGCCCTGGAAGCGAAGAATCATATTAGCCTTTTCCATTTGTAATTGTAGCAGTTGATCTTCCGTAGAAACTTGCTTCTTTTCCAACTTTTGAACTTTCTTTTTCACCTTTTGTGCAGTGGCGTCCAAATCTTTCACCTTTTCAGCCGTTTCATTCATCATTTTAAGTGTCTCGGTTCTCTGTGTTTGCTGTGTGGTGATGCACTGAGTCATTTTCGACATCTGTTCCTTGAGGTTACTCATCTGGTCCAGTAGAGGGCGCATGAATTCTGCCAAAGTCATTGCCAGCTTGTTGGTTCCTGCCAACAATCACGCTAGAAATCACAACACTCACTACAGATTTGGAAATAAGTGGAGTAAATTGGCCACAACTTTATTGATTACAGCTGTAAGAAGCATTGGCACAGCATGGGTCTGCTGGATCCGATGCATCAGCTGACCCACAGCCAGCTGATGAACCCTGCCAGCCAGCATGGGTGAAGAGCACGGAATGGCAGGTAGTCCCTGAGCACGTTTGCTCCCGTCAGCCCTCACGCCAAGACCCCATAAGGTGGTCCCCTTATCCGGTGAATGGCATGCAGGCCTATTCCTGTAAACAGATCTGGCCCCATGCTGTTACCGCCTGAAAGTTGTGACAAGAGAAGATCGACATACAATGAGCCATACGGCAAAACTAACAATTCGAAACTGTACAGCCAAGAAAACATTGTCCCCCTCCCAGTAAACTGCATAATCAACCCCATATGGTAAGCCTATAGGGTGGGATGGGTAGGCAAGCTGCTTGGCAGCAGGGCAAAGGCTGGGCGGAGGAGGCGAGCAGCTGGCTCCCCCCTTTAAATCCTCCCCTCCCCCTGGCTGTCCCAGAGCTCCACTATTGGCCTTGGGGAAGGGAGGGAGGCTGTGTTTCCCCCGCCATCCCCTCACCCCGCCCCCCCCGGCATCCAGCCACCTCCCCGTCCCCTGCCCAGCGCCACAAATGGCGGGCCGCGCCGAGCCGGGCCCTTCGTGCCTCTTGCAAGTTGGTTGGTAGCAAATTGCTCAGTGGTTACCACCAGGCCTGGCCCCAATGAGTCCTCTCTCAAAGGCCAGAGAATATCCCTGGAAAGGGCCCTCCCCCTCCCTTTTCCTGACAGAAACCAAGCCTGTTGTGATTGCCCAGCAATGACCACTCAGGGAAATGGTTTCTTAAAGCCATTTTATTATTCTTGTACGGAGTCTGTATTGTTTGAGATTGTCTCGAAAAGGGGCCGTAGCGGAGAGCCCAATGAAGACACTGAGCTCACTGAGCGGTAGCGATAGAAAAACAAAACAGTAATTCTGCACTTGGAGTTATAAGGAAAGGAACTAAAAAATAATATCAAATCATTACATTTGTTTTTAGTATGGCTGCATTTGGCGTACGAGTCCAGTCTCCTAACTCACAATGGATATCCGGAAATTGGAAAAAGTGCAGAAAAGGGCAACCCAAATGGTCCAAAGTTGCTGAAGCCTGTTCTCAATGAGGAAAGTCACGTTTCACAATGTAGAAAGAAAGACAACTGAGGGGAACATGACAGAGGCGATAGAACATGGAACTGCATGAAGAAAGTGAGAAGGACAGAGGCCCAATCGGCATCTAGCATTTGCTCCACTGTCTTACCAAGCCCAGGCTGGAACAGAAACTCCCCTCTGCATTGCATGCCACTTTCACTTTGATTGATTGTCGGATTTTATGGCAGTGTCCAGACTGCAGGCAGCTTTCACTTCCTTTGATCTCTTGGGTTTTATGGTCCCGTCTGCATAGATTTATGGCTGTTTCATGGCCATTCAGGGGTGACTCTACAGTCAGTATGGCAGCGTTGGCCCGGGGTATTTGAATGTGGTTTTGAGCCACATCTTTTTCTATTCCAGTGTGGGTTTGGTAAAACAGCGGAGCGAATGCTAGATGCGGAGTGGGCCAGACTTTGGTCATTCTTTCTTTCTACAGTGTCTACGCTTTCTTTCAGTTTTTTTTACTTTGCTCTGTTTCACTTGTATTTGGAAGCCTTTGACACAGTTTGGAAAGTTGCGAGTTTCAAGTGTCTCGTGTTGCTTATATCAGCTCTAAGGGAGTCTGCATTTGTGAATGTTAATGTGGCTTTGCACGCCTGGCTGTGCATCCGTGAGAGGTGCTGCGGATGCTAATGTGGCATACTGCAGTTGCTTTGACCTAAGCACCCGCCATGAAAGTTTAATGTAATCTTCTCTAGTGCAAACCAGCAGCCATACAGGTGTAAGCACAACTCAAATGTTCACACAGTGACCTGCGCAGAAGGGATGCAGATACATTTTATTCAACACTGTGATATCATTTACAGAGGCAACTTAGCTGAATAAGAAATGAAGATGTTCTGAAAATTCCCAGTTACGTGTGTGAAAAACAGTGCCTTAAAACAAGCGGAGCAAATGGAATTGAATTAGGGATCCTGCAAGCCTGGAATTTGGCACAAAACCCCAGTTTTATTTCTCAGCACCGAGGCCTGCATGCTTCTCCCTGGCACCTGGTGCGAGGTCCCTCCATTTGGTGTGGTGGTTAAGTGCGCGGATTCTAATCTGTGAGAACCGGGTTTGATTCCCCACTCCTCCACTTGCACCTGCTGGATGACCTTGGGCAAGCCGTAGTTTTGATAAGAGCTGTTCTTCAAAAAGAGCAGTTTCTGTCAAGAGCTCTCTCAGCCCTGCCTACCTCACAGGGTGTCTGTTGTGGGGAGGGGAAGGAGTTTGTAAGCCGCTCGGAGACTTTTTTGGGTAGTGAAGGGCAGGGTATAAATCCAGTCTCTTCTCTTCTTCTTCTTCTTCTTCTTCTTTAAGGTTAGGGTGGCCAACCTCCAGGTGGTGGCTGGAGATCTCCTGGGTTTACATCTAATCTTCAGGTGACAGAGATCAGTTCACCTGGGGAAAATGCCTGCTTGGGAAGGTGGACTCTATGACATTATGCCCCACTAAAGTCCCTCCCCTTCCCCACATCCTGTCCTCCTTGAGCTCCACCCCCACCCCCCAAATCTTCCAGTATTTTTCCCAATCCAGAGCTGGCGACCCTATTTATGCTGGCGAAGAGGGAAAGTAGTACGGAGTTACTTGCTACTGGGTCCCCAAAAAGAATAGGGCATTTAGAACAGAGTCCCAAACAGTACATAAAGTCTTTAGAAGTAGGTCCCACTTCAAAAAGTTTGGGAACCGCTGAATTCTGTGATAGCAGCAGGTATCTGAAAGGGTAGCGGAACATGGTAAGGATTTAACCAGAGCCCTGCAGGATTAAAGCAGTTTTGTTTCCAGCCTCATTTTGTATTTTTTTGAGAAAGGTTCAAGGAAGATACGATGAAGCAACGCTCCCTCTAAGCTGTGGAGTCTGGTGAGCAAAAATTCTACTTTGTGAGCTCCTGGCATTAAAGTTGTGAGCGAGCGATTTGCCTCCTGCGTAAATTAGTTTGCTCTTGAGCCATCCTGCCTGAGCTAAGACAAAAATGTGTGAGCCAGAGGCTAAAAAACTGTGAGTTAGCTCACACTAACTCACCTTAGAGGGAACACTGCGATGAAGGCCGCAAACTTGCCTTGGTTGGCTTAGTGGTCTCTGTGGCAGCCCAACCCACAAAGGCACCTCTGTTCTGTTACAAGAAATGTGTAAAATTTAACAAGTTAGCCCAGATTTCAAGTCCGTAGACCTGAGTGAGGAGTTCATCTCTCTTATATTGTTCTGCCACCCTCCAGCTGTTGCGTCCGCTGACCACCACCAGGGGTCCAGCGAATACCCCAGAGCTTGACTCTGGGAGAACAATAGGGACTAGGCTCCTAGTCCCTACACTGGGGGAACCAATGGAACCGGGGCGGGAGATTCAAACCCAGCAATGGGACCCAGGGGTGTGTCCCCAAGAGTGTATATAGTTGGCCAGCCGGCCGTTAGTGGTTGTTCTTGTTGTGTACCAATAAAGCGTGCAGTATACCTTGCAGCCTTGTGTCCTTCATCCATGCGGCTAACCCACTACACAATACCAGCCAAAATGAGAACTTGATACCACCAGATGCTAGTAGAGAGATGCCAGTTTAGGCCTTCTAGAAATCTAATTGTGTGTTCTTTTTGTCCCCATAAAGACTCTTTTTTGCTGTCCCATTCAGGCAGGCAGCCTGAATTAGGGGAGGGGGACTTAATTCACAGCATTTGCCTACTTGGGCAGGCTGCTTTAGGTTAAGAAGTGTTACTGTGCAAACTCATCATTTCGCTTCCAAACTTGTAATTTCTACATACGTTACCCTTGGGGTGAGGTCTCATTTTTGCCGGAGTGGTAGCTAACCACAGCTGTTGATTGCCCTATTATTCTCTGTGAATTCAGCTAATTCTCAAAGTCATACGAGCCAGTAGCAATTACCACATATTGTAAAAGTAAGTTCCGTAAGGTTGCTGAGAGCTCTGAAGAGTGCTGGAGTGAGCGTCTGAGCATGCCTGGGCATTGGGGGAGGGGCTACGTCACTCTAAGTGTCCATAGATGTTATTTCTCCTTGAATGGGACACCTGTCTTTGTCTTAACCTGGGAGCTGCCCTCTGGCCCCTCCTCTCTCTGTCTCACTTTGTACATGTCTCTCCTGTAGATGCTCCCACACACATTCTTCTTCTTCTTCGATTTATTTACTGCACTTAGTATCACACTTCTATGACTGGGCAAACTCTGCTATATTAACCAAATATCCCCACTCCAAGAAGTTTACTGCTGATCATTTTCACCGAGTGACCTCTGAGAGAGGAGCTGTGGCTCAGTGGTAGAGCATCGGTTGAGCATACAGAAAGCCCCAAGTTCAGTCCCTAACACCCCCACTTACAAAGATCGTAGCAGACAATATGAAGGACTACTGCTGAAGACTCCGGAGAGCTGCTGCCAGTCTGAGTAACCAATATTGACCTTGATAGAGCAGTCCAACTGTGAAGTCTACTAGTGCCATGTACGAGGGCCAAGAAAGTCTTTCCACTGTATTTAGCCTCAGTTGATTTTAGAGGGGGATAAGCTACTGGAGGTCCAGTGTCAGATTTGGCCCCCTAAGGAATACCAGCCATCTTTTTCTTGCCATCACAGAGGCAGAAGATTCTAGAAGAATCTGTATCTGTGCCGGTACCAACACAACTCGTTGATTCCTGAGGCTAGGCTTGCCAAGTCCCCCTGAGGGGCGGGGAAACCCCCGCCCCAGAGGCCCGTTCCCTGCCGCCGGCGGATCGGGCCCCGGGGGGAGCCCCAACCGATGTGTGCGTCACCCGGAAGTGATGCAACCACGCCGGGCACGCTGGGGGCGGGGCCACGGTCATCCGAGGGAGTGCCCCGCTGCAGCGCAACACCGGACTTGGCAACCCTATCTGAGGCCCTGGTCCACCATCCCTCCCTCCAGTGCTGGCTTCTAAGAAAACCAGCTCCTGATGAGTTGAGGGATCTTTTTGTTTGTATTGATTTTCTTAATATTTAACTTCTCTTAGGTGCCTTGAGAGGTTAGAATGAAAGGCTGCATGATGATCGTGCATGATGATAGTGCAGTCAAATCACAGCTGCCTTTTGGCAGCCCCATAGGGTTTTCAAGGCAAACAGACAAACAGAGGTGGTTTGCCATTGCCTTCCTCTGTGCAGAGACCCTGGACTTTCCTGGTGGCCTCAATCCACATACTAACCCGGGCTGACCCTGCTTAGCTTCTGAGTAGAGTCGCCAGGTCCCCTTGTCGCACGACACAGTGACATCACCCGGACGTGACATTAGTGCGTGGGTGATGTTGGGGGCCACACACTGCTTTTTGGGCAAACTGTAGAGTAAAATGGCCTCAGACCATAGAGTTTTGCCCAAAAAGCAGAGCGTCGCCCCCCCCCCCCATGTTGCTGAGGCACTGACAGCATTTTTGGGTGATGTCAGCGCATCGTGCACGGCGTTGAGTGTGGGGGGAATTTCCTCCCGCCAGCCAGCCGGATGGTGTTGGGGAATGGTATCCCTACTTCTGAGAACTGACAATATAGGGCAAGCCAGTTGACGGCGAATGTCAGTGTAGTCATTCTTAAATCTCTCCTTTAAGAGAGCCTCCCTACATATTTATTGTCCCCAACTTGTTGCCTAGTGTGGCCTGTTTTGTCACAGAGTTTAAGATAGTTCTACCTCCTCTGTTCCTAGCCTAGTTAGTGAATTACACTGCATACACCAGGGGTCACCAACAATGCTCCCTCTAAGCTGTGGAGTCTTGTGAGCAAAAATTCTGCTTTGTGAGCTACTGGCATTAAAGTTGTGAGCAAGCGATTTGGCTATTGCATACACTAGTTTGCTCTGGAGCCATCCTTCCTGAGCTATGACAAAAATGTGTGAGCCAGGGGCTAAAAAACTGTGAGCTAGCTCACACTAACTCAGCTTAGAGGGAACACTGGTCACCAACCTTTTTGATCCTGTGGGCACCTTCGGAATCCCGACATAACAGGGTGGATGCAGCCATGAGGTGGCTGTCACAAAATGGCTGCCGTGGGAGGCAGAGCCAGGCACAAAATGGCTGCCACGGCTTGCCTTCAGTCACAACGTGAAGATCCTTGAGTTGTGCTGGTGGCCGCTTCCAAAGCAACGTTTTTTAAAAATTTGCACAGCCAATCAAATCTCCAATAGCCCATCAGAAGCCAAACCTGACCCTGCCCACTGGCGCTGCCCTCTATCTAAAAACACTTGGCGGGTGCCAGGAATGCTGTCGGCAGTCGCCGTGGTACCTATGAGTACCATGCTGTGGACCCCTGGTATACAGTTCCATACAGGGCTATTTTTGGGCAGGAACGCACAGGAACGGAGTTCCGGCTGGCTCCCAAGTTGGCCATGCCCAGTGGCAGGAACTCATTACCATAATAGGCCACACCCAGTGGCAGGAACTCATTAGGATTGGCTACATTAGGGGTGTGTGGCCTAACATGCAAAGGAGTTCCTGCTCCAAAAAAAGCCCTGGGTTTTGACAACAAACAAGGTAAACAGAATAAGAAGCAAAAGGTGGGTGTGGCTTCTGGTAACTTCTGGTTACCACACTTCTGGTAACAGGGGTTTGTGACCTAATATGCTAATGAGCTGTGCTGTCATGGGTGTGGCCTAATATGCTAATGAGTTCCTGCTGGGCTTTTTCTACAAAAAAAGCCCTGGTTACACACCACTAAGGCCTCAACACCAAATTGCAATTTCTCTTTCCGGCTAACTTTACATCTCCAGGGACTGAAAGTATGGAGTCTTGTAATTCACTTTGTCCCACCATTATTGATTTGGTGGCACCTTTCCAAATGCTGGAAAATATTTTCTCGGCGGTTGTTGCCCTTCACTTACATTGCGTTAAGTACAGAGTGGATCAGAAATTGGAGTATCGGTAACAGCAGAGGGGCTTTTGAAGGTTTCCATTGTGAAAGCAGCTTATGTTTAATTATAGGTATTTCCAAGGGCGCTGTGCACTTCTGCGGTCTCTCTTATCTGGAAATAGTTTGCCAACACCTTCACATATGCATATACAGAATGTATTCTCCAGCAAACAAAACATTTCATGTGTTTTGCGGAAGATTTGTATTAAATACTTAAGTACCCCTTATCCCTTCCATTCTGCAATGAGCTTTTCATTTTCCTTCTTGCAAATGTTATGTAACAAGCTCAGGATTAATTGGCATCATCCCTATTACTCATTTTGTGGCTTTTGCTGTAATATGGTGTTGCCATGTCGGCCTGCACGTGGGACTGTGCCATATAGGGATTTCTGTATCTGGTTTGACCCAGGAGCGAGACATGAGCTCATGTCAGCAGTGCTGAAGCACCTAGCAAACAAACTAGGGTTGCCAAGTGTGAATTCTGCCGCAGCGGGGGACTCCCGGCTGGCGGCTGGAGCGTGCACGCGTGCCGCATCCACGTCGCCCGGAAGCGACGCGGGCACTCCAGGCACGCTGGGGTCCTTGCATTTCGACTGTGGAAATCCAGAGCCTTAGAGAGGTTTGGGGGCATATCCTGAGTGGCCCATCATTGACATGGGTCTCTGTGGCTTAGAAAACACCTTATCATATTTTTGGGTATTTCCTAAGCTGAATACATCTGATTCAGCTACCGATATAGATGATAACCAAAAAAAGGGGGTGAAATTATCTGTATCTGAAGTAAAGTGAGCAGTGACTCACAAAAGCTCATACCCTGCTACAAATTTTGTTCGTCTTTTAGGTGCTACTGGACTCTTAGGCTGATTTCGCACTAGAGCTGCCTCGATGTTGCGCCGCCGTTTGCCCCGATGCTATTGGTCAATTTCACACCCGAAGCTGCGGGGCTGCATTTTGACTCACGGCTTCGCCCGATTACCCCCGCAGTTTCGTGATCCTGTTTTTTGAGGATCACGAAACTGCGGAGGAAATCGGGCGAAGCCACGGGTCAAATGCAGCCCCGCGGCTTCGGGTGTGAAATTGACCAATAGTATCAGGGCAAATGGCGGCGCAACATCGAGGCAGCTCTAGTGTGAAATCAGCCAATGAGATTTGGTTCTGACACCTGCTTTGTATTGCACCCAAACTCTGTTAATTATATTAGGGTTACTTTTGGTTTTGCAATACTATGTCCAAGACAGGGTTGCCTGTCCTCTGATGGGAGTAGGTAATTCCTCCACCCCCGGCTCCTGTTTCCCTCTGCCACTCTCAGCAGCAGCCTCATGAGAAAAATAAAACTAAAAAACGTGGCCATCATGCCTACAGTGTAGTATCAATTCTGGAAGTGACATCTTGCCTTTCTAGGAATTGCTGGAAACTCTATGGTAAGATCATGACATTTCTGGCAATTCCTAAAGAGGACTGACATTATTTTGGGTGAGGTTCCGGAAGTGACATCACACTGTTACTGATGGCTGCCCCCCATGTGCTGCCCCCAGGTTGCAGCTGGTTGCCTGGCCAGGTCGGACAACTTTAATCCAACATCAGGCCTTTGTGTCACGTGACACCCCTGCCTTATTGAAATCTCTTTATTCTTTTATATCCGAAATGGTCAACCCAGGCTCTGTGGTGTTACATAATAAACCTGACTGTAGTAGAATAGGAAAGGAGGGCAAGAAAGGTTTCATCCTAACTCAAGAGTCCTTTGTTTTCAAACCGTTTCAAAAGGATACGGTTTTTTTGAGGTGGGGGTAGAGAAATTGGCAAATTGGTTTCTATAGATAATAGTCCCAAAACAAAGAAAGGAGCGGGAAGTTTGTGCTATGGTTAGCCAGTTCAATTTCAATTTATTTTTATTTTACTTTATTTATACCCTGTCTTTCGGTCCAGTGGGGACCAACTGCAGCTTACATCATTCTTCTCTCCTCTAATTTATCCTCACAACAACAATGCTGTAAGGTAGGTTACAGTGAAAGTGCATGACTGGCCCAAGGTCACCCAGCAAGCTTTCATGGCAGAGTGGGGATTCGAACTTGGGTATCCTAGATCCTAGCCCAACATTGTAACATTGCCCTGATATGCAAATGTATACACATTTGACAATCTTGAATTTCCCAAGACTGACTGTTTAATAGACCGGATCTTTCTAATGACAACCAGAGATGGCCAAATCCCCTTTTAGAACTAGGTCAACCCTACTGGACAGTTCTGCAAAAGCTAAGTCAGAGGATCCGACTTTGCTCTGAGGCCTCTGCTTTCTTTGCAAAGAAGGGAAATTCGTTGTAAAATATGCTTAGACAGGGACACCTCACACATTTCTATATCTGGCCAACCAGATAGGAATTAGAAAAGCCATGTTCTGTCAAATGACAGACCCTGGTTTACAAAGGAGTTAAATATTGTGACGGACAGGGTAGGTCCTGCCTCTCCCTAAGAGGGACCAGCGAGAGCAGGGCTCTTTTTGTAGAAAAAGCCCAGCAGGAACTCATTAGCATAATAGGCCACACCCAACAGCAGGAACTCATTAGCATATTGGGCCACACCCCTGACAGTACAGCTCATTAGCACATTAGGCCGCACCCACATGTTACCAGAAGTGTGGTTATCCAGCCACACCCATCTTTTGCTTGTTATTCTGTTTACCTTGTTTGTTGTCAAAACCCAGGGCCTTTTTTTGTGGCAGGAACTCCTTTGCATGTTAGGCCACACACCCCTAATGTAGCCAGTTCCGATGAGTTTCTGCTGTTGGGTGTGGCCTATTATGCTAATGAGTTCCTGCTGGGTGTGGCCAACTTGGGAGCCAGCCGGAACTCCGTTCCTGTGCGTTCCTGCCCCAAAATAGCCCTGATTGAGAGAATGTTGGGGAGACTGTTGGAAAACAGCAGGTTTTTTTTAAAAAAAAAAAGTTAAAGGAGCAATTGGGAGTTGGCAGTGAGGGGCTGAGTGGGAAAAAAGATGTCTGACTTAGTGAGGCTGAGATGAAGATCAGTTTAAAGCTAGCTGATTAAAAAGAGTCAGTTTGTAAGACAAGATCCAATATCCTGGAATAGGGGAAGAGTTCAAAAGTTCAATTGGAAATGAAATGTTGTTACCTCTACCTTACTTTCTTCAGTTTTATGTTCAAACTATAAATAAAAGTTCTCCTTGGCCCTAGTCACACGGAGATTTTGCAGCGTGAAAGGCATGAATGTCGGGCAGATTTTCGGGGTGCGACCACACCGCAACATCTGGGAAGCGTAGCGCACCTGTGGCCAACCCGTGGCATCCCACCGAAGATGCGGAGTTTAAAAGTACCAAGGAAAGTGCACTAGTATCCGGAAAATGCGCGGCACAGGCGGGGGTCTGATCGTGGGAGTGCTAGTATCCTGTGGCATCTGGCGCCCGTCCACATCCGGTTGCAAACCGGATGTTTTTCGTAAGCTCATGGGAACAAACACGAAACTGAAAGCAATGCTGTTCCACGGAACTGCGCATGCGCACAAACGCGAAACGTTTGTGTGATCGCGATGTGCTGCTTCTTTGCCACGCGGCAGCATCGCCGTGTGATCGCCAGCTAACAGCCTAAGCACAGAGACTCGGGGGACCGTGTGATCGGGCTACTGTGCTTTATTTTGCTCCGGGGCGAACAGCCACACCTCCGCCCCGCGTTATCTGGCCCATGTGACCGGGGCCCTTGTTTGTTTAACCCTGTGGGCTTGGTGTCTGACAGAAAGAAACACACTCAAACACAACTTAATATCTTGCTCTCTCTCTATATAGATAGATAGATAGATAGATAGATAGATAGATAGATAGATAGATAGATAGATAGATAGATATAGATATAGATATAGATATATATGGATATGGATATGGATAAATGGTGGCAACGTGTTCATGGAATAGTATTTGAGCACGCGACCCCAGTAACTTTGAAGTATTTGAATGAGGGCCTGTTATTAAAGGGGGGGGGGACTGGGCTACTAGAGACTGTGAATGTCTCTGGGACTGAGAGAGGACCTGAGTGGTGAAGTGGTTATGGCTCTCTAGAGATTTTAAAAGAGCCGAGAACGGTAGCGATGATAGACTGACCCTAAACCCGAGAGAGAGAGAGGTGTAGAGGGTGGCAGGCACTCTATGTGAGTGGGGAAAGGGCGTCTCACAGTCACAAGCACAGAGCAAGCTGGCTACTTGTAAATGATGCTTCTTTTAGCCTTAGGTAAAAGGAACAGGTTATGCTGGCCAGGCCTTACAAATTTGTACTACACGGGTAATTTTTGTCACACTACCACAATGTTAGGTTGACCTGTTTCCCTCAGAATCCACTTCCGAAATAAGAAAGTGATGCTGATAGTGGGGTTAGGAAAATCCAGTTGTTATTATTTTGGCACTTTTACCTCACACACTGGGCAAGCACGCTGTGTGCGATCTTCTCTGTATGTGTGGTCACGATTTTGTGTAAACAAACATCTGTATTTTCCTTAGGCATATTTTCTACATCCTCTTTGTCTGAGTTCTGTGTAAAAATGGTTTTGTGTCCTTGGGATGTGCTGTTGGATTACATGAAACTGCAGTAGAACAAATAGGATATCACCAGCTTCAAAAGTGTTGTCATGTGGCTAGTCAGAAACCTTTGTTCAAAGCCCTGTGAAGTTCATGGAATCACCTTGAGTTAGGTTAATGCGTCATGTGTGTTTGTTGTGCAAAGTGGAGGAGGAAAAGGGAGCTACAAAATGCAGTTTTTCATATCATATCATATCTGTATCAGATTCTTGTTTCCAATCCACCCCAATGGAAAAAAAAAGTTTACTTTTTCCTCTTTAACTTCCTGAGACAATTCTTTTAATCTCTGAAACTGTTCTATTGTATTACATGCGTAACGTTTGCAAACACTGACTTTCACAGAAACGGTCCCTCAAATAACTTGTGTGTCCTTGGTATCACTTTGTTTAATGAAATGGAGTAGTTGGTGTTTTCTTGGTAATCAGCCAACTTTCTTTTTTCCACCCCTCAAATCAGGTAGTGTGAAAATGAATTTGGAATTGTTATGGATGCAAAATGATTGCATGAAGGTTTTCAAGTCACTACAGGAAAGGTTACTTTATTACATCACAGTTCCTTTAACAGTTATACAAGGAGATGTTTGTTTCTTATTTAATATTGCAAAAAATTAAGCAGCCCCCCCCCCACAGACCTGAAAAATCTGTTTAAAATGGAGGCATTGGTTCATGTTATGGGTCTTTATTGTTCTGATTGTCTAATTAATTTCTGATTTTTAAAAATAGAATTTAGACAATGAATGTGTCCATCTTCTCACCAAAGGTGAATCACATTATTCCAGAAGTTGGGTTACATGTCTGTGTGTATGTGATGCTGTGATGGATGGTTTTAGTTCTGACCTCCAGGAATGGTGGACTGGAATGCTGGGAAAAAGAAAAAAGAAAAGTCTGGCAGTTTAACTTCTGGGCATCTGAGAGAGTTGAGGGTTGCTGGATTTCGGTGTGAGAAGGGTTAGAAGGTCTTCTGGTTAGGCATTGGGGCTCCAAGTAACATAGGTAGGCCTTGGGTACTGTCCCTGCCAAAAACAGTTGAAAAGGGGAAAGCTGTCTGCTCTGTGTTATAATCCTTCAAACAAGAAACCTGCTGTTAAGTCCTGAGCTTAACAAAGAGTCAGAGAGTGATTTCAGCCAAAACTCAAGTTTATTCTTCGTCACGATCACTTCTCCAACACGGTACAACATCTGATAGCCCGAACAGTTTGTCCATTGAAACTGCTCGGTATTTAAACATTCCCGGCTAATATAGCCACTCCTACTTTACAGATAACAACCTATCAGGTTGATCGCATAAGGACCAATCACACACGTTCCCGCTTCCAGCTTGCTAGGAAGTGATTGGACGCATAAGTGCTTGAATCCCTGCCCAAGACGAAGCTTTACATAGCTTCCCAATGGGATGTTTCACACACATCCTAATGTACTCATGGCGGCATCTGAATACATTACACCTGCTTTATGACTGTTATACTTTTTCAGGACCCAAGTCTCTAGTAATTTTGTTACAGTAATGCTAAGAGGCTGGAGAAAAGGAAAACGAAGGCTGCAATCATATGCACAATTAGACCCGACATAGGTGCAAATGCCAGGCAGATTTAAAGGGTGCGATCAGACAACAACATCTGGGAAGCGCCCTGCAGCTGTAGGCAACCTGTTCTGCTCCACCGCAGAAGTGGAGTTAAAAGACACTGGGGAAAATCCAGTACTAAACGGGTTGCAACGGTCCACGGATGGACTTTCCCATGTCTGATCGCTCCAGCGTGCTCTCATGGCATCGGGATGGTCTGATCAGGCCAGCACAACTCCATGCTGTTGTTCCCCCCCCCCTTCGCAGTATGTGCATCATTGCAAACTCCATAGGGAGCCCTCGGTGTGGAGGTGCAATTAATCAATCCCTCGGTTAAGCGCATGGGGGAAAAACGGCACAGGCTCCCCCCTCCACACGCAGTTGCATCTGATCACGCATTGATGGCCTGTGCCCACAGCTTCAAAGGGAGCTGTGATCATGTAACTGCGGGTCAAATTCCTCTGGAAGAAAATACCCCGGACCCCCCCCCCCATTTTTTCTGGCGTGTGTGACCACAACCAAAGAAAGCACTAAGCCATGCATACCACTGGAAGACATCTGTTTCTTAGTTGTTTTCATGAAGCCCCCTGTGTGTTTCCTTCAATCCTATAATCTCCTCGTAATAGGCCAGGTGAATGACAGGCAGTAGCCCTTAGCCTAGGCATTGCCCTCATTTAGGAGAGAGAAGAAGAGAAGGAGAGATTAGATTTCTACCCCACCCTTCACTCAGAGTCTCAGAGCGGTTTACAAACTCCTTCCCCTTCCCCTCCCCTCCCCACAACAGACACCCTGTGAGGTAGGCGGGGCAGAGAGAGCTCTGACAGAAACTGCTCTTTTTCAAGAACAGCTCTGACAGAACTATGGCTTGTCATCCAGCAGCTGCGAGTGGAGGAGTGGGGAATCAAACCTGGTTCTCCCAGATTATTTTGTAAATAAATAAATACAGAATCTGTCACTTTTGGGTTTTTATACTCTGTGGACCCTCCAGGGGGCAGTGAGACATCATAATGGACTTCCGTAAGCAGCAGAGACTATTAATAATTATTATTATTGTATGATATTTTGTGTAGAATAGCCAGGAGATCCTAAGATTGTCTGTCAGGCAAAAGTTCTAGCTCTTTTAGCATTACGCACCACTAGGTGGTGAGCTAAACTTGCTTTTTTTAAGGCAGGAGATGTTTCATAGGTGGTTTGCCATTGCCTGCCTCTGAGACTCACCAGACACAATGGTGTCCTTTAATTGCCTCTGTTGAACGGGGCACAGTCCACAAAGGCTTCCTCACAAGTGCAGTTCCCTTCACCCACCTGTTTCTGCCCTTCAGACCTCGGGGGGCTGAGCTGTGCCTCTGCCTAGGGGCTGTTTCACCAGGTCAGTCCCAGTTTGGTAGCCTTTGTGTGCCCCGAGCCCCAGCTCCTCTTTTAGGCTCCTCTTCCTTCTTTGCATCCTCTCCACCTTGCTCAGCCAGCTCCGATTCCTTACCTCCCTTGTCCCTTCTGACATCTCATTAAAAGGGGATGAGATAAATTCATGGAGGAGAGGTCTCTCAATGGCTCCTAGCCATGGTGGCTGAGGGGAACCTCCGCATTCAGAGGCATTAATCCTCTGAATCCCAGAGCCAGGAGGCAACATCAGGGGAAGGCCTCGGCCTCTATGCCCTGTTGTTGACCCTTCAGAGAAACGGGTTGGCCACTCTGTGAGACGGGATGCTGGACTTAGATGGACCACTGGTCTGATCCAGCAGGGCTCTTCTGATGTTCTTATGAAGGGCTTGGCCTCTAAAGGGTGCCTCTGGTTGTGTTTCCCAACCCAGTTTGAGAAACACACAACACAGTCCTGTAGAGAGGAATTCACTAGAATATTTATTAATTAATAAAGGAAGAGTAAAGATCTCAAGGTTTTGGAACCCTGAATACCCAACAGACTCTTCGAGTGTTACAAAGGGGTGTGTTCAGATGGAGCATTTACAACGGTATAGGTGCCGGTTGGAATCGGTGTACTTACCGGCGTTCACACGGCGAACATCTGCCTTCCGTCCCTAACCGTTGCAAAGAGCTTTAAACCGGTGTATTCTGCCACTAGGTCCCCAGGTGGTGGTATCCTGAGTGCAACGGTTGTAATCGCTTTACCACCCCCCCCCACCCCGTCAACAAACTGCCGACGTTCGCTGTGTGTGAACGGGCATACAGCAATGGGCTCCGCAGACAGGAGGTAAGTGTGATCGCGTTTCAGCCGGCATAAACTGCAACGGTTCCAACCGGTACAGTTTATGCCAGCTGAAACGCCCCGTCTGAACGCACCCATTGGGTGACATAGGATTTTATACTCAAGATGACACACACAAATAAAACAAGATTATTGGTTCCATCAAACATCAGCACTCTGACCTTACAAATCTCTGATTGGCAGAAAACCTTTTGGGCTAGGCTTTCCCAAGAAAAGTTTTTTTCTCTTTAGTTAAATAATAAGCGCTTCCCCCCCCCCCCCTTAGGCTATGCATCTCTAAAAGTGTCCATATAGCTACAGGGTAGTATTGTTCTTTATTTAGCTAGGCAGACATGCACAGTTAGGCTGGGCTGTCAAGGCTGAAAGCCTCAGCAAAAATGGCAAGTGAACATTTTGTTCTTTCAGCCTTTTACCCTCCCGGCATGCATCCAAACAGTCACAAATGAACCAAAGTTAATACCTGAATACATTTGTGATGTCAGAAATCATAAATGGCACTCAACATATGCACCGTGGAAGTGCTAAGTGCACCTACTAAGTTAAACCTGTTAGTCAGTGGTAGAGTGCAAAGGGTTTCATAAACTGTGCGTACAACAAGAGGAACTGATTGGCCGCTGGATGAGACAGGATGAGACAGGATGGACTAGGTGGACCATTGGTCTGATACAGCAAGGCTCTTCTTATGCTCTTATTGTCCGTTTTATCTCCAGGTCTCCGCCCATGCCGGTCAAGCCCAACACAGCCCCTCCTTTCTCTGAATCTTGTTGCTCTCTTAACCCCTTCCTTGCCTTGCCCCACTCTAGGTCCGTTTCCCTAAGGCTGCCACTGCCTTCTCATGAGGTGCCCTGCACTATTATCCTGGAGTAGCTGCTGCCTTTTGCCCAGTAGATGGGACCACCGCTGGCCTCGGCTGCTGTCTTTGTGTCACGTACTTTAATACTTTAAAAATAATGTTTAATACTTTATGCCTTCTTCCAGATTGCATCAGTTTACACTGTGTGATGTGCCTTGAGTCTCATTGAGAAAGGCAGACGATAAATAAAGTACACAAATAAATAGATAATTTGGGTTCAGGCTGCACTGGCAAAATAGTACTATGGAAGTGTTGTTGCTGTTGTTGTTTTAAAGTGAACACAGGTTGTAGCTTCACCTTGAATAAACTTTTCTCATATTTGTGCCAGAAGGACATAAGAGGAAAAGAGACTTTCCCAAAACGCCTGTAAGGTTGTTAACAATGAAGGAAACCCAATCCGCCTCACTTATCTATTAGCCTAGCAGTATATCCCATCTGAATTCATCAATGTACATTTGCCAAATGGTCTTTCTATTGATTATTGCAGCTGCTGGATTTTCATAGGCAGCTTATGCATGTTCACGTAGTCAAATATTCAAGGGTAATTTGGCTAATTTCCCTTTTTTTTCTTTTCAGAAGGGCCAGTGGATATCCCTCCCCCTCTCCTGGTCTGATACTGAAACCATGCCAAGAAATTCTCTTTTGGGGAATATCGGGCATGACAGAAAGTAGCCAGAGTCCATGTAGTGGGCAGCTGCTAAACCCAACTTTGCCGCTATCCTTACCTGCCAGTCATTGCAATACCTTTGGTTCTCACTGACCAAATCACCAGAAAACAGGTTTAGCTCGTTCCTCACCAGTCAGTCTGGGAAAATAAAACCACCAGTACCTTTTCTTCTGTATCTGAGCTGCAGCTTTTTCTTGCTTTAAAACTGAAGCTGGAAAATTAAGGGAGGGGTCTGAAATATTTATCAATCTGAGGCATTTTGAAAGGCACATTCTCAGGCAGCAGTGCAGTAACACAGCATAAAAACAATGACACACAATTCAGTTCAAAAAAAATAAATCAAAACCTAGAAACAATCATGAAAGGCTGGAGCCAAAGAGCCAGATAAGATAAGCAGCAACAGTTAAAAAGGTTGTGTGCTGTTTAGAATATAAGAGAACATAAGAGAAGCCAATGTTGGATCAGGCCAATGGCCCTTTGAGTCCAACACTCTGTCACACAGTGGCCAAAAACACCAGGTGCCATCAGGAGGTCCAGTACTGGGGCCAAGACACTAGACGCCCTCCCACTGTTGCCCCCCCCTCCAAGCACCAAGAATACAGTGCATCACTTGCCCCAGACTGAGAGTTCCTATCTGTATCTTGTGGCTAATAGCCACTGATGGACCTCTGCTCCATCTGTTTATCCAATTCCCTCTTGAAGCTGTCCATGCTTGTAGCTGCCACCACTTCCTGCGGCAGTGAATTCCATGTGTTAATCACTCTTTGGGTGAAGAATTACTTCCCTTTCATTACTCACTAATATGTTTACAATCAGTTGGAAAATGCAAGAGAGAGCACAGCAGAGTTTAAATGGAGAAATAACCAAGGGCAAATAGCTGAAAGGGTAAACATATTAAAAGAGGTCAATTAGGAACAGGAATGAATGGGTGAACAACACAATCAGGCCCTAAAATATGAAGCACTAATGATAGTTCTGGAAATATATCCTCATCAGAACAGGCTGATAGGATGGAATACTAGATGGTCAGCTTCTTGCTAAACATTCCGCCATATAGCCTGGTTTTAAAACCAGTTAAGGTACTAAACAGTCCATCGTATTTCCAGAGAATTCTCCTCACATTCCAGTCCAGCAGGAAAGTAGAGGGACTGCTTGCTTCCCGTCATAATTTAGAGTACGTTGGGATAAAAGTAAGGAGATACTTCCAGAATCAAAGTGCAACCTTTCATGTGGTTTGTGTCACCAATGATAATGTCTTGTCGTACACTTCAAACCTACCCATGTGAACAAATATCTACTGCTAGTTTCAAGGATGTGTGTAAAAATGCACAGAAGCACATTTCTTTGATATGTGGGCCCAAGACCATTGGTTCAAAACAGAATTCCCAGCCTTTGAATTCTGGCAGAAACTTTGAGTGCCATTTGCCATCATGGTTCTATAGCCAGTTCAATTGTAAATAAGTGAATAATGAGGTCGAAAGGACCCATGTCCAGAGCCCTCCTTGCCTCTTAGTGCCCCCCTAGGTAATCCCACCCCCCTGGGGTAGTATCGCCTGCTTTGGGAACCACTGCCCTAAATGCTTCAAAGGGAAGGGAACAAACAAATGTGTGCAGTTTACATACGATAGAGAGAAGCATGAGAAGAAATTACAGCAATATAAGAATAATTATATATAATTACATATTACTGATAATTAATATTATTAATAATTAAATATTGTACTATTAAATATATTATTATATAGAAGAAGAAGAGATTGGATTTATACCTCTCCCTTCATAACCCAAAGGTGTCTCAGAGCGGCTTACAAACTCCTTTCCCTTCCCCTCCCCACAACAGACACCCTGTGAGGTGGGTATATATAGTAATAATAATTAAAAAGGCAGTTTTAACCAATAAATTATGTTCAGAAGAAAATATGTATTGCCCCAATTAGAGTTTAAAATATATAGACTAAGCTGAATTTTGTGGTGTTTTTAAGCATTATTTGGGGGGGGGGGGGTTTCAATATGCAAAATGAAAGGGAGCCATTTCTCTGCAAAGCTGCAAGTATCAGTGGAACCTCCACATTCAGAGGAATCCCAGAACCAGAAGTAGGGTTGCCAAACCCCCCGGTTTGCCAGGGGTCCCCCGTTTTTTGGGGGGGATTCTACCCGCCGCCGGCCAGATGGCCCGCGGGGGAAACCCCACCCCCAACACCCACAGCCACCCATCTCTCTCCCTTTAAGGGTGTGCAACTCGCGTTTCATCCCAAGTGCAAACTCCGCAAGCTTGCAGGGAAAAGCCAGCTTCCTTCTTAAAAGGGAAACACAGCTTCTCTTAAAGGGGAAACGCCGGCTGCCGGCTACTTTAAGTGCAGGGAACTGCTGTTTCTGGAGATCCAGCACACGGCCGGGGGGAGGGGGGGCGGCAGACGTCCCCAACGTGACGTCATCATGTTGGGGATGCTCCACCCCTTCCAGGAACGCCCCCAAAGTTTCCCGCTGGGGGTGGAAGATGGACTTGGCAACCCTAACCAGAAGGCAACCTCAGGGGAAGGCCTCGGCCTCTAAGCCCTGTTGTTGGCCCTCCAGAGGAACTGGTTGGCCACTGTGTGAGACAGGATGCTGGACTAGATGGACCACTGGTCAGATCCAGCAGGACTCTTCCTATGTTCTTATCAGGGGAAGGCCTCGGCCTCTCTGCCCTGTTGTTGGCCCTCAAGAGGAACTGGTTGGCTACTGTGTGAGACAGGAGGCTGGACTAGATGGACCCTTTCTGGTCTAATCCAGCACGGCTCTTCTTATCAGGGGAAGGCCTTGGCCTCTATGCCCTGTTGTTGGCCCTCCAGAGGAACTGGTTGGCCCCTGTGTGAGACAGGATGCTGGACTAGATGGACCCTTTCTGGTCTAATCCAGCAGGGCTCTTCTTATCAGGGGAAGGCCTTGGCCTCTATGCCCTGTTGTTGGCCCTCCAGAGGAACTGGTTGGCCCCTGTGTGAGACAGGATGCTGGACTAGATGGACCACTGGTTGGATCCAGCAGTGCTCTTCTTATGTTTTTAAATGGGATTCTCTATATCTTTCAGTTATGACATTATCTATATATCTAATAGCCAAGTTGCCCCCAGAGTGCGGATCGCTAAATCAGCGCTCCGGGGGCAGCTGGGGGGCCGGGGGAGGTTTCTGCACACGTGGGCCAGTCCCCACGTGTGCACAAAAATAAAAAAAGTTGAAAAAAAATTGGGGGGATGTTTAAATCCCCCCGAAAGTGCAAGAGCGTCTCCTGCGCGTGCGCAGGGGACGCTCTGGAACGTCACCGCCGCCGCCGGAGCCGGGGGGTGGAGAGAGAGAGAGTGCGAGGTGCCTCGGAGACGGTGAGGGGGGGGAGAGAACCGGAAAGAGACGGAGCCGAGGCCGCGCGGCCCTCGGGTCGGAGCCGGTGGGGGGGAGGGCAAAAGAGAGAGAGAGAGAG